>NC_140592.1:867519588-868119588 GCF_964204655.1 Triturus cristatus
GCTCCTGACTTCTCCAAAGAGTTCCTGGTACAGACGGATGCATCAGAGCATGGTGTAGGGGCTGTTCTCTCACAGATCACTGAGGAGGGCTTTGACCAACCCGTAGCCTTTATTAGCAGGAGGCTACTTCCCCGGGAACAAAGGTGGAGTGCGATAGAACGAGAAGCATTTGCTGTGGTCTGGGCGCTGAAGATGCTAAGACCCTACTTGTTTGGGTCTCACTTCCGGGTTCAGACCGACCACAGGCCCCTCAGATGGTTGATGCAAATGAGGGGTGAGAACCCAAAACTGTTGAGGTGGTCCATCTCCCTACAGGGTATGGACTTTACGGTGGAGCATCGCCCTGGCACAGATCACGCCAATGCTGACGGTCTGTCCAGGTTTTTCCGCCTTAGTGATGCAGAACTCCCTGGGGTAGGGTAGTTCTCCCCACTTTTCAGCTGGAGGGGACACGTGTTAGACCTGGCACCATTGGCGTGGGTCACCCTTCCATTTTTGTCTGTGCCTCAATGTGTTTTGTGTTGGTGTTAGCTGCTCAGGGCACTGTGCCACTGCCATCCAGTGCCACAGTGCAAGTGCTCCCTATGGTAAAATGTATTATGTGAATTGACTTCCATGTTTGGTTTATTTGGTTTACTATCAGTCCCTAGTAGAGTGCACCAGGGGTGCCAAGGGCTTGTATATCCAAATGCTGCTAGTGGGCTTGCAGCACTGGTTGTGCCACCCACCGAAGCAGCGGGGTAAAAAGTGTCTAGGGTCTGCCACTGCAGAACCTGCGCACGGTCTGGTACCGTCGCGCTGACTGAGCAAGTGTCCCCACTTACCAGTCCCTAAACCTTCCCTTAACTACATGTTAGTCACCCCTCTGGTAGGCCTAAGCGCAGGGTGCATTGTAGGCCTAAGGTAGGACATGCCCTGGTGTGTGTGGCATGTCTTAATAGTGAATTACAGCCATTTTCGTTTTTCACTATTGAAGGCTACCTGCTCTCCATAGGCCAGAATGGGCTGCTGGGATCGCTCCACGCTGTGACCCCAGTAGACTCAGAGAGCATGGTAGAAAGTCATGTTTAGTATGCCTGAACTCGGGATAATAAAATACATCTTTTAGTAAAGGTTATTTTAATATCCTGGGTTTGCAAATGCTACTTTTAGAAAGTTAGCCTTTGCGTGCCTGACCATCTCAGTCCGCCTCTGCTGTGGGTGTGTGTTCTGCCTAGCAACAGTACAGGAGCAGGGCTGGGGGATTCCAGGAGACAGGTTGGCTGCCAGGTGGTGGGTAGAGAGATTACACCAGGATGGGTGGGAGGAGTACACCCTGATTCTTGAATAGACCTGTGCTCTGCCACCACAAAGCCGGCGCCGCCCCCTGTGGAGCGGCTGATGTCTCTGCCCTGCTGCTGAAAGGAAAGAGCAGAGTCACCAAAACAAAGTACTCCAGAAACTGGACTGAGCCAGGCCCAGGCCCCCTGGCGCTAAAGAACAAAAGAATCACTGTATAAAAGTAGGAGCCTGGCTCCTAAGAAATCAGATCCAGATTGAACCACAAAGGAACTCTGCCCGACTAGAAGGACCTGGAAGAAGCTGAAGGAGGAGTAACTTTCCCTGACCTAAGGGACTGGCCTGCAGTAGGTGCCTTGCTGAGGAAGGAGAGGAAAAGACTGAAAGAGACTTTGCACTTTGTTTTCAACTATCTCCAAGGGCTTGGAAGAAGAGCTTGCCCCCTGAACTGAACCCCAGGACCAGTGGGTTCACTGTGTCTCCGCTCGTCTGAGAATTCGAGCCGTGTGCTTTCTCCCGCCGGAGTGCCCGGCGCACCTTCGCATCCCTCCTAGGGCCGTGACACCCAGAAGCCTGGCCGCCTCCACTCGCCGAGAGCCCCGCTCTACCTGAGTCGCTCTGGACCCATCGAGTCTGGCCGTCCCGCTTCCCTGTCACCTGCCTGCTACTGGAGCGCGCTTGGTGCCCTCTCGCCCTCCCGCCGGATTTCTAGTGGGGAAGTGAAATCCAGCCTCGGACGGCTGCCCGTACGTCGTAACGTATCCGGCCGCCCCGCTTCACCTCCCAGCCTGAGTCGGACCGTGCCGCCCTCCGCAGTGACCTCCCGCACAGTCCGTGTCGGAGGCCCTGGGCCGCACCTGTCTACCGAGAGCCGCCCGCTGAATTCTTGATCCGGAGACCCACGAGGTGCAGAACCTGCATCTCCCCCGAAGACTCGTCCAAACACATCGCACGTTCCCAGGTACAGTGAACTTTCTATCGGACTCGGGGTCCGCAACGTTCTGATTTCCCCGTATCACTGTATCCCGGGTGCCTTGCCTATCATCGTGACTGGACCGACTCGAACCGAGCCCTGCGAAGCGCTCGTGATCAAAGAAGTTACCAAAGAAAAGAACAGTGCCTAATTATCATCTGGTGGCTTCCATTTCGCAACCGTTATTGATGGTCTTGTACATGCCTGCGTAACCAAGAATCTTTTATATAAAGCATCCGTATTTTTGATACAACTTACGCCTGGTGTCCATTTGTGGGGGATCGTTGTGGTTTACTGTGTGTGATCATAAATGCTTCACTGACTAGCGCCCTGAAGTTTAGCCCTGACTGCTCGCGCCACACTACCTATAGGGTGAGCAGGGGTTGTTCTGAAGGGGTAATTCTCTCGCCCTGAATAGAAGAAGGGACCACTGCTTGTCACAAGTACCTACCTGTGCCAACCAGAGGTTCCCCATTCTAACAATATATATATATATATTTATATATATATATATATATTCACAGAAAAAAACATAGGTTTCAGGCACGTTATAGTTAGGAATTAGCATTTAAAAAACCTCAGAAATTCACTGAAAAAAACCATAGGTTTCAGGGGTGTTATAGTTAGCTGGACTTTTCATTTGTACAAAACCATTGAAATTCCCCCGTTATAGTTAGTTCAGCTAACTATAACTCGCGCGCCCGCAATGCACTGCTGATGACGTCACATATTACATCACTCATGACATGGTCAGTGACATCACTCATGACATCACTGATGACATCTCAAATGACATCACTGATGACATCATCCAGTGAATGTGTGTTTTTCTGAAAATTAAATATGTTTTATATATGTATATCTCAAGGTCGATGGAAGAATAAATGGGTATATAAGTGTCTAAATGGATGATTTGTTTTTGAAAAATTGATTGTGTAACTGACTGATTAAGTGTATCATAGTGAATACATGGCTTAGTGAGTAATGTTTAAATATGTAAATATCTGTATCAGTCTCTCACTTTGTGTATAAGTGGCTGCATGGGTTGGTGAGTAGCTACATGGGTGTCTATATAGGTTATTAGTTGGTTTTTTGAGTATCAGTCTGAGTGTCTGCATGGTTCGGTGGGGGGTATTACGTAGTGCATAGGTGCATGAATGAGTGACTCACTCTTTGTATGTGTTGAAGACAGCATGTGTGCAGGACTGTATGGGTGGACGAGTGTGTGTATGGGTGTGTTAGTGAGTGAATGCCTGTCTCAATAGTGTCTTTATGAGTAACTACATATGTTTTAAACTAGTATATGTGACTATTGGTGTATATAAGTGAGTATATGTGAGAGTGAGAGATTGAAAGAGTTCCTGTATGAATAAGTATGTGTTTCTATAAGTGATTGTTTAAAAGACTAAGTATGTGTAAGTTTCCGTAGAAGTAAGTGTGGTGGTGTGTGTATAACTGTATATGCAAGTAAATGTATGTTTGATTCTTTATTAGCATGAGTGAGTAACTCTATGGATGAGTGGCATTGTGTAACAGGATGTATAGGTGTATGAGTACATATGATGAGTGAGTACATGTATGAGTGACTGTATAGGACTGTTGGTGAATGAGTGGATGTGTATGTGGATCTTAGAATTACTGAAGAGGTTGTTGTAACTGGTATTGATATGTCCATTGTTTTGAAAAGTTTAGTCTCTATTTTTGAATGTGTGTATCAAAGGTTATATTAGGGTGAGAGGAGGTCTGCCACTCTAGCACAAGGATGATGTCATCAGTGATGTCATCAGTGATGTCATTTGAGATGTCATCAGTGATGTCATGAGTGATCTCACTGACCATGTCATGAGTGATGTAATATGTGACGTCATCAGCAGTGCATTGCGGGCGCGCGAGGTATAGTTAGCTGAACTAACTATAACGGGGGAATTTCAATGGTTTTGTACAAGTGAAAAGTCCAGCTAACTATAACACCCCTGAAACCTATGGTTTTTTCAGTGAATTTCTGAGGTTTTTTAAATGCTAATTCCTAACTACAACGTGCCTGAAACCTATGTTTTTTTCTGTGAATTTCAAAGGTTTTTTAAATGCTAATTTCTAACTATGCCTACAGAGATAGGACATGTGAAGAAAGAAGAAAAAATGCACAGAAAGAAAAAAAAGAAGTGCAGAAAGAAGCAACAGAAGTCCTCAAAGACGAAGAAAAGTGCAGGAAGAAGGATAACTTGCAAAAAGAACAAAAAGAAGAGCAGAAAGAAGCCTTGTTGCAAAATCATCCTGTACCCTCAACTTTTTCAGACGGATACAGGTGATAACTGAGTCTGACTAACCAGTCCTAGAGCCAGTGCTATGTTAAAAGACACTTAGAATACAGTGAAAACACCTACATACACTAGGGAACATTATACGTTGGGGTCCCCCTGTGATTAGCATGACCTCCTCTGTAAGCCCCTAGTATATAATAGGGCAGGGGGGTTAAAACTACCTCTTAAAACAGGCCACAGGGCGTTTCTGCACACGTTAACTCAGGCCCCGTCCCCTCCCTTCACCACTGTGTAAACACGCCCTGTGTCCGTTTTTAGTTGGGAGATTAAGTTCATGTGAATACTGAGGGTCCCTAGGGTCCAACTAGCCCACTAGGTACCTCCAGTAAGTGCCACAGAGCTGCGTTGCAGAGAGGTGTAAAAAGTGGCACGGCCTAGACCACCTCTCTGCAATGCAGCTCAGTGGCGCTTACTGGAAGCACTTGGTGGGCTAGTTAGCCCCCAGGGGCCCTCAGTATTGAAGGAAAATTATATCCCCAATTTAAAACGTGCCATAGTGCGTGTTTGCACACGTGACCTCAGGCCCCGTCCCCTCCCTTCACCACTGTGTAAACGCGCCCTGTGGCTGTTCTAAGTTGAGAGATTAAGTCCCCTTGAATCCTAAGGGTCCCTAGGGTCAAACTAGACCACTAGGTACCTCCAGTAAGCGCCACAGAGCTGCGTTGCAGAGAGGTGTAAAAAGGGGCTTGGCCTCAGAACACCTGTCTGCAGCGCAGCTCCTTGGCGCATACTGGAGATGCCTGTTGGGCTAGTTGGCCCTCAGGGACCCTCAGTATTGAAGAGGAATTAATTCCCCAACGTACAACTCGCCAGGGGGCGCGTTTGCAGAGTGCTGCAAGGAGGGGGCGTGGCCTCCGGCACGATGCCAGTCTTTTATTTATTTTAATTTTTTAAGAAGGGGGGCTGTGTGGTTCCCCTTCTTATTCTAATTTATTGGCCCTGATGACCCCATCCCCCAGGGCCTGTCTCCTAATTATATTTTTTTGACCCCAATCCCCAGGGCCGGCCACTGAGATTTATTATTTTTAAAAAATATATATTTATAGACACACCTAGGACATGCTGGACAAACCGTACGTACCTATCACCATGACGATTTGCGTGATATTCATTAAAAGGCGATTATGCATACAATGAATCCACGTGGAATGTATTTACACCACTAGTGAAGCTCTGACATGTCTGATGCCCTACCGTGCCTAATCCCGGTAGACACCCTTGTCGTTTATTTATACAAACATGGGTAGCTATTGACGGGCACATTTAATACACATGCACACCAAGCCATTCAAAGGGGATTCGACAAAAATTCGACCAAAACTATGCAAGAAACCCCCCTCACGGTTAATAAAACACACATCCACTGCCGGATGTGTAATACTTTTATTTTACTCTCTGGAAAGGGGACGAACATCACTGGAGAGTCACAGCGCGCTCCTGGCAGAGCCCAATGCTGTGTTACACCCACCATTGCCTGCTGAGTGCCACACACCTCTGTGTTGTATTCCACTAGCTAGTGCATATGCTATGACACTCTCTAGCCCATGTGCACTGTAACACCACCCCGTGAATATGTCATGCCACACTTGTCTTCGCACGGGTTATATTGCCCCATCTAACGTGCCTTCCTCGATGCCTATGTTATAACGCACAGTGCTATGCCATACATATTACAATCTGGGATCCATATCTTTGTCACAGTGCATATGCAACGTTACACTCCCCAGCACATATTTTATATTACAACTTTAGAGACTAGTTAGGTTACACAACACTGCCCTGTGCATATTACACTCCAAGGCGCATATCGCATAGCACGCGCTAGTGCCTGTGCTATCTCGCGCTCTCCAATGAATCTGTCATTGCGCACAATGTATTGCATATTATATTTTGCTCCCGGTCCATCTTATATCACACTTTTTGGTGCATAGTTTATACCATAAGCTATATCTAGTTTTCATTTTCAATCGTGCTCTCAGGGCTATGTTCTATATAGCACTGTGTTCACCTACCCTTTTCACGGGCATTACATTTTGCGATAGGGGGTGGAGGGTCAGGGGGTGTTTCTGCCAAGTGAGCCCGGAGTCACAGTCACAAATGTCCTCTTCTTCCTGAATAAAAGTGAGATTATGCTGCATACTTGTTCATATTTTAAGTAGTTCGCACAGACACACATTTTAAAAACAATAAAGTTCCTAATACTCGCCTTCTCTGAACAGTTAGCTTGCTGCCCCATCCCCGTCCTCCCTATCCTCTGTTGTGTGAATCCATGGACTAGCCTCCTCCTTCCTGCCATGCATGGTCTGATGTGTTGCCACTGCCCTCAATTTAGTATGATGTACCAGTCCACTCCTCCTGCCCTCCATTGCCCAATTCTATGCCCCATCATTGACCTCCTGCTTAAACTCTGTGCTTAGCTTGCTGCCCCTATTCCCCTTCCCCCTGCCCTCCGATGTCTTTGTGCATGCCCCTGCTCCATCCTTTTTGCCCACCATGTTCCATGGACCTGCCACTCCTATCTACTCTGAGTGTTCTGTTGAGCTGCCACTCCCCTCCCACCTGTCTAGCATTGTCAGATAACTGTAACCTGTCCCTGCCACCTCCACCCTGCCTGTCCACATGCCATGCCCCTATCCTCTTCCTCCTGTCCTACATGGTCCATTGCACTGCCACACCCTTCTGCCCTCCTTGGTCTGTTGTGCTGCAACTGCTCCTCCTGCCTGCCCCGTGCGGTCTGTTGTGAGGCCCCTTCCCCTGAACTTTCTTGTCTGTGCACAGGTCCTGAACCTCCCTTCTATCCTCCATCGTTCTTTGTGCATGCCCCTGCACCCTCCTTCTTGCCCATCATAGCCATTGTGCTGCCACTAACCCTCCCACTTGCCATGCATGGTCTTCTGTGCTGCCATGGCCCCTCCCACCTTCCCTGTGTGGTCAGTTAGCTGCCCCTGAACCCCTCCCACCTTCCCTCCATGGTCTGTGTGTATGCCATCACAGTCTCACTGTTGCTCTTCATGGTGTGTCTTGCTTCTAGTGCCCATCCTGCCTGACCTCCATGGTCATCTTGCTGCTCCTGCCCTTCCCCCTTGCCCCCAACCCTCTGTTTACATGTGCAGACCCCTACTCCCTCCCTCTTGGCTTGTCTGTTCCATTGTAATGCCCCTGATCCGTCCCTCCTGCCCTTTATGGTCTGTTATGCTGCAGCTTTCTCTCCTGTCTGTCCATTATGGTCAGCTAGCTACCATTGCCTCTTGCCCCTCTGTTCTCTGTTGTCCATGTGCATGGTCCTGTCCCCTCCCTCTTGCTTTCTATGGATTGTTGTGCTGCACTCCCGTCCCGCATGCCCTGTGTGGTGTATTGTGCTGCTGCAAACCCTGATGCCTGCCCTGCAGGGTCAGTTTGGTGCACCTCTCCATGTCCCTCCTGTCCTCTGTTATCCAAGTCCATGTCCCTACCCCATTTCCTTCCATGATCCAATGCACCATACTTGTGAACATTTTGAACTTGGTAAGAGGGAGATTTTGAAAAAAAACTGGGGTATTGATTTTCCCCTTTGACTTACATTGAAAAAGAGGAGATTGTAGACAGGAGACAGATCAAATAAAGCCCATTTGAGCTTAAAAACATTGGACGTTTCCTGGCTGAATCGGGTCTGTTGGCATGTATGGTTGTACTACCATTGCCTCTCCCTTCTGCCCACAATGGTCTATTACATTGCCACAGCCTCTCTTGCAAGTCCTGTATTGTTGGTTTGTTGCCCCTGCCCCCCTTTCCACTGCCCTCCATAGTCTGTTGTGCTGCCACGGCCCTTCCTGACTGCTCAGTGTGGTTAAATTGTTGCCTTTGCACCCTCCTACCTGCCTTCAATTTTCAGAGTCCGTGCCCCTGGCCTCTGCCTCTCAACAGTATCCTAATGAACAACTAGATTGCTAACATTCTATATTTATTACAAAAGTGTGGAACGCCTGCCGTCATCTTGATGTAATCAAAACTGTAATACCTAGAGCATTTCCTTTAGAAATTACATATATGAGAGGGTCTTATAGGCATCAAAATTATGGTTAGTGCTCTAAAAGACTAAAATAAGGACATATTTTCTGAGTTTTCAAATAGCGACAAAGCACTTTTAAATTATTTGTTACCTTTATGTTTTTTTATCCAGTTGACCACTTGATTAAATGTTGCACTTAGGGGAGAGGATGTGGTGTTACTTCCAGAACTGCAGACTTTGCAACTGGGGAACCAGGTTGGAGTTTCTGCTTCAGCTCGACATTCTGTGATTCTGGTCAAATCCCTTAGTCTCCCCATGTCTACAACCAAAATGAATTTGTTCTTGTGTGATGTAACCAATGCTCATGTAAAGCACTCCAATACCTGACAGGTCTGCACTATATAACACTGCAAAAACACAAAATAATAAGTGTTTTGCACACTTCTGTCATTGGGCTATATTTGGGCTACATCTGGGTGATTTTGGGCTACATTTGGGCTCTTTTGTCTCCGGTGGCCATCTTGGGAGATTTATTTGTTATGAAGTTTTCTAATTTCCTCATGTACTGCAGTCTCCTCAGTAGGAAATGCTTTCAGTTTTTTACTTTGATTCCATCGTGAAGGTATTCAGATATGTCACACATTTGCCATAAATTCTGAATGTTAGCACTCTAGTTGCTCATTAGATCACTGTAGTAAAACTACTGTTCACCATGGAAGTCTGCTCCTGGTATTAAAAGTGCATGTTTCAGTCTGCATGTCAGAATTTTTTAATGAAATAGAAGAGGATTTGAGAAGTCACTCAAAATGTGCCCTCATTTTCTTTCTTCAGCATTAATCATAATTTCTATGGCAAAATGAACCCCCTCATTGTGTTCCTTTTTAAATTAAATGTTTTAAGTGTTACCAGTTTATTCCAATCAAGATGGCTTCAGGTGTGCCATACTTTTGTCATAATGAAGACAGTAAGCGCTCTAGTTGTTTTTAAGAACACTCTGGGACATTCTGTCATTGGGCTATACTTGGGCTACATCTGGGTGATATTTGGGCTACATTTGGGCTCTTTTGTCTCTGGTGGCCATCTTGGGAGACTTATTTGTTATGAAGTTTCCTAATTTCCTCATTTACTGCAGTCTCCTCAGTAGGAAATACTTTCAGTTTTTTACTTTGATTCCATCAAGAAGGCATTCAGATGTGTCACACATTTGCCATAAATTCCGAATGTTAGCACTCTTTTTGCTCATTAGATCACTGTAGTAAAGCTACTGCTCACCAGGGAAAACTGCTGCTGGTATTGAAAGTGCATGTTTCTGTCTGCATGTCAGAATTTTTTAATGAAATAGAAGAGTATTTGAGAAGTCACTCAAAATGTGCCCTAATTTTTCTTTCTGCAGCACTAATCATACTTTTTATGGAAAAATGAACCCCCTCGTTTTGTTCCTTTTTAAATTAAATGTTTTAAGAGTTACCACTTTAATCCAAGCAAGATGGCTTCAGGTGTGCCATACGTTTATCATAAGTAGGACTGTTAGCGATCTAGTTGTTCTTTGGAACACTCTGGGAAGCTGCAGTAGAACACAAAGGAATCAACTGACAGTCTCTGCCCTTGTAGGACGTACATGTTTTACTGAGAATGTCAGACTTCATTCTCACATGACTGAGAAAGATAATGTGAATTTACAGAAAATAAGCTCTCAGTTTAGCTTATAGATCACCTTCCAAAGCTCTGTGGGAAAAGCATGAGAAAATATTTTTCTCTCAATCATGATATCCCAGCAGAAGGCTTTTTTACATGGTAAAATCACCCTAGAACAGACCACAATTCCTAAAATGAGTATGGTACCATCAACAAATGATTTATAATGTAACTAAAGTCCTAAAACCTTCTATTAACTGCAATGCTTTTTAATGAGGTGCTATCATGTATATTGGTCCCAAGATGGCTGCCAACACTTCTTGGATGAAGTGCTGACAGCCAATCAGATCTCAGGATGAGATGTGTGGTTAGGCTCTGCCCACATATATGTATGATTGTACTTTTGATTTTCTCAGGAACTACTGAACAGATTGACACCAGACCTGCAAAAGGCACATCCCTGACCTGAGGACTACCTCTCTGCCAAATTTCAAGTAATTCTGTTCAGCCGTTCGGGCTGTACCTTGGACTAAAGGTCCCTATGGAAAATTGCATGGGGAAAACGCGTTTTGGGACTCCCCTTTTGTATCAGCCCCCACTTGACGAATCCCTCCGAGACTTTCAGGGTAGGAGCGGAGCAGAGCGCCCCACCTATTTTGAAAATTTCGCGAGGATTCGTCAACCGGCGCCAAAGTTATTCCAAATAGAATGTTGCGGATTTCCTATGGAAACACGGTCCTAACTATAACTATCTACTGGCGACTGCCAGTAGATAATATATATATATATATATATATATATATATATATATATATATATATATATATATAGATATATAGATATATAGATATATATATATGTATATATATATATATATATATATATATATATAGATATATAGATATTACCTACTGGCGGTCGCCAGTAGGTAGTTATAGTTAGGACCGTGTTTCCATAGGAAATCTCAAAATTCTATTTTGAATAACTTTGGCACCGGTTGACGAATCCTCGCAACATTTTCAAAACTAATGGGGCGCTACGCTCCGCTCCTACCCTGAAAGTCTCGGGGTGATTCGTCAAGCGGGGGCTGAGAAAAAAGGGGGGTCCCAAAACGCGTTTTCCCCATGCATTTTTCCATAGGACCTTTAGACACAGCTACAGCCCGAACGGTTGAACAGAGTTACTTGAAATTTGGCAGAGAGGTAGTCTACAGGTCAAGGATGTGCCTTTTGTAGGTTTGGTGTAAATCTGTTCAGTATTTCCTAAGAAAATAGCATTTAAATCAATATATATATCTGTAAGCGCGCTCCGAGCGCGCACCGTAAGCTTACCGTACGCGTACGGTGCCGTGCACGAGCGCGATTCTGATTGGCTGTTAGATCTTAGTAAACATTCGAATCGGTCGAAACCAGGAAGTGTCGGCCGCCATTTTCTCTCTGGCACTCTGAGGGGGGGAGGAAAAACAAAGTTGGATAACATGAAAAGGGGCAGGCTAGACAGCTCCTGACCACCTAGCCTTTGTCAGGGTGTCCCAGAAGGACCCCCAAGGCCAAAAATTAAATGTTATTTTTTTTTAAAAAAACGCCGAATGCGCTTACCGTACGCGTACGGCAAAAAATAAATTAAAAAAAAACAAACTCCACATATTCCCCTCCCCGTGTGCAAACGGTGCCCGGAGGGCACTTTTTGTGCATTTCATATTATGCCCGTGAACATTTAATAGATAACCTTTCACAACGAAGCGCATAATATGTCCTCCGTGTGCGGACGGTGCGCGAAGCGCATTGTGCGTACATGGCCCATCCAGCGTAACGTGGGCACGCGGTGCGCGTAGGGCACAGCGTGCCCACCATGCGTGCACGGCACTAACTGCGTAAAGTGGGCGCGCGGTGCGCTTCACTGTGCGCGCACGGTGCGCGAAGCGCACCGTGCGTGCACGGAACGAACTGCGTGAAGTGGGCGCGCACGGCACGAATGGCGTAAAGTAACTTAGCATTTAAAAAACCGTACAAATTCACTGAAAAAACCATAGGTTTCACACACGTTATAGTTAGGAATTAGCATTTAAAAAACCTTGCAAATTCACTGAAAAAACCATAGGTTTCACACAAGTTATAGTTAGCTGTACATTTCACTCGTAAAAAACCAATGAAATTCCACGTTATAGTTAGTGCAGGCAACTATAACTCACGCGACCGCAATCCTCTGCTGATGCTAATACTGTATTTAGACACTTATTTGCCCATGTCTTCTTCCATTAAATTTTAGCTATACATATATTACAATTATTTTTTTTTCATAAAGACACATATGTCATCAGCAGAGGATTGCGGTCGCGGGAGTTATAGTTGCCTGCACTAACTATAACGTGGAATTTCATTGGTTTTTTACGAGTGAAATGTACAGCTAACTATAACTTGTGTGAAACCTATGGTTTTTTCAGTGAATTTATATATATATATATATGCAGAAGCGCGCCTGTTTTGAATTGATAAGAGGCGTCTGACTCACCTCAAGACGGGCCCCGATCCGCTAGGAGATGGCATTCCTTTGGTCAGACTGTTGGTGAAGCGAGGAGCTTATTGTGGAATGCCCTCCGGCTGTTTTCAATGAACAGGAACGAAGATTTGAATGGAAAGGGCCACTCTGTGAGGCCCACCGCAAAACTTGGGGAATGAACATAAGCAGCCAGGATCTGCATTCGTGCCAGAGGTAACGAACTTTTAAAGACTAACAACAGCTATTTTTAAACTCAGTGGTAGCGGGACTTGACCTTGAAGCACTGTGACTGAGTAATGGAACTATTCCTTTGAAGCAAGCATTGCACTCAGTCGACGGTGTAACATCGTGCAGTTTTGCCAACATCGACATGGAGAACCATTGAAACCTGTGGGCAGTTACAATGTATCCTGGGATTAGAAGTACTTTATTTTTGAGCTGCAATTGGATGAAATTTTGCAACGAAAATAACGAGAATTAATACCACTTGGGGGTGAATTGATAACCTGAGACTAAGTATTTGTACTATTTTCGCTGCTCCTGTGAATATGGTGACATTGAAAAACGAATATTAATTGGAAGAATATCTGCCCCTTTAAGAACTGGAAAGATGGACTGTTGTCCTTTCTCTATGTTTTCTAAGTTACGTTATATTTAAAATCCAACGAACCCGCTGAGACCATAGCTATCGGCATATGATTAAGAGTGGTGAACTCGAAACGCGTCATGCCTGTTGTTTCTTCGAATTAAAAACCTGATCTAGCACTACTGGTGTGGCTCGTGTCGCGCTTTTTGCAGAAGCGCGCCTGTTTTGAATTGATAAGAGGCGTCTGACTCACCTCAAGACGGGCCCCGATCCGCTAGGAGATGGCATTCCTTTGGTCAGACTGTTGGTGAAGCGAGGAGCTTATTGTGGAATGCCCTCCGGCTGTTTTCAATGAACAGGAACGAAGATTTGAATGGAAAGGGCCACTCTGTGAGGCCCGCCGCAAAACTTGGGGAATGAACATAAGCAGCCAGGATCTGCATTCGTGCCAGAGGTAACGAACTTTTAAAGACTAACAACAGCTATTTTTAAACTCAGTGGTAGCGGGACTTGACCTTGAAGCACTGTGACTGAGTAATGGAACTATTCCTTTGAAGCAAGCATTGCACTCAGTCGACGGTGTAACATCGTGCAGTTTTGCCAACATCGACATGGAGAACCAGTGAAACCTGTGGGCAGTTACAATGTATCCTGGGATTAGAAGTCCTTTATTTTTGAGCTGCACTTGGATGAAATTTTGCAACGAAAATAACGAGAATTAATACCACTTGGGGGTGAATTGATAACCTGAGACTAAGTATTTGTACTATATTCGTTGCTCCTGTGAATATGGTGAGATTGAAAAACGAATATTAATTGGAAGAATAACTGCCCCTTTAAGAACTGGAAAGATGGACTGTTGTCCTTTCTCTATGTTTTATAAGTTACGTTATATTTAAAATCCAACGAACCCGCTGAGACCATAGCTATCGGCATATGATTAAGAGTGGTGAACTCGAAACGCGTCATGCCTGTTGTTTCTTCGAATTAAAAACCTGATCTAGCACTACTGGTGTGGCTCGTGTCGCGCTTTTTGCAGAAGCGCGCCTGTTTTGAATTGATAAGAGGCGTCTGACTCACCTCAAGACGGGCCCCGATCCGCTAGGAGATGGCATTCCTTTGGTCAGACTGTTGGTGAAGCGAGGAGCTTATTGTGGAATGCCCTCCGGCTGTTTTCAATGAACAGGAACGAAGATTTGAATGGAAAGGGCCACTCTGTGAGGCCCGCCGCAAAACTTGGGGAATGAACATAAGCAGCCAGGATCTGCATTCGTGCCAGAGGTAACGAACTTTTAAAGACTAACAACAGCTATTTTTAAACTCAGTGGTAGCGGGACTTGACCTTGAAGCACTGTGACTGAGTAATGGAACTATTCCTTTGAAGCAAGCATTGCACTCAGTCGACGGTGTAACATCGTGCAGTTTTGCCAACATCGACATGGAGAACCAGTGAAACCTGTGGGCAGTTACAATGTATCCTGGGATTAGAAGTCCTTTATTTTTGAGCTGCACTTGGATGAAATTTTGCAACGAAAATAACGAGAATTAATACCACTTGGGGGTGAATTGATAACCTGAGACTAAGTATTTGTACTATTTTCGCTGCTCCTGTGAATATGGTGACATTGAAAAACGAATATTAATTGGAAGAATAACTGCCCCTTTAAGAACTGGAAAGATGGACTGTTGTCCTTTCTCTATGTTTTATAAGTTACGTTATATTTAAAATCCAACGAACCCGCTGAGACCATAGCTATCGGCATATGATTAAGAGTGGTGAACTCGAAACGCGTCATGCCTGTTGTTTCTTCGAATTAAAAACCTGATCTAGCACTACTGGTGTGGCTCGTGTCGCGCTTTTTGCAGAAGCGCGCCTGTTTTGAATTGATAAGAGGCGTCTGACTCACCTCAAGACGGGCCCCGATCCGCTAGGAGATGGCATTCCTTTGGTCAGACTGTTGGTGAAGCGAGGAGCTTATTGTGGAATGCCCTCCGGCTGTTTTCAATGAACACGAACGAAGATTTGAATGGAAAGGGCCACTCTGTGAGGCCCGCCGCAAAACTTGGGGAATGAACATAAGCAGCCAGGATCTGCATTCGTGCCAGAGGTAACGAACTTTTAAAGACTAACAACAGCTATTTTTAAACTCAGTGGTAGCGGGACTTGACCTTGAAGCACTGTGACTGAGTAATGGAACTATTCCTTTGAAGCAAGCATTGCACTCAGTCGACGGTGTAACATCGTGCAGTTTTGCCAACATCGACATGGAGAACCAGTGAAACCTGTGGGCAGTTACAATGTATCCTGGGATTAGAAGTCCTTTATTTTTGAGCTGCACTTGGATGAAATTTTGCAACGAAAATAACGAGAATTAATACCACTTGGGGGTGAATTGATAACCTGAGACTAAGTATTTGTACTATATTCGTTGCTCCTGTGAATATGGTGACATTGAAAAACGAATATTAATTGGAAGAATAACTGCCCCTTTAAGAACTGGAAAGATGGACTGTTGTCCTTTCTCTATATTTTATAAGTTACGTTATATTTAAAATCCAACGAACCCGCTGAGACCATAGCTATCGGCATATGATTAAGAGTGGTGAATTCGAAACGCGTCATGCCTGTTGTTTCTTCGAATTAAAAACCTGATCTAGCACTACTGGTGTGGCTCGTGTCGCGCTTTTTGCAGAAGCGCGCCTGTTTTGAATTGATAAGAGGCGTCTGACTCACCTCAAGACGGGCCCCGATCCGCTAGGAGATGGCATTCCTTTGGTCAGACTGTTGGTGAAGCGAGGAGCTTATTGTGGAATGCCCTCCGGCTGTTTTCAATGAACAGGAACGAAGATTTGAATGGAAAGGGCCACTCTGTGAGGCCCGCCGCAAAACTTGGGGAATGAACATAAGCAGCCAGGATCTGCATTTGTGCCAGAGGTAACGAACTTTTAAAGACTAACAACAGCTATTTTTAAACTCAGTGGTAGCGGGACTTGACCTTGAAGCACTGTGACTGAGTAATGGAACTATTCCTTTGAAGCAAGCATTGCACTCAGTCGACGGTGTAACATCGTGCAGTTTTGCCAACATCGACATGGAGAACCAGTGAAACCTGTGGGCAGTTACAATGTATCCTGGGATTAGAAGTCCTTTATTTTTGAGCTGCACTTGGATGAAATTTTGCAACGAAAATAACGAGAATTAATACCACTTGGGGGTGAATTGATAACCTGAGACTAAGTATTTGTACTATTTTCGCTGCTCCTGTGAATATGGTGACATTGAAAAACGAATATTAATTGGAAGAATAACTGCCCCTTTAAGAACTGGAAAGATGGACTGTTGTCCTTTCTCTATGTTTTATAAGTTACGTTATATTTAAAATCCAACGAACCCGCTGAGACCATAGCTATCGGCATATGATTAAGAGTGGTGAACTCGAAACGCGTCATGCCTGTTGTTTCTTCGAATTAAAAACCTGATCTAGCACTACTGGTGTGGCTCGTGTCGCGCTTTTTGCAGAAGCGCGCCTGTTTTGAATTGATAAGAGGCGTCTGACTCACCTTAAGACGGGCCCCGATCCGCTAGGAGATGGCATTCCTTTGGTCAGACTGTTGGTGAAGCGAGGAGCTTATTGTGGAATGCCCTCCGGCTGTTTTCAATGAACAGGAACGAAGATTTGAATGGAAAGGGCCACTCTGTGAGGCCCGCCGCAAAACTTGGGGAATGAACATGAGCAGCCAGGATCTGCATTCGTGCCAGAGGTAACGAACTTTTAAAGACTAACAACAGCTATTTTTAAACTCAGTGGTAGCGGGACTTGACCTTGAAGCACTGTGACTGAGTAATGGAACTATTCCTTTGAAGCAAGCATTGCACTCAGTCGACGGTGTAACATCGTGCAGTTTTGCCAACATCGACATGGAGAACCAGTGAAACCTGTGGGCAGTTACAATGTATCCTGGGATTAGAAGTCCTTTATTTTTGAGCTGCACTTGGATGAAATTTTGCAACGAAAATAACGAGAATTAATACCACTTGGGGGTGAATTGATAACCTGAGACTAAGTATTTGTACTATATTCGCTGCTCCTGTGAATATGGTGACATTGAAAAACGAATATTAATTGGAAGAATAACTGCCCCTTTAAGAACTGGAAAGATGGACTGTTGTCCTTTCTCTATGTTTTATAAGTTACGTTATATTTAAAATCCAACGAACCCGCTGAGACCATAGCTATCGGCATATGATTAAGAGTGGTGAACTCGAAACGCGTCATGCCTGTTGTTTCTTCGAATTAAAAACCTGATCTAGCACTACTGGTGTGGCTCGTGTCGCGCTTTTTGCAGAAGCGCGCCTGTTTTGAATTGATAAGAGGCGTCTGACTCACCTTAAGACGGGCCCCGATCCGCTAGGAGATGGCATTCCTTTGGTCAGACTGTTGGTGAAGCGAGGAGCTTATTGTGGAATGCCCTCCGGCTGTTTTCAATGAACAGGAACGAAGATTTGAATGGAAAGGGCCACTCTGTGAGGCCCGCCGCAAAACTTGGGGAATGAACATAAGCAGCCAGGATCTGCATTCGTGCCAGAGGTAACGAACTTTTAAAGACTAACAACAGCTATTTTTAAACTCAGTGGTAGCGGGACTTGACCTTGAAGCACTGTGACTGAGTAATGGAACTATTCCTTTGAAGCAAGCATTGCACTCAGTCGACGGTGTAACATCGTGCAGTTTTGCCAACATCGACATGGAGAACCAGTGAAACCTGTGGGCAGTTACAATGTATCCTGGGATTAGAAGTCCTTTATTTTTGAGCTGCACTTGGATGAAATTTTGCAACGAAAATAACGAGAATTAATACCACTTGGGGGTGAATTGATAACCTGAGACTAAGTATTTGTACTATTTTCGCTGCTCCTGTGAATATGGTGACATTGAAAAACGAATATTAATTGGAAGAATAACTGCCCCTTTAAGAACTGGAAAGATGGACTGTTGTCCTTTCTCTATGTTTTATAAGTTACGTTATATTTAAAATCCAACGAACCCGCTGAGACCATAGCTATCGGCATATGATTAAGAGTGGTGAACTCGAAACGCGTCATGCCTGTTGTTTCTTCGAATTAAAAACCTGATCTAGCACTACTGGTGTGGCTCGTGTCGCGCTTTTTGCAGAAGCGCGCCTGTTTTGAATATGTATATATATATATATATATATATTTTTCTTTTTTTTTAAACAAAGGACGCGGTACTCGGAACTTGGCTTTTTAGCTTCTTTTAATGCAGTATTTACCACTCAGACCAACGCGTTTCAGCCTGCTCGCTGCTTTGTTCACGGTAAGTGAGTAATCATTTGTTTCTACTATCTATCCCATATTTGCCTCAATGTGGCATTATGGGAGTTGTAGTACATATTTATAATTATTTCAAATAAAGATAACAACAAAAATTATTACATGTTTAAATATTTGCCACATATTTCCACAGTGTTTCGCGTATTAGCTTTAGCCTTATGGAAGTTTTATGCGTAGCATTGTCCGTTCCACAATTTAATGGTATAGTACCTGTATTATTTGCGCATTTACCAGTGCTCTTTTGTATGCACTCTATTTCGCTTGCAATTAAATGATATAGTATCAATGTTAAACCAAAACGGAGGTCACTTCAGTGCATACATTGACCTTGTTAAATTCATGATTCTTTTCTTTACATAGAAAAGAATCATGAATTTCCTCATTATCTTCAGGTCTTATTGTTGTCATCTTCTTACCATTGGATGGGTCATAAAGGTGATCATATTTGCGAGAGAAGGTTAGTATCCTCCCAGATTCATAATCTCCACAATTACGGTGGAGTTTGTCCTGTTTCCTCGCATTGATGTCATTTTCAACGAGTATCAGCCGTTTCTTCATTTCCTCTAGGAATTTGGAGATCAATTCCTGTTCGTTATTGTTTTGACAGCTCGTTCTTGATGCGCAAAATTTCTTTCTTGTCAGACCACGCATTGACCTTAAGGAATTCAGGATTAAGTCCAATGATAGAAGATAAATAGGGATAGACTAATAGCAATGCCCAATTGGGCCAGACTTTTCCTTCCTTTTCTTTTCTCTCCTTTTTCATGTCATCATCTGTTTATTTGCACCATTTTTGTGTCAAAATAGTAATGAAATTATCAATGAATCGGGAGTTCTTAGATAATGATAGCGATGTGTGGTTAAATATCCCACTTGGGCATAATCTTTGGTATTGGCATATATATTGCCGACATAAGTAGGCAGCACATATATATCCTGGCAGGAGTGGCAAATTGTGGGGATGTCTCAGAGTACAGGGTTATCCTACAAAAGCATTTTACATGTTAATTACGATTCCTGCCTGTGTATGTAAAGGAAAGGAAACAAAACCAAGAATTATAAAACAAAATATTACTAAAAAGGTTCATATCAGTATAATATCGTTAAAATTGTCACAGTACTCTATACTATATACACCCTATATCTACAAATATCTCTCAGAAAGGAATTAGCCAACCAACCTCCTGTTTCTGCTTGTTACATGAATTTCTCTTTCCTACTGATGTATCACCAATTCTTCACTGGAGTTTAAACCTACCGGAGCCAAAGTTTCAAAATCTATGACGACTTTAGATTCCCTTATCCTTAACTGATGTTCTCGATCTCCTCCTCTTTCCTGTAGTTTAACCAAATCTAACACTACAAAAGTCATCAACTTGTCATCTTGATTGTGCATTTCTTTAAAATGCAGAGCCACCGGATATTGTTCATTATTACGCCGGATAGCTCGCTAGTGTTCTAATTTCCTTTTCTTTGCCCGGTGGATAGTACTTCCAATATAATATTTACCACACAGGCAAATCAAACAATAAATACAGAAATCCGTATTACAGCTGAAATTACCCCTGATAGAAAATTCTCTGCTGCTATTTGCTACTTTCACCTTTGTACAATTCACACTGTTGGCACACGCTTTGCTATGCTTGCAGCATCTGAAACCTCCTACTGTACTTGTGATCCTACTCACATCCTGAGCAGTTATTGCATTACTGCTCAGCTCATCTTTCACGGATCTACCTCTTCTAAATGTTATTTGAGGGGTTTCATTGACATATTTGTTAATAATGCTGTCAGTTTTAAGGATGTGCCAATTTCGATTAAGCATTTTCCTAATTTTGTAAGCTTGATTGGAGAAAGTAGTTATGAATCTCACTGTATCATCCTTTCCCTCAATTTGTGGTCTGGGATGTAATAACTCTGGTCTATCCAAGGCATCCGCTTTGATCATAGCCTATTTTATGGTTTTCTTATTGTAACCACGTTGTTCAAATCTTTTACTCATTATCTGCTTCTCTGCAAAGTATTCCTTCTATGTACTGCAATTACGTTTCGTCCTATTCAGCTCTCCATAGGGGATGCTTTGTATCAGAATAAAGGGATGAGCACTGGTTACATTTAAGAGACTATTCATAGCTGTCTCCTTCCTATGTAATTTAGTCACCAGGAAAATCCCTTGTGCTGTAATCTCAACATCCAATAACACACTCTTCTCTTTGCTGATGTTAGAGGTGAAATGCAAATTCATCTCATTGTTGATCAAAGATGACACCAACCTATTAGCTGACTCTTCATCTCCCTTCCAAATCAAAAACATGTCATCAATAAACCTATTCCACATTACAATGTTCTCTCCATATGTCACCCAGCTATTAGACACCTGCTCCTCCCACCAGCCCATAAATACATTTGCATAGGTGGGGGCAAAGCAGGTGCCCATCGCTGGCCTTTTGTCTGTTTATATACATTCCGATCAAAGAAGAATACATTGTTAGTTAGACAATAATAGACCTCATCAATCAGCATTTCTGTATGTAATAACAAGGATATTGACCTCGCACGTAAGAAGTGCCGTATGGCCTGGATCCCCAGGTCATGCCTGATACAAGTGTAGAGACTGGTTATGTCTAATGTGATCAATCAATAATCACTTTACCGGAGCAAACCATCAATCAATGTCAAAAAATGTGTTGTGTCTTTCAAATATGCAGGTAAGGCTACCACAAAAGGTCACAAAAAGTAATCAATTAATTTTGAAGTAATTTCTAACTGGGATCCCATAGACGACACCATAGGTCTGCCTGTTGGCTTCTCTGCATCTTTATGCAATTTAGGAAGCAGATACTTTATTGGAATGTGAGGATGCTTACAATATAAATTGCAAAATTCCTCCCACTCAAATAAACCTTGATCTTTCCAATCTACTAGCATCTCATTATATTTAGAGTATGATGCTAGTACTTCAGTTTTTGTACTTAAAGTGTTCAAGATGGGTCGTTAAGTTGGCCTATAACCCTCAAATAAATAATCTTCCTTGGCCCAGACAATGACATCCTCCCCTTGTCTGATTGCCGAATTACAATCGAGGTGTCATTCTTCAGGGACTCTACTGCCTTTAGTTGTTCCACAGTTAAATTCCTCTTAGCTAGCCCTTCGGTTTTATATCTCATTTGCTTCACATCCTGAATAACACTTTTCTCAAACACCTCTAGGCCATCACAGTGTATATTAGGAGTAAACGTGGACTTAGATTTAAAATTACTTGAACATGCTAAATCCACTGTGACCTCCATGGTGTCCAAGTTCAACAAGGGGTCTTCATCATGCATTATGTCATCATCCAATTGTGCGATAGTATGTAATAGTTCTATATCGGAAATGCAGAATGCACTATTTGCTGACTCAAATCTTTGGCTCCTAGTTTTGGGTGTATGCCTGTGAAACCATTTTTTTAATTTCAATTTCCTTAAAAAACAGAAAATATCAATCCTTGTTTGCACGTAATCTAAATATCTGGAAGGACAGAATGATAAACCCAATGAGAGTAATTTACTGTCCGCGGGTGACAACTCATGTTTAGATAAATTCACCAAAGTCATTTCATTCCTCTCTTTGCCCTTGTGGCCATTGCCATGGGCTTGCTGGATTCTCCTTTTTCTCCTTGCCCTTGCTTTGTGGTTCCTCTTGTCCCTCTTGTTCTTACTCACGTCTCAAGTCCTCTGCCACAACAAAAATCCTGAATCTCATTTTGTTTATTTTCTTTTGCCCTTGTCAGCATTTGAAACTGTTTGAGGAAGTTGTTATTACCCGCAATGCTGGTTGATGCATTCCGTGCCAAGGTTTCAGATGAAACATCTGACCCATTGCTATCTGAGACATCGCTCTCTTCCATGACGTCATCTTTCTCTTTAGAGTTGCCGCCCTTAGTGGTGTAATCTCCACTCTCAGCAAACAAATGGTCGTACTTTCTGTAAAACGTAAGAGTGGTTGCGACCTGCTGTGGCTGCCCCCATTGAGAAATCTCAAAGGTCAAGTGCGCAATCTTTTCTCGCAAGCCCTTGCCAACATAACGTTGGCAAGGGCTTGGTGAATGCTCCGCGTCAGTCTTTAAAACAGGAAAAGTGATTTAATTGGATGCAGCCTGTAAAGGGAGAAAGAGAGGAAGAGGACTGCAGGGATTATAAAGTCCAATGGTAACTTTTTGGGAGCACAGAATCTTTGCAATCTCGTCTGCATGCCGCTACTTGGGCACACTTCCCAAAAGTCCACAGTCCATATCATCCTGTGTTGGCAAATACCTGCAGTCCCCCCGTCCAAGCCGCCAGTTTGATACATATAGTCATTATTCTAAATACCTTGTTACGCTGCGTCCAATGAAATCACTTTACTTGTTTTAAAGACTGCGGCGATAGTGCTGTTGTATTCATATGCAAGCTGGAAGAAGGCTGAACGCCGAAACGTGTCCTTCAAAATAACTATTTTGGAAGTGGCCCCGCGAGTGCAGTGTGTTTCCTTTTGGAATTGAGCGTGATATATATATATAAATATATATATATATATATATATATATATATATATATATATATATATATATATATATATATATATATATATATATATATATATATGTATATATATATATATATATATTATCTACTGGCGGTCGCCAGTAGATAGTTATAGTTAGGATCGTGTTTCCATAGGAAATCCGCAACATTCTATTTGGAATAACTTTGGCGCCGATTGACGAATCCTCACGAAATTTTCAAAATAGGTGGGGCGGTCCGCTCCGCTCCTTCCCTGAAAGTCTCGGGGGGATTCGTCAAGCGGGGGCTGAGAAAAAGGGGGTCCCAAAATGCGTTTTCCCCATGCATTTTTCCATAGGACCTTTAGTCCAAGCTACAGCCCGAACGGCTGAACAGAATTACTTGAAATTTGGCAGAGAGGTAGTCCTCAGGTCAGGGGTGTGCCTTTTGCAGGTCTGGTGTAAATCTGTTCAGTATTTCCTGAGAAAATAGCATTTAAAAGCATATATATATCTATAAGCGCGCACCGTGCGCGTACGGTAAAACTTACCGTACGCGCACGCTGCCGTGGGCGAGCGCGATTCTGATTGGTTGTTAGATCTTAGTAAACATTTTAATCGGTCGAAACCAGGAAGTGTCGGCCGCCATTTTGTCTCTCGCAGTCTGAGGGGGTGAAAAACAAAGGTGGAGAATGTGAAAAGGGGGCAGGGTGGACGGTTCCTGACCCCCTAGCCTTTGTCAGGGGGTCCCAGAAGCACACCCAAGGGCCAAAATTTCCTTTAATATTTTTGCAAAAAATCGCGGAGTACGCTTAGTGTGCGCGTACGGTAGAAACTGAAAAATTCCGTGAACTGCGTAACGTGGGCGCGCGGTGCGTGAAGCGCACCACGCGCCCACAGCGAGCGCACGTTGCGCGAAGCGCACCGTGCGCGTACGGTACGCGCACGGTGAAAAACCTTGAAAACAAAAAAAAAAATACATAACTTAGCATTTAAAAAAACGTACAAATTCACTGAAAAAACCATAGGTTTCACACAAGTTATAGTTAGGAATTAGCATTTAAAAAACCTTGCAAATTCACTTAAAAAACCATAGGTTTCACACAAGTTATAGTTAGCTGGACATTTCACTCGTGAAAAACGATTGAAATTCCCCCGTTATAGTTAGTGCAGGCAACTATAACTCACGCGACCGCAATCCTCTGCTGATGACGTCAGATATTACATCACTGATGACATATGTGTCTTTCTGAAAAAAAAATATTTGTAATATATGTATAGCTAAAAATTAATGGAAGAATACATGGGTAAATAAGTGTCTAAATACAGTGATGTAATATCTGACGTCATCAGCAGAGGATTGCGGTCGCGTGAGTTATAGTTGCCTGCACTAACTATAACGGGGGAATTTCAATGGTTTTTCACGAGTGAAATGTCCAGCTAACTATAACATGTGTGAAACCTATGTTTTTTAAGTGAATTTATATATATATATATATATATATATATATATATATATGTATATGTATATATATATATATATATATATATATATATATATATATTTATACACACATACATACATCTTAGAATCTCTCTAAATCTAAATTGTTCATTTGGTTTTTAGAAAAGGACCAGGTCCCGTTGAAGGACTGTCTTATTTTATTGTCCAGATACACTAAGGGCCATATTTATGAGCATATTTATGAGCCCCTTACATCACTCTTGCAACACCAAATGCCATATTTTTATTTTTTATTTCCTCTTTCCATGTATTGTGCATTCTGCACCATGTATAGAAAGAGAAATTTGCCTTTCAGGATTGTTTTTGTGCAGGAATGTGTCCCCTCATTCACAAAAATAATCTTCCTTACAAAGCCGGCATCCTTGTACCATAGTGCAAGGGTGCATGCATTGGCGCTAGGCAGCCAAAAGGGCGCCAGCACAGGGGAAAAGACAGAAATGTGCCGTGCTGACCTAAATGCGGGACATTCCTACATGCAGTGCAGTGCTTCTGTGTTTTATGGTTGATGGTATTGGATGTGTCCCATCCCAGCTGGTGTTCTTGTTGGAAGGGTTCTTGTCTACAGCTCTCACGGTGGATTTTTTCTTTGAAGCATTTGATACTGTTTGAATGAAGTTTTGAGGCCAATTGGTATGAGCGTGTCTTTGTGGTCTTGTGAACATGGACATAAAAATATTTTTCCTTTTAAGAGTTGCTTGAGATGGCAGTTGTTTTAACAAAAGAACCAGACTTGAAAACTACCGAACCCCGGGCTGTTTATTAAAAATGTATGTTGGGATGTAGAGAACTGATTTATGGAATTCCCCAGCGGACTATTATAAGTAGTCAAGTTTCAATGCATGTTGGCTACTAATAACACAACTTTTAAACGTTATATCACCCTGTTTAAGCATAAGTAATTTCGAGAGGAACTCTGTAAAATGGTCATTTTAAAACTACGGGCACATTCACAGATGTCTTTGTATAATACAACCGTAACGGTGAACACACGAGTAAAGCCAGTTCGTGAAAATGATTACCTTCATTGTGGCAGGGCCAACGAGTTGATTGGGATTGGCACTTTTGTGTCAAGTCTTCGATTTGAACAAAAATTACCACCATTGTCAGGTATTACCATAGTTGTTGCAGAAGCCGACTGTTGCTAGGGACCCCCCCCCCATTGTACCGGAACCAATATGTTGCTAGAAATTACCACTAATGTTCCATGACTAGCATGTTTCCAGGGGTTATCATGACTGTGCCAAGACTATACCAGGATTTACCACCATTGTGCTGCGGTGAGAGTGTTGCCAGGGATTGTCACCATTGTACCAGTACGAGCATGTTGCCAGGGATTCCCAGCATTGTGTCTGGCCCGGTGTGTTGCAAGGAAGTACCACCATTATAGATATTTTACCACCAGTTTGCCAGGACAGCATGGGGTCAGGAATTACTAAGAATTTGACAGGATCAACATGTTCCCAGTAATTTTCACCAATATGCCAGGCCTAGGATATTGTTTCCAGGGCTACTGTCATTGCATTTGCATTTTTCCAGGAGTTACCACCATTGCGCCAAGGTGATCATGTTTAAAGTTATTACCACCATTGTGCCAAGACCAGATTGTTTACTGGGATTACCACCAGTGTGCTAGGACCAGAATGATTCCAAGAAGCACCACCAATTTGCCGGGGCCAATATGCTTCCATGGATTAAAATAATTGTACCAGCATTTTGCCAAAACTACCACCATTGTGCCAGGACTAAAATGTTTCCAGGAATTACCTCCATTGTGCCTGCAACAGCATGTTACCTGTAATTACTACCAGTGTGACAGGACCGTTATGTTACCAGGTATTACCACCAATGTGTGAGGCCCATCATGTTGCCAGGAACTACCATCAGTGTGCAAGAACCAGCATTTTTCCATGGGATAACATCATCCTTTGAGCACTTTACAAGGAAGTGCCACCATTATGCCTAGAGCAATATGTTTTCAGGGATTACTGCCAATGTGCCAGAACCAGCATTTTACCAGGTTTTACTACCAATCAGTAGGGAAAGTGTTGGACTTCGGAGGGGTTACATTTATTACTACCCACTCCAGTCTAAGGAACAGTAGGGAAAACTATTCCTACTCCAATCTATGCAATAGTAGTAAAAGCATTGAATTTAACAATATATAGTAAATATGTTAAAATTAAAATACAAAATAAATGTAATGAGCAACAAATTAGAATTAATTTGGCTAAGAAATCACCTCCCCACCTACAACCTAAAACAAAACACACCTAAAACATTGCGTTATTATGTTAAAAATGATTTAAGTTTAAATTTTTCCTAAATACATAAAATAAAAAATACTAATATTATTATAGGAACACCCACCAATAAAATACAAATTAGTTCAAAGAATACAAAAACGTTCCACAGTAAATGAACAATTATAACAAAATAACCATAATAAATAATGAATTTAACAATTAAATTAAGTTATAAATTAAATATAAATATTATATAACGTTAATTGCTTCCCATCCTATTCCCTTAAAGCCTAACAGCATGTGAATAGAATTTAAATTAATGTAAAAAATAAAATAATTTGAATATAAATTTAGATTTACAAAATTAAATAAATAAAATAACAAATAAATAATAAAATTCAAGGTACATAATTATTAATCAATTGCATATTTCATTTGCAATAACAAATTACTTAACAATAAAGTGAAAATAATGATAATTTAAGTAACTTCCCACCTTGGAAAATTTACCTAGAAAAAAATACGATACAACTTAAATTCCTAGTGTTAAAATTAAACATAAAACAAAACAATAATTGATTGAATATTTAATGTACAATAAAAAATAGTTAACAATAACTTGTAACTAATTATATTTTAATTACCTACTCACCCTACTATATTTTACATTACTAAATAATTACAAAAATATACTTAAATTACAGTTTTAAATATGCAAACTATATTTGATATTATTCAAAACAATCATATTAGCAATGCTCACTCCTAAAATGATTAAATTAGCTAATATATTTTGAATGAATAAAACATTTTTTTTACTACAACTACATTAAAGTGGTTGTATGATGGAACAATGCACACATTCATCATGCGTACCTTTACAATGTATACTCTACTATTCATCACCCAATACCATGCACCCCATTACCACACATACTATTAAATTGTGCATGCATCAGGGTACATTGAAAGTGCCATTACAAAGGACACACTAGCCATTCATACCCCTTCCAAGCAAATTTTACAATGAAATTGTGGTATATTTGATAATGCTTACAACACAGAAAGCTGCACTTAGGGCAGTTCAGCAGCAGGGACGGCTGCCATGGTGGCAGTTCAGGCGGCAAACATGTACTCTTGCACCCGTATTCCCCTCTCATGGTGATTCACCCACCACTTAGCCCGCACAGTGACATACCCGGCAGTTACCTTTGGGCTCCACTATTGCTGCCGCTGGTGGTACTAATTCTGGGCCATGGCCACACCTCCAAGATCATTCATTTGAGATTCCCAGTAGCGCAGCCTTGTTTCCAAGGCTGCACTACTTACAGGGACCGCAAGATTGCCACACCACCCTCTCCTCACTGCAGATACTAAATTGTAAGTTTTTGTCATGCTACATTGTTCTCCCGGGCCATGGAGTATATCAGCTGCAAAATGGGCAATTCCTGTTTTCTGCCCTCTATGTTCAGCATATTTGTGCTGCGCTACGTGAGGTGCCGAACCAGCAGTGTAGGCGGCTACCGCCGTCATTTTAGTAGTTTCAGACTTGCTGGTGAATTTACCCGCCGCACACCCTCTTGAGATGGTCAGTCAAGAGGTCCCCAGCCACAGCAGACACTCCGGTGGCGGTCAGTGTGGAAGTCTCCAGCCACAGCAGACACTCCGGTGGGGGTCCTGCCAGGGCATAGGGCTCCATGAAACCCACAGTTAGGTTTAATGAGGCCTCCGTTAGTGGCTTGGCCACAACCCCAGAACACTAACCCCTGACAACTAATTTGCACATGGACAGGGGGATGGGTAAAAACAAAGAGCAGTAGCAGCACAGGGATTGTGGCAGCTCAACAGACCAGAGAGGGAGTTGGTAGGGGTACGCAAACAGAGAATAGGAAAGTAAATGGAAAGGAGGTCGGGGCAATAATGGAGGGAAGTGGCAGTAGATCAAGGAGGGAGGACGGGAGCAGGGACAGGCACACAGACAACAAGGGTGGGCAGTAAGGTAAGACAGTGGCAGCACAGGTGCAGTGGTAGCACAATGCACTAGTTGAGGTAGAGAGCAGTGGCATGTGCATGGACAATGAGGGGAGAGGGGAAGGGAGGCAAGGCAGCATCAGTGCTAGCAATAGATGCAGTAGCAACACAGAGGCGGTACAATGGACTAGAGAGGGAGTGCGCATGGGCATGCACATGGAAAGTGGGAGAGGGCACAGGGAGGGGGCATCAGTGGCAGCAACAGAGGGCAGTGGCAGCACAGGGGCAGTGGCAGCACAACAGACCAGGGAGGGAGGGAGGGAGCAGGGGGCGCACAGAGACAACAAAAAAGAAGGGCTGTGGCAATAAAAGACAGAGGCAGTGGTAGCATAATGGACCAGGGACGAGCATGCACACAGAGAATGGGTTAGGGCCTGGGCCTTTGGCAGGGGCAGCAACAGAGAGCAGTGGCAGTAGAGAGGCAGTGGAAGGGCAAAAAGACCAGGGAGGAAGAGGGCAGGGGCATGTACATGGACAACGAGGGAGGAGTGGGAGTGGAGGGAGGAGGAGGAGAGGAACAAGGGTAGGGGCAGCAATGGAGGGCAACAACAGCACAGGGGCAGTGGCAGTACAACAGACCAGGGAGGGAGAGAGTAGGGGCTTGCATATGTGTGAGGGGGAGTGGGATGGGGCAGGGACAACATCAGCAATGGATGGCAGTGTAATCACATGGGTAGTGGCAGCACAAAGGACTGGGTGTGAGTGCAACAGACATGGATGGCACAGGAAAGGGCATATTCTTGGGCACAGGCAATGCCAGCAGAAGACAACAGTGGCAGCAGAAAGGAAGTGACAGCATAAGAGGCCAAGCGGAAGGAGGCAGGTGAAACAGCCGGAAAATGGGAGGGGCTAAGGGGAGGTGGGCAGGAGCAGCAACGGAGAGCAGCGGTAGCACAGGGGAGAGTAGCCATAAAATGGTCCTCAGAGGGAGGGGGAATGCACATACACACAGACAATGAGGGGGAGGATTCAGGGGAGCTGGTGCAGGAGGAAGAAAAAGAGACAGCAGCAGCACAGGGTCAGTGGCAGCACAACAGACCAGGGAGGGAGGGAGTAGGAGCTTGCATATGTGCGAGGGGGAGTGGGATGGGACAGGGACAACATCAGCAATGGATACCAGTGGCATCACATGGGTAGTGGCAGCAGAAAGGACTGGGGGTGAGTGCCACGGACATGGATGGCACGGGAAGGGGCATATTACGGGGCAGGGGCAGTGCCAGCAATAGACAACAGTTGCAGCAAAGAGGCAGTGTCAGCACAAGAGACCTACGTGGGAGGAGGCAGGTGCACCTCATGGATAATGGGAGGGGCAAAAGGTGAGATGGGCAGGAGCAGCAATTGAGAGCAGCAGTAACACAGGGAAGAGTAGCCCTAAAATGGACATTCCCCCTCAACCTTGCAAAACAACTTGTGGAAGAAGCACAAACCGCAGACTCTGACAGTCTGAGAAGTTGAGAGATGTTCACAAGAAACCAAGGAAATAAATATGGTGTAAAAAATGGAATCTACCTAAGCAAGCGTTCAGGACTCGCTCGACCCAAACGTCCCTATTCCCATACTGGAATAATGCACAACTGAAAAAGCTCAAAATGCTGATAAACCATGCACTTCGGAGCGTGCAGAAAGGCGACTCCGATCCCACGACCTTACAAGAACTGAGGCAACTGAAAGTCAAGTGCAGGAAATTAATCTGACGCCTCCAAAAAGATAGTGAGGAAGCACTTTGGGTTAAACTCTTGCTTGATATTAAAAACAATAACAGTGTGCAATTTCGACAAATCAATACTCTCGCCAACCCGTTCAACCTAGGCATTAATTCACCCGTAACAGAAGAGGCCTGGACAACCTTTCTACAAACTCACTTCAACAAAGATCAAGAAACTCAATTTCATATTGACACCCTTTCGTTCGAAAGTGAAGCATCAACATCTCAATTGTCTTCTAATATAACTTTAGAACAGCCTCCTATAATTACGATTAAACAAATTTGCAAAAGAACATCAAAAGGTAGGCGCGAGGGAGCTTCAGGACCAAACGGGATCCTGCCCATACTATTCAAAAAAGACCCGGAATACTGGGCATCCGTATTAAAACCGACCTTTGAATCAATCCTGCGTACATCGACGATACCATCTTCATGGAGGGGCTCGATTATCTCCCCCATTTATAAAAAAGGCAATAGGAACAACCCCAAAAACTACTGGTTGGTAGCTCTAATTGATAATAAAGCCAAATATTACGCAGGATTGCTCCTACAAGAATTAACATCTTGGGCCACGGAAATTTCAGCAATCGTGTTAAACCAAACAGGCTTTTGCAAGAACATGGGCACTACAACCAACATCCTGACCCTTGTCATAAAACAGCCCTTGTACCTGTGTTTAATTGACTATAGCTCAGCGTTCAACCACATAAATAGGAACTTACTGTGGCAAAAACCAAAAAGGTTGAATATTTAACCGCCACTTCTAAAACAGCTAGTCCTCTTACACAGCAACACCTGGGTGCAAATAAAATTGGGCACAGGAGACCACCTAACAAAGAAGATCCCAACCACCACGGGATTAAAGCAAGGCTGCGTGCTCGCCCCATTACTTTTTAATCTTTTTATGCCAGAGATTTCGATTTCCCTCAATGGAAGTAATTTGCACGCTCCCAAAATAGGTGGCCTTCAGCTGTCTAACCTATTTTATGCAGATGACTTGGTGCTCATAAGCCAGACACCAGTGGGTTTACAGCGCCTGCTTGACATTACATCTCGGTACTCGGAGGAGAGTAAACTCAGCATTAATAGAGAAAAACCTAAATTCTTTGCGTAAATTTGCACACAAAAAACGTCAAAACTTTACTGGCACTTGGCGTCATGCAAACTGGAAGCTGCACAAAACTACAAGTACCTGGGGGTCATCATTGATGACAAAGGGAATTACACAGCTCAAGGCGAGGCCATAAAAAAGGGGGAATAATGACTTCTGTGGCCCTAAGAAACCTCAAGAATAACATCTCTGAACCAAATCTTCTCCCCTTAACCAGAGTGATCTAGGCGAAACTCATACCATCAATCTGCTACAGAAGTGAAGCTATGAGAGGGAGAGATGCCGAAACTCTGGATCGTATAATAGCAAGAGCAATTCGAATTATTTTTGGGCTACCAGGATATACATCTCCCGCACAATTTAGGCTGGAGTTCAGGATACAAAGGCAAGAGCTCGCCCGCAAAGGGGCATTCATCAAAAGTTTGTTTAAAATTAAAAGGGGTCCGCCTGATTCACTAAACACTTACCTGTGGAAAGAACTGAATACTATGGAGGCATGCCCAGCCCGACATTATTTGGGCAACTCACTTATCCAACTGGGACTGCAGGAACTTTGGGAGCTACCAGGGACCTTTGTTAGCTTTAAAAAAATAGTAAATAACGTGGTTATAAAGGAATCACTCATATATGACAAAGCTGCCCTGACAGAGCGTGCTCATGGCTGGTTCACCTTGCAGTCCCACAGCAAGGCATCACCGCAAGCCTATCTTCACACCAGCTTTTCCAGAGCAATAAAAGAGAAATTCCTGAAACTCCGCCTAGGCAATCTACCATCCGCATACCACATGCCGCCCTGGCTACACCCCCCGAAGCCAGGAATCTGCCGACTCTGCGGGGAGGGGGAGGGGGAGGAGGATATAGTGCATCTGCTAACTATATGCAAGGTCTTAATACAGGAACAATGGATCTTGCTAAGACCTCTCTTCAACAAGAAACACATTCGGACATGCTGACAAGCAGTGTTAGCATGCTTTTCTGGTGAGGATGTCCATCTAAGCTGTCGCCTGGTAAAATACCTATCCGCCACTGAAACAACCATAAAAAGGCAGGCCAGCCAGTTTGCAGACTGCATCACAGCTGAACGGACCATGGTACTTTGATCCAATCCTCATAAGACGCTGCCTGTGCTGCTGCCTTAAATGGGAACTTTAGTAATGTCAAAGATTGGTACACCATGCACTTTATAAGGACTTGCACTAGGCAGGCTGCCCTTTCTAATTCCCTTTTATGTTGTGCAATCTCTCCTTCCCAAATACCCAATGTCTTATAACGCATGCATTGTTTTAACTCTATAGCAAGACTCTGTATATAGTTTTGCACTCAGTATCCAATGATCTCTAATGAATGCATTGTTTTTTACCCTACAGTAAGATCTTTGCAAAACAGCACTTTTTGCATTTAGCACTTTACTCTGTTGCAAGTTACGCTGAACACCCACGCCTCTCATTAATATCTTGCAGATGTAACATCCGCTGCTCTAGCATGTTGCACCTTTTATCCACATGAGGCATCCTCTCCAGCTCCGCCCCTCCACTTAAACTTGTTGCTAGGTATTAGACCAATGCTGCCCAGTACTTAGCTCCCCCAAGCACCCCACGGCTCTATGAATGTATTGTTTTACTATAAAGTAAAACCTCCACAAAGATCTGTATTTAGTATCTCTTATTGTCTTAAGATAAACAGAACACTTATGACCTTTATTAGAATCCTGTAGATGTAACAACTGTTGCCTTTGCATTTTGCACTTCTTTCTAAATGCCTAGCCTTCCTGGTACTCTGCTTTCTGCTGTTCAAAACTATTCTTGGGTCATATTTTATCTAAATTTTATTGTGTTTTGACAATGATCTATTTTATGTTGCTACAAATGTCAAAAATGAAATGCATGATTGTAAAGCTTTTAATTAACTGTACAATAAACTCAACTCAACTCAACTGTCCCAAATGGATGCTTTTGGGGGATGGGGTTATGGGCAGATAGAGATTGACTGTTGCTTGCTATCTGTCCATGGTCGAAGATGATATTGTAAGGTGGCAAGGAAAGAGGCATGGAAAGAGTGTCACACAAAAGGAGTAAGTGAGTGCAGTAAGTGGGATCGCACGGATCGTAGGTGCTTGAGGCTGTTGGGTCGTCCCGAACCACTAAAAAATTCTTGACACAGCTGAATGTAAGTAAATGGCTTGGAGGGCAAATACAATGAAAGCTCAGTTAGGCATTGAAAGCTCAAGTCACAAGCTTCCACATTTGATACACACACCACCACACACACAACGTCCCCCCCAAAAACACAAACTCTCTCGCTCTATAGCATGTAGAGAATACAATCATAATAGGGCCAATCCATTTGTCCTGGTCTGTTGTCTTTTGAAATTGGGAATAAAGCTAACTTTGGGCAAGATTTATCCAGGGCTTCTGTTGCCCTTGTATCACACATGGTGACACAAGGGCAACGCAAGCCATTAAGGGAGATTTACTATGTCATGCAAAACCAACTTGCATGGCTCTGCCTGGCATAGTAAATCTGGAGTAACGCAAGGCAGGGCAAGTCATTGCCTTGCATTACTATGCTCCGGGTAGGATTTCCATGAGTGCAACACATTTAGAAAGATGAAAATATCACAGCATAGTGCAAGGATGCCTACATTGGTGCGAAAGGCAACTACAAGCGAGCCAACGAAGAGTGAGAGCAGTTATGCACGATATATTAGTGGATATGGTGCATTCCTGTCCTCTCTCTTTGTCGCAGCGCAGCAAGTTGTCTTGCTGTTTGTGCCAAGTATTATTAAATCTGTCCCTAGGTTTGCAGTGAACCAGGACAAATATGGTTTCCTGAAAATGTGGTTAATTAACAAGAAGACAGGAAGATACATTGGGGCTTATTTACAAGTCCCTTGCCTCACTTTTGCGTCATTTTTAACATGGTAAAAGTGACGTACGGGTGGGACAAGGGGCTTGTCAATAATCCCCATTGTAACTAGTTATCTAGTGCACGAGATGGGGCTATGCTTGAAGAAAAATCATCTTCTGTTACATATGTAGCAATAACGGTGCAACATCAGCTTGCTCTAATTGTTGAAGAAAGGTTTACCGTGGACTAGGATTCATGGTAGGAGGAATGCATGGTACATTTGGGTTCGCATCTCTTTTACTCTATTGCTTTGGTCCTCCCCATGGCAATATATTTTTCTGAATCGTAAACCAGAACAAACAGCGTTCACTCCCTCACAGACTTCAAAATCAATAAAAAGGATGCGAATGATTTGATCTGTTTTTGCACCAGCGAGATGCTTTTCTACAATGGTCCCAGGAGCACACCCAAACCTGAAATAATTCACGAGTATAAACATGGCTGTCTATTGACCAACTTTTTACTTTTAGCAAAAGTGATACCACATCCGCATACACCCTTGATGGCTTCAAAGGGCCGACAATGTGTCCCGGATTTCAAAAGCCTCACATTTGCTGCTGAGATTCTGAGGGAAGAGCAGAGGTGCAAAGTACAGAAAGTAAACATAGCTCCCAAAGTCATGTTTACTTCATGTTTTGGGTACGTCTTTCGTGAATCCTGACACCACTAGCAACAAGGGCAGTGCTAGAGGCACCAAAGGGCAAACCACACCTTAAGTGATGTGTATGCCCATGATCAAACTGCCTTATATGGCAATCAGGCAGTTCTCGAGCTGGTCTGACTGGTCAGTGTGTGTGCCCTTTTTTGGCTGTTTGAGTGCCTGGTTTATGGTCATCTGGGCCTGTTTTTACTGTTGAGGTCAATGCTATTACAACAAACTTTGCCAACAGCAATCTCAAATCCATGCGGTCTCCCATGCCTTACACAACATGTATACAGCATACCATTTAAAGTTAAAAAGTGCTCCGATTTGTAGGCCACTTTCTTTAGTTATATAATTCACTAAGGAGGCCACTTCCACTCTGGTGCCCCTGTCTATTTTCTGTCCCAGTCCAATCCGCCTATGGCAGCATATTTTATGCATTAGCCTGTTCCTTTGCAGCCTATTCCTGGAAATGTGTTAATTGATCTGCACTTGTAACAGAATGCCCTGTTCCCACATCCATCTCAAAGGGAAGTTTATGTTCTCTAGCACAAGCGTCACACAGCAAGATACCGAGAAATGTGCGTTGCTGCTGATACAGCCAATGCTCGACAGATGAATTGGACGGATAGAAAGAAACCTCTGTCCTGCATATTTCAGCCGTAGCTGTGACCTATCGGAAGAAATCCCTCGAAAGAAAACTTTGGCAAGGTGACTATCTGGGTTGTTAATTGTTTCATTTCTGAGAAAGCTACTGGGAATACGTGCGAAGAAATTGGCAACAAGAACAATTGAGACCGTACATTATTCTTAGCTTACTTAACTGACCGCAAGGAGGCTGCATATCTTACTGGGTGGGTTAATATGCCTGCTGCAGAGATCTCTGCGTGTCCTCCAATTTTCAGCTGGTTATAATACCCGTAAGTTAACTATGGTGGTAAATGCAGTTTCAGGAAAGTTCTGTTTTGTCCAGTCACATTTTTTACCCCTAAAGTAGGACATAGAGATAATGCCTGCTGAATGCGCATTGTGTAAGAAGCAGATCTCAGATTTGCATTTTATGTAGATAGCTAAGTGGAATACTGCTTTTAACACCAATCATTTTGTTACTTCCTGTTCATTGGTTGCTGTCCTTATATAGCACAGTAAGCTATTAACCAGCATCAAGGAGCTGCATTCAGACTGCAAATCATGGGTTTAGATCCATAGGGTCAGATTTATCAAAGGTTTTGTATTAGCCTTGCACCACGCAAGGGGACGTAGGGCGGCGCAAAACCTAGAATGAGATTTACCAAGTCACGCAAGTCCACCATGCGTGGCTCTGCATGGCTTGGTAAATCTGGAGTAGCACAAGGCAGTGCAGGTCGCTGCCCTGCATTACTCTGCCCAAGGGATTAGTGGTGGGTGGAGCGTCAGTGTTACAGTGCATCTACCCATGGATTTGCCGCATTCCCAGGTTTGCCATGAGTGGGAGACCTGGAAATGCGTCAAAATGCTATCGTTCACAGGGGAGGCGTAACAAGGGCAAATATCTTCATTTCTCCTTGTTTTTATCTCATTCTACGTGTGCTGCATTCTGCAGCACAAGTAGAAAGAGAAAAAAGTGTCAGAGAAAGGAAGAGGAAAAAGACTCAAAGGTGTCTCTTGCTGCACAAAAACAATCCTTTCTGCAACGTGCCAGTACAGTGATCTGTGCCTAAATCCATTGTTTATTGCTCACCACGCCATTCCAGTTTGGCCATATGCAAGTAAGTCTTGACCCTGCTCTCCATGGGAACTGTCCAGCCCAAACTGCCAGTCCAGTTCCTCGCCGGACTGGAAACAAGCATCCTAGGACCAAACTGGGATGGTGTTGTGAGCAAAAAAACTATAGATTAAGGCCCAGATCTCTGTACTGGTGGGGGAGTGTTTGGCATTGTTTGGCATTCAGTCCATCAATTGTTCTTTTTGCATTTGTCCCACTAAGTGGGATGGGGATGCCCGAATTTGGGTTCCATGCGCACCATGCCACTGGATTCAAGCTAACCTGGCTGATGAGGGGTGATACCCTGAAACATCCTAGGATGCTTGTTTCCTATACAGGGAGGACATGGATTGGCAGTTCAGGCTGGACTGTGTTCATGGGAAGCAGGGTCAAGACTAATTTTTATATGGCTAGGTCCAATTGTGGGTGGCATGGTTAGTAAAAAGGCATGGATTTACTGGGGGTGAGCGTTTGACATTGTTCAGCATTCTGCCAACAATAGTTCTTTTTGTATTCAGATTTTAAGTGAGCATTTAACCCATTGAGCTGTATTTATGGTTATTTTTGACACTCAGCATTTGTGGTTTAAGATTGTGAAATACCATGGGTTCAAAATAATGGAAATTATGCCCATCTCATCACTGAATTGCACTGAATAAGATAGCACTGCCAATTTGTATGATGATGCACAAAGAAAGAAGGGCAAATAAAAAAGCAACTTTTAGACCCTTTCTGAGAAATTATTTTCTCAAAACAAGCGTTTCTCTCAGGTAGAATTGTGAAACAGGGAAAACACAACCCTTAATTATGCTAGACATTCAGATCCTAAATCTTTCTGACGCCTGCCACTCACGCATTACCCCCCAGGTCCCTCCAGTCCTCACCCCATTCATTACTTCTGGAGATAACCATCTCCCTGACAGAGAAAAGAACAGAGGAATGCTGGGACCCTTACCACATCTCCTCCCACTGGCAGTACATAACCATTACTTACCCAGCATTCCTCCTGTTCTTTTTTCTATCTACCGACAGAAATGGGATGAAGTGCTGGGTGCAGTTCCTGCTGGCGGGCGTGGCGATCTTCGGCATCTCCATCTGGCTGCTGGGCTGTTTGGACATTCGTTTTTCTGGTATGCCTCCCGGCCTTATTGGGTTGTCGGGAGGCATGGATGTTGCCAGCTTGCCCTTTGCGGCTGGTGCGCCAGCGTTCCCGGATGCTTCCAGTTTGCGGGCACGTTTCCTGATGGCTGGGACGGTTAGAGGACGTGCTGGGGAGGCTTCTTAATGGCTTAGGGCTGTGCTGGTAGTGCCCTGGCCTGTGTGGTTGCCGGTGAAAAGGTGTCCTCTGTCCAGCCGCTCTGGCATATCTTACTGATGGCTCAGAAGGTTGGAAGACACACTGTGGAGCCTGCCTGATGGTTGGTTGTGCTGGTGGTGCCCATGGTCTGCCTGGTTGCTGGTGGGACAGTGACTTATGTCCAAGCACTCTGGCAATTGGTGTGCACCTGGGCTGGCTGGTGGGGCCATGGTTATGGCAGGCGATGCAGTTAGAAGTCTGCTGGCCCCGGTGGTGAGTACCATGTAGGAAGGTGGAATCTGACTATATGGTTGCCCCCACTTTTTTCCTGGTGTTTTGCTGGTTTATGACTTAGTTGGACTGGGATCCTGCTATTCAGGGCCCCAGTCTATCTGCTTTCTCTGTAAAATGGTTTCCATGTACATTAGGTACATATCTAATTGGATTCTGGAGTGCCTTATAAGCCCCTAGTATATGGTATACTATGTACCTAGGGCATAGGTACCTCAGAGGCCTACCAGGGGCTGCAGCATGGATTATGCCACCCCTGGGAAGCACTCCAAAATGGCACCAGAGATCTGCTACTGTAGCCTGGGTAAGGGTGTGCTTGCATCCCTTACTGTGGTATAGGCTACCTATACCACTACCTTATACAGACACATATAAACCTATAAGCTACTCCTATGGCAGGCCTTGTCAATCTTGAAGGCAGAGTGCTTGGTTTTGTGTGAGAGGGTGCCCAAGCATGAGCTGAGCCCCACTGCAGCTTTCGGAAACACTTCCTTATGGCTGTTCTGTGATACAGCCATACCATATACTCTTAAGTGCATTATAACCTCGCTGTAAATGCTAACTTTGGAATGGCTGCATCAAAACATGTTGTGTTTGGTGTCAAACATCTTGGAATACCACCCCCCCCGCCAGTCCTGGTGGCAGGGGTATAATTCCACCCTTCTAGAGGGAGAGGCATGTTCACACTGGCTAAACCCGGTAGGACTTTCCTGAGCCCTGGCATCACAAAATGGATGCCTCTGCCACAGACACGGGTCTGGCCTCCTTCTGCTGACCGAAACTCCAGCAGGGGAGGCCTGGACAATAGGTTTCCTGTCTAGGGGAGGTGTCCCCACCTCCCCAGACAGGCTTATGTGTATTGGGGCTGGGCGGGAGCACTCTCTGGTGCTTGAAGTCCTTCACTGGGGGCACATTTGGTGTCCCTGTGCATACTCCAGTTCAAACCAGTTGCAGGGGCTACCTGCCCCTGCTCTGGCATGAAACTGGACAAAGGAAATGGGTGTAACCACCCCTCTTTCCTGGCTCACCCATAGGTGGGGCCTTAGAGTTAGTCCATCCCCTAAACTTAGTATAAGTATAGGAATCCAGTCCCTAGGACTTTAGATTATCCTGGACGAAACTCTGCAATGTATATTCTGGACCTTTGACGTTCTATCCTGACTAGAAGACTGAAGAAATCTCCCTTGGGGTCAAGGAGTGACTCCCCTGCTTGGCAGGCACCAAAGAAGCATCTGACCGGTCTGCATCGCTGATGTTCCCGCCAGACGCCGAAGTCTTTGCTTTACCGGAGGTGGATTTCCAAACTTCCTCTAGGCTACCCTGAGTCCACAGCAAAGCTGAGGCCCGTGGATATCATGGGTAATGTGGAACCGTGACCCCTGGACACCATGAACTTTTGCAGCAACACTATCTTCCTGGTCCTCCACGAAGTTGTGCTTTGGGCTCCGAGTAGCCCCAGCCTTGAGCATCTCCTGCACCGAATATTGTGGGCCTCCACTCCACGAGCGAACCGTGGACCCATTTCAAGTGTGACTGCTCAAGGCTCCTTTGCGATCACTAGCCCATTGGCTAGCATAAAGGCAACTCCTCTTCTTCTTGGGCTTACCTGGTTGCTCCAGACGTGCCCTGAGTTACCCTCACTGGGTGAGTCTCTCAGAACTTGCTGGTCTGCACCACAGTCCTTTCTCTGCATTGTCATTGTTGTGACTTGCCGTTGCCAGGGCTTGTTGTGTCCAATCAGGTCGCCGACACTACAGCACTCGACAGACTTTGTGGGACAGCTCGAATCCGGCTCGTGGACTTCGTCGACACCTCCTGGACCTCGTGGCTGAGGAGTCAAGACACCCATCAACACACCTGAAGCACCTGACATCTGTGGGCATTGGTCCATCCTGCCCTCGGTCACTGGCTAGTGAACCAGACTCTGTCCCCTCTGCTTTCAGGTTCCTTACATCCTAGATCCAGGCTTGGATCTCTTCGGACACTTCTCCTCTTCACAGCAGCAGCAGTTCCTTGCAGGCTTCCATTGAAATCGACGACGCGACCCAACACCAAAAGACACCTTTGCACCCGGCTTCCCTGGGTGAGGTAACTCGAGTACTCCGGTGCTCTTGTGGGTGCTAGCACTAGAACTGCTTAAGTCCAAAAGGGTTTGGTCCAGACTCGATTAGAAGTGTCCCTAATCTTTAAATTTCCAACTGCGACATTGCCCATAGAAGATAATAGGATCCCGCGGTTGTGTTTTCACACTGCATACAGCTCCCGTGGGTCCCTTGTGTCACTGCCTTGGGTGGTTCCTTGGGGTCCCAGCGATTCTAGAGGCTATAGGCCTAGTGCCTATTCCAGTCGTGGTTCTTATACCACTTTTTTGGCTAAATGGTTTGGTATGCCCCTATGGCCCAAACGTGTAGTTTTGCTATTATTGAAGCTTACTCACTTGTAAACAAAGTACTTCAAACTCTAGCCTCATAAAGAGACTAGAGGGGGGTGTTTTATCTTAAATACATATATTTTTAATATATACCTGGTGTGGTTGTCCTTTCATTTCATCATTCAAGAGATTATAGACTGGCAAAACAAGCTGCTTTACATTCCTTCAAGACTTAGCCTGAAGGCTGCTCTCCATAGCTACCACTAGGATAGCTTTCACATAAGGTTGTCTTTAACTTATCACCATAAGGGGTTGTTTGGACTGATACAAGGTGCCCACTAGACCTAGCGGACAGCATATATCAGGCCAACTTCTCACATACCACATAGTGGTTTACCTTTCCTTTTTGCTATTTGCTAATGTGGAACCAGGACTGTGGGATCTAGTGTGCCGTGGAGTCCCTAGCTTTCTTTGCTATGACATCTATGACATCGATTTTCTGTGGCGATGTCTCCGCCTGCTGTGTCACAGGTCCCTCTATGGCTGGGTTCATGTCCTGGCTGAGGGGGTTTGGTCTTTGTGCATTTTGTTGCCTGGTGCTTGGTCTGGGTGTGTTGGGCTTGGTCTGTTGGTGTTCCTGTTTGCCTTCCTGATGGGTTGTCCAACGCTTGGAGCTGTGGCTCGGAGGCTGGGAGTAGTGCCACCGGTGTCCCCGGTCCCTCCTCTTCATGGGGTTGTGTCCCACCTCAGCAGCTCTGTGTTTTTGGCCCTCCTTTTTGGCCAGGGGTGCCTTGCTTTCATTGGTGGTCCTCTATTGCATGCTCTTCTGTGTCTGGATGTGTCTGGAGGACTGTTTTCCAGCCCTGGCTGGCTATCGGCAGGGCGGGGTATGGCCTGTTGAGTGCTGGTGGTCCTGTCTGTTGTTGGTGTTGGGGCACTTCTGGGACTTTTGGTTGCCCTGCTGCTGCGTGGGTCTGGTTTCTGAGCTGCCGCCTTCCGGCCTCTGCTCCCTCAAGGGGTTGTATGGCTGAGTGTCCTCTGGACTCTGTATGCCATGGGTGGTGGGGTCGCCACTGTGAGTTCTCTCACCTTCTCTCCTGGTTGGGTGCTTACTGGTTCGGGGGAGGCTTGCCTTCAGGGGGTGTGTCCGGCACTGGCCTTGGGGCCTTGGTGCCGTGGCGGGTGCCTTTTGGGTGTCTGCCTGGGGGCTTTCTGGCTTCTCTAACTCTTCTTGGCATCTTCCTTGGGTGTGGGTGCTCCAGATTTCCTAGGGTCTAGCGGTTTCATGCCTGGCGTGGCTGGGGCCCGGGCTATTGTTCTTCGTCTTCCTTTTGGTTTTCTTCTGCACCTGGCTTCCCCTGCGTGGGTTGGGCAGTGGAGTGGGCATCCTGGTGCGGGCTGCTTGTCTTCTGCCCTGACTTTCTGACCGCTTTTTGTGGTGTCTTGTCTTTGTAGGCCAGTCCCTCTGCCCTGGCTACATCTCCCGGTCTGGGTGCTTTGGCCGTTATCCTGTGTCAGTGCTTGTGGTTGGTGCTGGATGTTCTTGCCTTGGGGCCTGGTCCTCCTCTGGGGATTTCAGTGGGTGTAGTGTCCTCCGTGCTCTCTGGTGGCCAGGTCGGTGAGGTTGGTGGGTGCTTGCTCTTTGATTGGTGTGTCCTCCCTTCCTAGTTTGATCTGTGTGGTTCTGCCCTTGGTTAGTCCTCTGGGTGTGTGCCTTGGCCCAGTTGGCAGTCCCGCTCCTCTTTTTTTGGGCTGGTATGCTGTGGGCCTCCCCGGTAGAGTTGGGGTTTGTCCTGTTGTTGGCCCTGTCACACTTCATTTCCTGGTTGGGGCAAGCCTGTTTTGTCTTCCTCTTTTCCCCTCGGATCTCTTCTGAGGTTAGTTGTGTGCCTTTTTGTCATTGTTGGGCATTCCTTCCGTGGTCTGCTTTGGCATGCTCTCTGTTGGTTCCACTGCCGTGTCTCTGGAGTGGCTTGGATGGGCAGGGCATGGCAGCCTTCTGGCAATGTGTGCGGTATTAGGGGTCCTTTTTGTACCCTCTGGGATGCTTGGTGTGTTCTGGTCCTCTTTGTGTCGATTGTTCTGGTGGTATAGTTGCTTCAGCCCCCATATCCCTTCTGGGGTTTGGCCTTTGGGCTGGGGGTCTCTGTGGTGTGCCTCCTCTCTGACCTTGGTTTTGCTTGTCTTGCCTTGTCTTGGTGGCTGGTTCCCTTCCACTCAGCAGTTTTGTGAGTTGGGGGTGCCCTGCTTGTTCTCTTTTTATTTTCTGTGGTTGGCTGCTTTCTTGGTGCTGGTGGTTCCTTCTCCTTCTGGGGTCCTGGTTTTTCTGGACCTTGGTTGTGTTCCTGTTGGTCTGTCCCTGGCTTTGCTGGTGTGTCTGGACTCTTTGGGTCTTCTTCCGTTTGTGGCCTCCACACCGTCCTTCTGTTGCTGGCAATCTCTGGTGCTTCCTTGCCAGGTTCTCCTCCTCCTTGTTGGTTTGTGGATGCTCTTGGTGTGGGTTGGCTGCCCTCTGGGTGGCGGCACAGTGGGCTTGCTGCTTTTTTGTTCGTCTTGGTCATGTACTGCTTGTTCTGGGTGGTGCGACCCTTGGTTTGGAGCGTTGTGGGCTGTGTGCTCCTGCCTGTTTCTCCTGTGGTTCCCCCGTTTGCTTCGTTTGAGATGCTGCTTTTGGTGTGGTGTTCTGGGGGTTCTTAGGGCATTCGGAAGGCCGGGTTTCTTGCTTTGGTATGCTCCATAAGTGATGAATGTGACGAGGACTGGAGTGATGTGGGAGTAATGCCCTATTACTTACCAGTAATCTTCATTGCTGCTGGTCCTGTTGTCCTGGTCCCATTCATTACACCCCTCCCTCCACGATGGTCGGCCTTCCTGTTGGTGGCTTGGTAATACAGGCAGAATGCTGGGTAAGTACTGGTTATGTACTCCCAGTGGGAGGAGGTGGGGTAAGGGTCCCAGCATTTCTCTGTTCTTTTTTCTCTCAGGGATTTGGTTATCCCCATAAGTAATGAATCGGATGAAGACAACAGGACCAGGAGTAATGAAAACTACTGGTAAGTCATAGGACATTACTTAATTAATTGCCACACTCAACCAGCGTACCTAAGTCCTCATTCCTAGTTGCCAGTAGGTCCTTCTTCAGAACAGATTTATTTTCAGTCCTGGATCAGGCTTCGACACACCAAAACATGCTTTACACAGCTGTGAGCATCAGCTATTGTATTTACATTTCTATTTCATTTTTACGTTTCAGTCAAAATGCAACATAACCGATAACAAAAGGCCTATAAAATGAAACGGGCAACAATAACCAAGCCCACAGCAGGGAAAAAGCCTTGCTTTTTGGCTGATAATATGTAAATCAGTGGCGACTCGTCCACAGTGGGTGCAGCCTCATCTCACAGGCTCACTACATACCTGCTCAAGAAGTAAACATTTTTACATTAAAATAAACAATATCACCAGATAAATTGTTTGCATTAACAGCTGCAACATGTGTGAGTGGTAGCGCTGTTCTCAGTAGAGCTGCCCTCTAAATAGCACAAAACATTGATACAATTGTTGCAGGTCAGCGGTCTTGCTGCTGCTATTCCCACCGGATGTGTCTGCATATCACCTGTGGGCCAGGCGTGGTCAGCGGGAAGTTAATAAAAGGGAGTGAACCACTCGGGGTATATCTCCGACATCACCACTTAATGTGTGAGCATGTAATCATTCAGTGTGTGCCCAGTCCACCATGTGAGTTTTGCTGTATGCCAAAGAAGGTCACCACACCGGCAACGAGAGGGCTGTGCCCCATGGGTCCGATTCACGATTTGCAATGTGATCCCTGCCCCCGAAGAGAGGATATGGTTCCTGCCCGGCAACCACCACCACGCTGCTGCTGTGTGCCCCTGTGCCCCCCAGCGGCCCATCTGCAAGACTCCGCTGAAGGCTGAGTGGCTCCCAGACTCTGACGGCCCCTGTCTACAGACGGAGAAGCCACTCAGTGAGTACACCGCGAGCAGGCCCAGCCCAGCGCAATGCCATGTCTGCTCCTGGCTGCCCCCTGGCTCCATCTCTGGCTCAGACACTGCCAAGAGGTACACGACCAGCAAATGAGGGGGAAAGAAGGAAACAAACAAAAATAAATAAATCGGAAGTCCCCAAAAGAGAGAGCCTCACCAATAAGCCAATTAAGCCAGACTAGAAAGCTACTGAAAAAATACAAAATAAAGGAGTAAATAGAATGACACTTATTCAGAAAAGGGTCAGAAAAGCATTCAAGGAACAGGCCACACAACAGTGGCAGAAATCTACAGAGGAAAGAAAAAAAAATAACAAGAAAGCAGGAGAAAAGCACCAACACCCACCAAGAAAAAAAAAAAAAGAAAGTGGATGACAGAAGGGCACCCCATAAGCCGAGGGTTAGGTCAGAACACGACCCTCAGCAAGCCTTACCGCAATCCCTGCAACGATGAACCAGTGAGCCCAGGCCCAAGGAGAAGATAAACATAAGCAAACAAAGCATAAAAGAAACTTCCCATGGCAGATGAAGCTTGAGCCCCGCCCCAAAAGATAGCCCCCAGTGCAACACGCCCTTGCGGATGTTTTGCCCCTGTTCAGCGAACTAGATGACCCAGCGACGGACCTCCCCATGATGGAAATTCAGGATCGAGCGACTCAAAAACTACTTTGTTGCCACAAGAGAGACCAATGGAGCCATCAGAAGGTCGCTGCTCCTCCACTATGCAGGAGATGAAATATTCAAGCTATGCAAATACCTACCAAATACAGACATCGATACAGGCTACGACGCAGCAGTAAGAACACTCAATGCCCACTTCAACCCACAGTTCAACCCAGACTTTGAGAGGTTCAAGCTGAGCAAAGACTGACAATGAGAAGGAGAATCCATCAAAGTCTTCTATGCCATGCTATGCCAACAAGCTAGCACCCGCACAGCAGACGGCCAGCTCAAAGAGATCAGAGCACAGGTCATCCAAGGATGTTGAGACAAGGTGTGTAGACTACCAATCCCGCACCAACCTAATATCAGCCTGGAAGTCATAGTCATCTTGGTATGAACACATGATCTGTCGGCAGCGCTAGCCAGCGAGACGGACCAAGCCCTCACAACGGCCCAGGAAAAGCCAGCGAACATCAAGATGGAGTGGGCTGATGCCATACAGGCGAGAAACAGGAGTGACCTGAGTAGAAAACAAAGATTCACAACAACCAAGTCAAGGTGCGGATACTGTGGCTGGGAGGAACACCCTGTTGGAGTGTGCCCTGCGCAGGGCCGGACCTGTGCCAACTGCAGAATTCCCAACTATTTTGCAGTGTTCTGCCAGAAAAAGTCCAGAGAAAAATACACCAGAAGTCAGAGACCACTATAAAAGGTGGTACGCCAGCTGCTAATCACAAACACCACTCAAGAGGATGACCCCAGGGGGGAAAGAAACTAAACAGACGCCTCGAAGAGTCCTCTCCCTTTCGCATTTTCTTCATGTAGGAGCTGGAACCTTGATGGAACCCACAGCCAATGTGTGTTATCTGGGTAGCTGGATCCGAAGTCAAAGCCATTATCAATACGGAGGCGTCAGTCAACAAAATGGGAATCCAGCAGTACAACCGTCTTCAGCCCAAGTCACCCCTAACACTGTCCCGAACCAGGATATTTCCCTACAGGAGCCACTCCCCTGTACCCCTCAAAGGGCAGATGTCTGTGCCCATACAGTCCGACGAGCAAGAACTTATCACAACGATCCATGTCATTGACCAAGAGGCGGACACTGTGATCAGCAACCACACTGCCGAAGACCTGGGTCTAGTATCCTTTACCAGAAGCGTGAGGACATACCAAGCTTAGGACCTACTGGATGAATTTCCTGAGTTATTCAAAGGCTTGGGCTGGCTCAAGTGGGCTCCGAACGCACCTGTGGCACTAAGACATTGCCACTTCTTGCACTACCTCAGACCACTGGTGGAAAAGAGAACTGGAAAAACTAGAACAACAAGGGGTAGTAGAGAAGGTGTCAGGCCGGACCCCATGGGTTTCCCTGATGGTTATCGCCAGGAAACCCAAACAGCAGGCGAAGATACAACCGTGTATCTACATGAGATTACCCAACCGCGCCATCAAGAGAGAGCGGCATATCACACCCACCGTGGATGACATAATAGTGGATGTCAACGGCTCCCGGTGGTTTTTGAAGCTGGACCTCAATGCCGGGTACCACCAGCTGCCTCTGGTCGTAGGAAAGTCGGCACATCACCACCTTCAGCACCCACCTGGGGTTGCGTCAATACAAGCGCCCAAGCTTCAGGATCTCCTCAGCCGCCAAGGTCTTGCAGAACACCATACACGAGATGCTGTCTGGCCTCCCTGGTGTCCTAAATATCAGCGATGACATACTCGTCTACTGCCACAGAGCAACACAAGCACCTGAAGGATATGCTGCAATGCCTCAGCGAGCACCTGGTGACACTGCACTGGGACAAACATTCATTCTTCCAACCATCGCTGGAAGTCTTCGGATATGTCTTCAACCAAGAATGCATTCAAGTAGAGCCCCGCAAGTCACAGGTGATAAAGCGGTCACCCGCACCCAGCACACCATCGGAAGTGAGAAGTTTCCTCGGTTTGGCCACCTACTGCGGGGTATTCATCCCTGATCTGGCAACTTTGGCTGAACCACTCAGGGCCCTCGACAAAGCCACTCTCATATACTTCAATCCCGAGAAACACACTGAACTATTAGTGGATGCCAGCCCCATAGGGCTCGGAATGGTACTTGCCCAAGAGCCCGGGCGATGAGCATCCCTAGCATTTGTCAGGAAGGCGCTTACACCAACAGAAGCTAGGTATGCCCAAATTAAGCATCAAGCCATGGCTATCAAGTGGGCACGGTGACACTTCCACCTCTACTTGAGCAGTCAGCCCTTCAAGGTTGTGACCAATCGCCAGCCTTTAGTCCCGCTTTTCAAGGGCTTGGCCCCTTATTCACCCCCGCAGATCAAAAATATGGGCCATCCAGCTGCAACATTACCAGATGGAGGTGGTCTACCATCCGGGATCAAAGAACCCTGCGGACTTCCTGTCTCATCACCCCATGTCACCTGAAGGACACAAGCACGCCGATGAGATGGAAGAATACACTGAAATGATCTCGAGAACAGCAGGCCCCAAAGCGCTGACTCTCGAAGACATCAGAGAGGCATCAGAGTCAGACCCCATTCTCACGCGAGTGTGCAGAGCTGTGCAAAGTGGAACCTGGCAAGACTTCGTTCGGGACTGGGCACCGGAAGACAAAGAGGCATTGAAGAAAATGTGGGGGGACGAGATGAGTTTCGTGCCACCCAAGATGGAATCCTACTACGAGGATCTTGCATTGTGATCCCAAAGACACTCAGACAGCAGGTCACACAGCTGGAGATCAAGGTGCCATAAAAATTAAGTTGAGGATGAGAGTGAAAGTATGGTTCCCAGAGCTGGAAGCGATGGTAGAAGATCTAGTGCGGAGATGCCCAGCATGCCTGAGACTAGCACACCAGGACAACCGACTTCGGTGATCACCGAGCCAGTCCAAAGAACCATGTACTGATCCCTGTTCCAAGCTAAGCACGTACTTGGAGAGCTCCCCCAGTGGAAATACCACTCTTGTCCTCATGGATGCACACTCCAAATATCCAGTGGTGGAAGTGATCACGTCTCCCGCACTCACCCATGTGACACCTATTCTAGAGAAGGTGTTTGCGACCTTTGGCCTCCCCACAGAAATCCGGGGCGACAAAGGGCAGCGAGGGATTCGCCACCACCAGATCACCCCACAGTGGCCGCAAGCCAATGGAGACGTCAAAAGTTTCATGCACACACTGAACAAGACTCCGCACATTGCCATGGTAGAACAGGCCAACCCTGAACAACGCCTCCACCTGTTCATATGAGAATACCAGAGCACCCTCCACTGCACAACCCAACAAAACCCAGTGCGCCCTGATGTTCAACGGGCCACGGAGGGACCTGATCCCCACTTGTCCCAGGTGGATGTCACCACCCCATGACATCCAAGGGACCCAAGCATGCCGTGAGCGGTGCAATGCACAAGCCACCATACGGCACAGGGCCAGACCAAGATCACTTCGGCCTGGAGATACCGTCATCCTGAAGGATAGTCATCCAGGGTGGAAGTTCAAAATGCTTTATAAGCCAGGGACCTGGACTGTCACCGTAAGCAAATGGCACCATGGTGACAGCCAGGAAGAGACAGGAACAAATATCTAGAGACATTTCATGGTTCAAATACGTCCTGCCATCCACCTCAGACCCAGGCCTGATTGTGGAAGAAGACGACAACAGCTGCACAGACAGGGAAGACAGGAAAACCGTAGAGAGTAACACTGAGGGTTGAAGCCCAATGGACACACCGGATGCTCTTCAAAGCCCTCGTCCGAGTATAACCTCTCCGAAGCCAGTCTCATCGCTATGGTCTCAGGCCCAATTACCAACCGAGCAAACGGTTCAAGGACTTTGCATGTTGAACATCAGGAACTTTTTCAACACCAACTTGGGAAGGGATATAGTAGGTCAGCGGTCTTGCTACTGCTATTCCCACCAGATGTGTCTGCACATCAATGGCGGACGAGGCGTAGTCAGCAGGAGGTTAATAAAAGGGAGTGAACTGCTCGGGGTTCATTTCCGACACCACCACTTAATGTGTGAGCATGTAATCATTCAGTGTGTGTCCAGTCCACCAAGTGGGTCTTTCTTTATGCCAAAGAAGGTCACCACAAACATGATGCTTATTGCAGTGCTGTATGCCATCTAATGGAGTTTCAGTGGGGCTGCCCAACATCTGCATTGGCATTGAAGTGCCAGGATATAGTGGGAAAAGGATCAAGCAGAAAAGATGGGTATACCTTAAGCTTTATCCTGATTTCTGATTGGGCAGACGCTTATAGACCTTGACCGAAAAATGTTACTAAAGAAAGCTTCCGTTTGTTGGTATTTGTAAAACATTTGATTAGTTCACCCAGTCCCTTACCTGGAGAGTTTAAGGCAAAACCTGCCACTGAAAATACTTATAAGGGGCTGGATGAAATAATGAAATGAAGGATGTGTAAAAAAAAACAGGTTTTCCTAACTGTCTGAAACATACCTAGGCCTTTAGCCTATATTCAGGCTCTATTATTGGAATATCCACTTTTCCACCACCATTTCATCTAATTGCACTTAGAGAGGGGGAGTTTCAACACCACCAATGAAGATACGCCTTGCTAGTCCCAACACAACAGTAAAGGGCTATTTTATTAGTGTCCCATCAGAGCCTTTTGATTGTTAGCTTTTTTGTGAAAATTCTGCTGCAAAAATACACTAAAATGACTTAAGGAGGAACTCCAGTACACGTGTTTTCCCATGGAAAATCAGTCTACTACACACTCCATATCGAGGAAGGCATTTAAGCCCCATCATTTTCAAAATTCATTAGCGATCCCTCCTCTAGAGTAAAACTCCCCATGTGAGCATTCCTTCAAAAATGAACTCTTAGAATGGAAGCAAACACTCATGTCTGTAAGATGTCTTTAGTTGTTGGAATCAGTTTGATTTATGCCTATTGAAACTCACATTACATACCATTATTATATTTTCAATTTGGCACTAATTTGTGGATTGTCGTACCAATCTTGTAAATTATTCGGTCTGGATATGTTGTTTACATATTGATTACTTGATGTTGGAGTGCAGGGTAGAGGGCCCCTGTTGCTGAAACTCAGTGCTGCTCTGCTCTAATTCTATATTGGCCCAGTTTGCTTTGCTGTGGAGGAGGCTTGTATCACAATTTTCCTGACCGGTGTTCTACATGATTGTGGTTTATTTTGCTGGTCAGTGCAGTGCTCCTATCTGCAGACGGTGTGGGTCAGTTAAAAGTGAAACTCTTTTTTATCATGAGAGCTTTTTTAACAGGGAAGGACATGACTGATTTAAGGCGGCAGCCGATTAATGCTCATTAGGAACGTTGCCTAATGACTCTGCCCGGCAGATCCATACAGTCTGTTATGGCTAAGAGCACTCTTTATTGGTGAAATAAATGCTGATTATGCCTGTCCTGCGAATTTTGGGACGTTTTGTAACTCATGAAGATATATGAAGCTCCTCAAGTTTGACAAACGTAGTTCGCTGTCAGCCGCCCCAATATTCTATGTATCTGCATGTCCCATCCAACAAAAATGGGACACCCAATTTAAATTAGCTGTTAAGCTGAAAGGAAAAGTGTTTCTCCACGGTTACCTGAGTGGCAAGGGGAAACACAATGGCCACTATGGCGAGGTCACCTAGTTTTCCTGATTCCAGAAGTTCTGCTGTAGGATTTCCAGCGATGAGGAAATGAAACAAAGGCAACACTAAATTAAAAAAAAAGGCAAATGAATTCCTGCTTTTGAGTCATTTCGCCAGTGAGTACATTCCAGCTGCATCGCAGGGCTCAATAATCTGCAACAATTAAAAAAATAAAACGATGCCAGCTTTGCAGCTGTGAAAGAGTTTCAGTTTAAATAAATGTGTCTAGTTGTGAGGAGTGCAACTTCACCAACCCCACTCCTCAGTCGCCCTGCGAATAAGAATTACAATTGCAAATTGCATTCGAAGGGTTATGCTATACCAGACAGGCTGTCCCTTTGTTTGTTTGGGTAGACACAGGTTTAGTTTGGTGGTTGCCCTATTAGACAGTACAGCCACTGCTCTGTCTCTCATACCTTTCTGCACAGGACATTGCAGCTAGACTGTTATGTGCCATATTCAGATGAGCAAAACCTTCAGTGGAGCAAAGAAGGGCTCATTTTACCTCACTGGATACAGCAAATTCATGCAGGCCATCCTGAGTCTTAAGAAAGAAAGGCCTCGACAAGGACAACGACGAGGGACATAATCGTAGTTTTTACATTAGCTAAAGGATGTGCTCTTTCCCAGCTCCTAAAAGGTCTGGCAAGGAGCGCTGGAGGTCAGCAACACTGGAAGAAGGACTGTGTGGGAAACGTTCACATGTCCTGGCAGCATCATGAGAGGTCATCGCCATGAAACCAGAGGCCCTTTGAGCACCATGGAAAGCTGAATTCTATGGGTCTGACTGAACAGAACCAGAAAGAATATGCATTCAGACGTAATTGGTTACCTTCCAACTTTCAAGTGTTGCCCAATTCTGAATGGCTAATTGACCTGAAACCAACTGCCTCTGTTTGCAAAGATAGACTAGCCCTGTAAGCCAGGTAGAAAGTGCCCTGTTTAACTTTAACGGAGGTCTTTACCTCAGTTCAGAGGAAAGGACTAGAACAGAGGAAAATCGTGTGTATGTCCTCCTCTTAGTCACTATCAGGCTCCACGATTGAGGTAGAAGAGCCCGCTGTTGTTTACCCCTGAGGACAAGAAGTAGACTTTGGGGTGAGCAGTGAACCTGCCTGGACAGCTGTAGAGAAGTGCCACGGCCAGGAGCTGCAAGTGCAGGTGGGAGAGCTGCTAAATGAAGTGAAAGGAGTCTGCCTAAAATGGTGCTTCTCTCCCTGCCCAGCCCAATCCAATAAGCAGATTTCAATAAAGAAGTTCATCTTGCAGCTATGCCCCTCATTTCCCAGGAGGAGAAATCCAATTGTTTGAGGTTGCAAAAGCACAGTGTGAGGAAAGAACTCAAGAACCACCATGGTGAACTCCTGGATATTAGTGGGCTGTCTCCAGTGGAACTGTAGCCATGCCCTTTTATCTCCCAGACTGGAGGTGCAGTACTCCTTCCAAGCTTTGCCCTACTCAGCTGCCTGAAGCCTGCTCGACCATGAAGGTCATATCAGCTGATCCTCTGGAAGGAGGCTACATACCCCTGTGAATGATGTAAGTCTGTGTGCCACTGCTATGAACTTTGTTCCCTTATCCCCCTGTGGTTAGCAATCCTTTCATAGCTGGCATGTCTTAGCCCAACATAACTATCGCCCACTTGAAAGTTTGCATTCTGTCAATGTGCTGTTGGTACTTTTGTTTTATAAACCACAGTGTCCTTCAACACTTGGCATGGCACCTACCTTTCATAGACTCGAAAGAACACTAACAATGAACACTCACAGAGCCCTTTAAACTTTCCCTGAAACCTGACACACAATGCTTAGGCCATGATGAGTGCCAAGAAGAAAAATGTGTTCTCTTTGCCTGACCCTAGGTAAAATGAGAGTTAGTTTACTGCTATGCTTAAGGAAATCTAGTGGAGGCACATTGGGGTAGAAATATTGTAACTGTAGCACTATTTAATTAATACTCAACTGTTTAACCTATTTGTGAGAACTCTTTTTTTTGCAAAAGATATAGCCGCGTCTGGACATTACAATCTATTGCGTACCATTCTTGTGTTAACTGTGTCTGATTTTCTATACCTTTATCACACTCTACGTGCAAGTTAGTGTTTTGAAAAATTTAAGTAAGATGCATTCGTGTCACATCTAATGCCAAGCGGGCCGCCGTTACTTTTAGGCCACTACAGCATTTGCTTTTCTTTTTTCAGAAAAAAAAACCCAGTTCAGGAGGGGGTTTCTGAATAGGATAAATCAAATGGCCTTGGCATGCAATGAGTTTTTTTCTCTATGTGTGTGGTGGGTCACTGCTTGTTTTCTATGCCCAACCATTCCTTCCTCGGGAAATCCGGGCTGCATAAACCAGTGACTTTCGCTCCATCCTAAATTGGGTGGGGCGACCGTGCACTATGACATGGCAGCCCTTTGGTCTACAAGACAGAAGGTCAAGGGTCTTTTTCAGCAGAGCTGCAGAGGCTCCACAGGTGAACCCAGTGATTCACCCACGTCTAAATGGGCCAGTGAGTCAAAAGGTTGGCAGGCGAGACATCCACTATTTTGTGGCAGATAAATAACCAACTGCTAAATCACACCCTAGATTTTGACTATTCAGTGTAAAACTATTCGTATTGTATTTGTGAGAGAGTTCATTAAATAAAATCCCCATCCCTCTATTTGTCAAACCATCCTGATCCCTTTCCTAAATAATTGACATGCGGTCTGTACTAAAAATGTCTCTATCGATAATGCTTCCTCATCTACTATATCACTTTCTTTAACATTCCAACAGTTCCCAAGCAACGACACTTTCTTTACTTAGACCGAGCACTGGGAGATTTATTGTGGGACAATGGGCTATGTAGGGTGGCCCTAAATGAGCTTCAGTTACCAGTGAGGGATGGAGGGCTGGGAGCGATATCCTTGGAGGCTCATTATCTTGCAGCACAGCTGCAATGGGGGGCCAGATGGAAAAAAGAGCTTGGCAACAGCTCCCTTTTATCTGTCCCCGATGACAACCTGTCTGCATGAAAAAAGAGCAGGCCCACTTGTGCATGTCCACCATTTGCCCTTCAAAGGCGGCTTCCACTTGGAAGCTCACATTTGTGGACTCACACCATTTGGCCTATCCTGCCAGGGAGAATGCACACCTCTTGAACGGCAGGACGTTTGTGTTCCTTCCTAAGAGTTGTTCACACCTCCCCCCCTAGAGGGCTGAAAACTGTCTCTTGGACAGGAACTCTAAACAGTAATTAGAAAATATTGGGCAACGTAGGGCAACAAAGTGGCTACTTACCGAAGTTGAAATATTTACGCAAGTTGCATTAAATCCAACATGACCACCAAGTTGGATGAAATGCAGCATTTCTTTTGCTAACTTGAAGTATCATATTTAACGTTCCATTCAGAAGTTAGCACTGCTGAGTGGTCAGTGTGTAACCCTGTACTCTGCAATGGAACTACTAGCCTTTCAATAGTAAAAACGACAATGCAGGGTATTTATTGTCAGGACATGTAATGTTAAGAACTACATGTCCAACTTTTTATTATAATGCACCCTGTCTTTAGGGCTCAGTGTGCCAATTTTGGGGTGACTTATAAATATTAAGTGGTAGGTTTGGGCTTTGCCATTACGTTAAAAGGTAAAGTTGAGTTAGCTGTTGTAAGAAATTGGGTTACTGGTTGACAGGGGTGTGAGACCTGGTCAAGCAGCACCACAATCCTTGTCAGGATAAGGCACAAGCAAAGCCTAAACCAACCTGTGCTCAATCTCTGTGAAGCTTGGCACAGAGCAATCAGACTTAACTGATTGGAAGTGTGTAAAGTATCTGTGCAACACCTCAAACAGTAACATAGGAGAAAGAGCCTTTACACCGCAACTGTTACAACGCATGCATTTACCCCGTATGCCGTTGCAACAAAAAAGGTGTGTAGCAGTGGGTAGAAGGTTTTGAATTTAACTCCAACACCTTCCCTACTTTTGCACACACCGGAGTTGTAATAGAAAATGAATCTATTCCAACTTCCAGAACTCCCCCAACAGCAAGTCGGGGTAAAGTTTGGCGTTGCAAAGGCATGCAGGGTAATGGCATGTGTTGTAATGTCACATAACCATAACACAGTGACAACACACCACAAAAGGATCTCACAATAGAGTTAGAAAAATAAAGTAGTTGTTATTCAATAAAACAAGACCAAGACAACTAAAATCCTATTAGTAAAACCTGAGATACTGAATGTTAAAGTTTTTAAAGAAAACAGAGCCAAAAGGCTTAAAACGCCAACTATGGACATCTGTTTGCGCCGGATCAGGACAATGTCACAGGTTCGGGGCAACCATGACGGATCATGGGCTGGTTACATGAAGCCAGTTTGGCCCGCTTAACAGAGTACCTTAATCCTGGGTTGCAAAGCTGTGTATTGATCTGCATTGAAGATGCGTTGCGCAGCCAGGGCGATGTGCCCGTTCCGAGGTGCGGTGAGGCTGCGGTGAAAGCTCCTGTTGCCTCGATATCAAGGATCCCATTGACGGGGCTTGTGATGTGAAGTTCGGTGGTAGGGATGCAGTGCACAGTGGGGGCGATGTATTGGTTCTGAAGAAGTGCGAGGCTGCGATGCAGAATTCGTAGTTGTCATTGTGGCTAACATTGATGAGAGATATGAGGGCCTGCGCCTTAGATGCGTTGCACAGTGGTGATTCCAAAGATGATGGGGACTGTAGTGGCGATGTAAGGTTGTTCGGAAGCCTATTATGTCCCTGTGGCTTCAGATCAGGAGGCCAGACAACTAGCCCTTAAAGCCAACCTTGGTTCTGGGTTCAAGAGAAGCAGGCCCAGTCCTTCTCACTGAGGCAAGAGTGTAGCAGGCAGCACAGCAAAGCAGGAGTCCATCAGAGTGCAGTCCTACAAAGTGGCAGTACTTCAGCAGCACAGCAGTCCTTCTTCCAGGCAGAGTATCCACAGGTCCAAAGTTGTACTGAAGAGTTGGTGTCTGAGGTCCAGTATTTATACCCAGTTGTGCCTTTGAAGTAGGGAGAAGCTTCTAGAGGCATGCCTTTGAAGTGCACAGCTGTCCTGCCATCCCCGCCTTGGCTCCAGACGAACCCAGAGGGAATGCAGCCCTTTGTGTGGAGACCGGACACAGCCTATTCAGCTATAAGTGGGGTTGTGTCCAGCAACTCCCTCCCATGCTGGTTATGGGCCATCCAGTCACACCTAAGCTCTCATTGGCTGTGGCTGTCTAGGGTGAATGCCCAAAGCCCAAATGCCAACTACTCCGAGTCATGTGACCAGTGGCAGGTTGCAGACACCAAATGGCTAAGGCAAGAAGATGGTAACATTCTAAAAGTGGCAGATTGCAAATTAGCATTCAACAGACATCAAACAAATACTGGTTATCTCTTCCATTTCGAAATGTAATAAGGCAACTCCAATCTTATCCTATGGGAGAGACAGCCTTTGCAGTAGCGAAAAATGAATTTAAGAGTTTTTTTCATTACCAGATTATTTAAAACGTAAAAGTGCTGTTTAAAAAAACAAAAACATACATTGCACCCTGCCCTCTAGGCTGTCCAGGCCGACCCTAGGGGTGTCATTTATGTATTAAAAAGGTAGATTTGGACCAGGTAACAGTTTTATTTTGCCAGGTCTAAATGGCAGTTTTAAACAGCACACGCAGGTTCTGCAATGGCAGGCCTGAGAGATGTTTGAAGGGCTACTGAAGTGGGTGGCACAATCAGTGCTGCAGCCTCAACAGCAGCCTTTAATTTACAGGCCCTGGGCACATGGAGTGACACTTTACTAGGGACTTATAAGCAAATAAATTGTTCCAATTGGGGATAAGCCAATATTACCAAGTTTAGAGGAGTGAGCGCACAAGCACTTTAGCAGTGGTTAGCAGTGGTAAAGTTCACAGAATCTGAAGCCGAGCAAAAACAAGGTGAGAAAAAATGGAGAAGGAAGGCAAAAAGTTTGGGGAAGACCACCCAAGGCTGATAGGTCTAACTGTTGTCAAAAGCTGCTCTGCCAGCCAGCAGTGGGCAGCCGGAAATCACATTTTGCTTTCTTACACTTGTGGTGGCACAGTAGGTGATGCAGCCCAAGACAGACCCTAACAGGCCCTGGGTACCCCTCGTACCATATACTAGGTACTTTTGAGTGATTACTGCGTGCCAATTGTGGGTGAACCAATCAGACATTTACCTTTTAGGGGTCAGAGCATTGGACCTGAGGTCTGTTTAGCAGGCCTCAGAGTACCTTCATAATTTAACAAGCAGCATCAGTCCAAAAGCTTGGAGGTGATAATGCAAAGAGAGGCATTTCCTTACAATGTATCCCGCCAAAAGAAAGGTGATAAGCAATTAACCTACACCCTGGTAGTTCTCATCAGCTAAGTAGAAGAACATAGAAAGGAAATCAACATCTACATGATCAGTCCCAGGTCTGTGTTCCACTGTAAAGTCGGACCTGAAGCACTTCCTTAAGGTGGACAAGGTACTTCACCCATGTGAACTGAATATAGCAATATCATCAAGATAAGCTGCACTGAAAGCTTCCAGGCCTAAGAAAACCCTGTTTGTCAACCCCTGGAAAGCAGCAGGTGCATTATACAAATCAAAGGGCATCACCTAGAATTGAAAGTTAAATCAAAAGTACTTGGCTGCCCCTAACTTGTCGATGAGCTCATCAGCTCTAGGTATGGAGTGAGCACCGGTCTTTTTGACTGCATTCAGACCCCGGTAGTCCACACAAAACCTCATCCCAGGGTTACAAACCTTTTAGGCACCTGCACCACGGGGCTGGCCCAAGGACGGTTAGAAAGCTCAATCACCCCAAGCTCTAGATTCTTGGCAACCTCAGCTTTAATGCTAGCCTTGACCTGGTCTGACACCTTTTACATTTTACTTTAAACACAGAATCTGTCCCCAGTGTCCATGAAATGAGCACACCAAGTTGTCTGAATTGGTGCCAAGGAGAACATACCAGCAAACTTCTTAAACAAGTTGTGACAGTCATTTTGCTGTTGGTCTGTCAAAGTAGAGGTGAGGACTGCTCCATCCACTGAGCCATCTTTGGCACTACTTGGTAGTAGGTCAGGGAGAGATTTACTTACCTCTTCTTCCCCTCCATCCGTCACTATGAGCCTAACATGTTTGCTCCGTAATTGTGTGGTTTCAACCTGTTGACATGCATTACCCTGTGAGGGTTCCTTGGGGTAGCGAAGTCCACCAGATAGGCGAGTTACTTCTTTTTCAGGATTAGATAGGGCCTAGTCCACTTGTCTTGGAGGGTTCTAGGAGCTACAGGTTGCAAAACCCCAACAACTGTTCTGGTTGGTTTTCTACCAAGGAGGACTTCTGGTCATTCCAGTGTTTGACAAGCTCCTGGCTGGTCTCCAAATTCTTGTTTGCCCTCTTCATATACTCTGTAATCCTGGATCAAAAACCTAGTACATAGTCCACTATGCCCCGTTTTGGGTCTTTGATGGGCCTCTCCTGGTCTTCTCTTACCAAACTCAGTAGACCTCTTATAAGGTGGCCACACAGGAGCATCCCATATTGCTTTCAGATAGAAAGACTGAAGTTGGTGCCTCTATCTGAAATTCACTTGTTAGGAAGACTTGCCCTGGTGAAGAGGCCAAGTTGGGTATTTGCCATTGCAGGTGCAGTGACTGTCCTGAGTGGAATTGCTTCTGGGTAGCTGGTGGCTTGGTCCATTACTACCAGTATGAACCTGTTCCCAGATGTAGTCTGAGGGTAAAGGGGACCAACAATATCTTTTCATTCCCTCTCAAAGGTACCCCATCCTTTGAAAGATCATATTTCTTTCACAGGTACTCACTTCCCTTGGATTGAGATAGGTCTTGGGTTTCCCCCATGTGCATTCTTTTACAGACTTTCTCTTTCTTTTTATCTTTATTGCGTACATCTTTCCCTTGATGGGGGGCCTGACCCCCCTTTTCTTAGGATCACTTCCATGGGATCTATAGGGTTACTTAGTGCACATCTATTCATCTGCCATCTTACCCAGCTCTCTAGGATTAGACAACCTTGCATCTATCAGATGCTGGTAAAACTTCTCTGTTATGCTCTTTAACCATCAATTTATAGAGCACTTCATAAGTATCCGTCTAGTTACCTTTAATCTAGCCTCCAGTGCCTTTACTGAAGCATTCACAATGTCTACCCGGGTCTGTATTGTCCCCATTGTGTGTGCCTGAATTTCTATTGATATTCCTTGGGGATGATACCAAATAACTCTATGAGTCATGCTTTCATGAATGTTTAAGACTCTGCCAGCTCATCCTCTATTGTCAGGAGCCTATCTTTCCCCACCCCTAAAACTAGTACATACAATTAGTTCACCCAGTGCTGTGAACCCAACTTCCTCATCTTCGGAGCTCCATCATAAGATGCCAGCCACTTATCTATGTCACCTCCCCTCAAGTCAGAAAAACCTTTGTGAGATTCAGAGGGGTAAGATTTAATATTCCCACTCGACTGTGCAACAGAACGGAATGCATTGGATTTCTGAGGGGTTAAACTTACCCCTCCAAAAGGGAAACATGGGAGAAATAATTGGACATCGAACTGGAACATTTTACTATTCCCACTCCAGTCTGTACAGTAGGGAAAGTGTTGGTTTTGAAAGAGGTGAAATTTACTATGCACACTCCAGTTTAAACATCAGTAGGAAAAATGTTGGGCATTGGAGGGGTTACATTTACTATTCTCACTCTAGTCTGTAGAGCAGCTGGGAAAGCAATGGATTTTGGAGGGGCAAATTTACTATTCCCACTCCAAACAGCACAACAAATTTACTATTCCCACTCCACACAGCACCACAATAGGTAAAGTGTTGGACTTCGGAAGGGTACCATTTGTTATTTCCATTGCAGTCTGTACAACAATTGGGAAAGTGTTGGACTTCACATGGGTTAAATAAATGATTCCCACTCTAAACAACGCAACAGTAAAGAAAGTGTTGGACTTTGGTGGGGTAAAATGTACTATTCCCACTCCAGTCTGTACAGTAGTAGGGAAGGTAGTGGACTTCGGATGGGTAATTATACTATTCACACTCCAAGTGGGCAACACTAGGGAAAGTGTTGCACTTCATAGGGATTAACTCTACTTTTCCCATTCCTAACAACACAACAGTAGGGAAAGTGTTGGACTTTGGAGGGGTTAAATTTACCATTATCACTCCAAAATGTGACAACAGTAGGGAAAGGGTCGAATTTCAGAGGGGTAAATTCTACTATTGTTAAACACAAGTGGGGCTGCTCCTAGTAAAGTAAAGTAACCTACAGGTGCTTAAAACTGAATAGTCAATGTGGGCATCTCACAAAAAGTGAAGGACTGGCCTCACACACCACCTGGTGCCATGCTTCATCATTGGCCGTCCTCGCCCTCTTAAAACTTGGTTTACAACAACAACAGAGGGCAGGGGATGCTATCGCACCCCCCGCAAAGAAATCTCTGGGGGGCCCAGGATCCCAACTCCGGGCCCCGAAGCCTTGCAGGGAAGCCCCGTCGCGCTCCCGGTGAACATGTCCCTACAGGGTGCCAGGAGCCTTCCCTGGCCCCCGGCGAACAAGCGCAAGGCGGGGGCGCGCTGGCGCACTCCCTGTGAAGAGGAAGAGGGGCCCGGAGATGGGGTCCCGAAGCCAGGAAGTCCAGTCGGGGAGCGCCGTCACGCTCCCCGTGAAGATTGCCCCCAGGGGGCCCGGGATCCCCAACTCCGGGCCCCCATGTGATGAAACGAGAGGGGGGAAGTGCCGCCGCACTCCCCGCAGCAGTGGGAAGGAGGGGGGAGTGCCGTTGCACTCCCCCGGGGCCTAGCTGGTCCAGCAGCAGTCGGCGGGTCTGCCCGCCGGAGCGGGCAGACCAGAATGGATGTGCCGGCTCCCGTGTCCGCACACGGAGGTGCGGGCCGAGCGGGAGCTGGCAGGAGCCCCTGGGCTGCCCTCCAGCGCCGTGACATTGCTCAGGCACGCATCATCAGCATACCCATGGCTGGAACTTTTGTTCAGCAGCTGGGGTTGCCTAAAGGACTGCAGCATGATATGGAGGTCTGAGCTGGGGATGTCTGAAAGGGCATCCCCTAGAGGTGAAAAGTTGTAAGTGCACCAGAAAGGCATTTACTAATGTTATTCTTGTAGAGGGACTGAAAGTAACTTGTGTAATGTGAAGTACCTGTGTATCGTGATGTCATAAGCAAAGTGGGGTTATGTTGCCAGACATTCCTGCTAGGGTGTCTGGCTGTATATGTTTAATTCTGAGTTTCATCTGTGATGCCTTTAGGGGCTGTAATGATCAGCAAATGTGATGAGTACTGTCATTCTAAAGTGATGCTTAAAAATGTATTCTTGCTGCTGCGCTTAGGTGAAGAACAACCTGGACTGTTAGCCACTAAAGATGTAGAGGTGTATACTGTATAGTCAGTATGAGATACTCAGTCAGGGTTATGTGTCACCAGGGTAGGTGTGCCTATTTTAAATGCTTGTTGAGATAGTGGAGTGGGTCGCCACTGAGATGGTGCCAGTGTGCAGGGCCCTCGCTCTAGGTTATGTTCAACTAACCGCATTAGGGGGCAAGAGGATGTGTATACTTGGGAGTGGTGGTGCTTGGCCCCACCCCCCCTGTGGGAGGGGTGGAGATGTTATACAATATCACAAAGTAATTCCAACATCTTATGTATATTTGTAAATTGGTGCATAGTATTGAGTAGTGTGTGTGTTTGATAAATGTACTCTTACTTTGATAAAGAAAAGTACAGACTGGACAATCAATTATTATGTGTTATTTCTGCGTACCTGGAAATGGCGATTACTACCCCACTGTATTGAAAGGGGTCGGGATTGTCCCAACTTATGTGATGCACAACGATGGACCAAAAAAAGGTCTTCACTCCTAGTTCATGAGCAACTTATTACAATAATCATAATAAACGATGTTGATTCAACATAAAATAGCTTGTATTTTACAACATAGTTAGTCCAGTAATTCCAAACAAAAAATTAACGCATCATGTCTTATTGTTACAATATTTACTGTAATCCAAATGACATGTTGAAGAAATAAAGTTCAAACATTCAATCTTCTCCAATGTTTAAGCAAAGTCCCAATGCATTTTGGGTTTTAACAACCCTTCTTCAGGGGAATGGTGACATCAAAGAAGGTAAAACTTAGTGGAATTCCTCCACAGGAAACTACAACGAAAGAGTCATGTGTCAGTTTTTACTGAAATTGTATACAGGTGTATTATTTTAGGATTTGCACTCCATGCATGTGAAGGTGCGGTGCTGTGACACTGGTTCATGATAGTGCCCAATTTCATAAATCCATCAGTGTCTCATGAAAAACATCATCAGGGTGTGACTCCACTGAGGTGCTCTATGCAGATACCAGATAGCCAGCATCGGAAAACCAAGACATTTGAATAACAAGTGTGCTGTGTATCTGAAACGGAGATGCCCAGAAAGGAACACAAAGCCAAAAGTGAATAAGTGTAAAGCATAAAGAGCTGTCCCGATTACTACCCCACACCACCTCCCTTGAGTAAGCCTCAGACTGCTCTGCAACGCTACCCTCTGAGAGTCAGGCGCTACAATTGGGTGTTAAGGTTCCCAGTGAAAGACAAATGTAGTCATGTTATTTGTGCAGGCCTCACAGACACTGCCTCATTTTCCAATAGTTATGCTGAGTGAAATGCCAGCCACGGCGGTCTACCCGGAGGACCATGGTGGTCTGAAATGTCGGCTGTGTGTCCAATGATGTCACTAGGTTCGCGGTCCAGCTGCCAAACATATAATGACTACACAGTCATACTTGAGGTCTCACAGCAGTGCTCAACAAACAACAGTTACGTACAGCCATCGACTGCCTCAGTATGAGCCCAAAAAAACAAAACATCGTTGAACATTGAATGGATTTAAAAACTACACACTTGATGTGCTTTGGCAAGTGTACACGCCTGCAAATCACACTATAAAGCAAACTTTTTGCTTATCAGCATCCTTTGCTTCCAAACTGCAGCACAGCAAGACAGACGGCCATTTACTGCCTTTTTTAGATAAAGCATCCCGTTTCTCCGCTTCTCATTAGCACTCTCCACCATGTGCAATTTTTCTTCAGTTTTTTGCACCTTATATCACTTGTTTGTTCTTTATACACATACTCACTCACATTGTTGTCTGTTTCCCATGCCTGCCAAAAAAACCTGGCTTCACGGACCAAGAGTTGACAGACATGGTGAATGAAATCATTAGAGTAGATCCACACAGTATTGGGCCCCAAGCAGCTGGAGGCACAGAGGACTGGTGGTGGACCTCCAAACGCACCATTACAGCTCTGACCCTGGGAGAAGAAGGTCTTGACCATCGTGCATACTGAGGGCTTGTCAGGAATAGAAGGGGAGTGGACTCTGGTAAGTTACACTTCAATAAATGCCACAATATCATACTGTCCTGTTTGCTCTCAACTCTGATTTTCCTAATCTGATCTCTATCTACTTTTCTAATGTGCAATACTCAAAGTATCTGAGATGTTGGATTGTCTGTGACAATGTGTATTGTTGCATATAAGACCACATGTATCCAACTGCAGGACGTCACATGTTGGAATGCCATCTGTAAGTGCATTACCATTACAATATCTAACCAGGACCTATGAGTTGTGAGAAAATGTTAATGTATGGACCATCCGAAATGCATGTTGCCAACAGCTATGGTATACTGATTGTTGGTCAAGTTTTGCTAAAGTGACATTGAAGTGACTACAACTATCATGAGCATCTTAAGGATTTTGGGGGTCCTGGGCCAAACGTATTCGGGGGGTCCCTATTCAGAACAGCTTTGAATTTATGATCCAATTTCAGCTCTTTCACATCCTCTTTAGCACAGGCACACTTCTCTAAGTGTATTTACATCTAATATTCAGAGATAGTGATGTGTATTTTTCAATATTGTAACACAGCAGCAGCTCACTAATATTACTGTAAATAATCTCTGTTACACCCTCCTGTTTCTCATATGTAAGTTCCTGTTTTGATCTAAAAGAAACGTTTTATTATGGATGTTGCATGAAACCTAAACACTGCAGCGGCTTCTTGATCAGTTTAAGGTTTCTGTAATTCAAGGGGCCTAGTTATAAATACAACAAAGTTAAAATGTATGACACCAAACCCCCAAAAGACCTACAAGGGCCTGAGTTCCATTGGAGGAATGCAGCTCGAGAGGGTCGGCACCTTTGACTATCTAGGTCTAAAATTTTCTGAAAACATGCTGTGGAAACCGCATGTTTTGGAAACTGCATGTATCTAAAATAACTCTGAAGCACAAGCAATTAGTTGGGGCCCAGGGGAAAGAGCATCGATCTTCATTTAGTAAGCCAGTCGCAGATGCCCTGCAAGTCTATGATCTTAAAGTAGTGAGCTCCACGATGCATGGGTCGGAACGGTGGGAATTTGAGAGAATGGAAGAGCTCACTAGTATGGAACACACATTTGTAAGGAGTCTAGGGATGTTGCCCCAGAGCACTCCACTTTATCCCTTCATGCTGGACAAGGAAAGACATTCCATTGCTGCTAAAGCTAAGCTCGGTCCTCTGTTGTTTTAGCTGGGGATTAGGTCAAAACCGGAATTATCTCCGTATGCTCACACTCTGGATGAAGTAAGCCGCTTGGATAGATTTAATAAAGTTAACTGGCAAGGAAATGTGAAGAGCCAGTTTTCTGACATTGGTCTAGGGGATATTTGTGAAGAAAATGACTCCTCTTTGCTCTTGAGAAAATCAAGTTATAGCATGCTACTGGGAATGGGTAGTGCAAGGCGGGCTAAGTAGTGGGTATCAAGGAAAGCTTGCCCTAGATGTTATGAGGGTTTTCAGAGAGGTTCTTGGAGGATTACGTAGACTTGATAGAAACACCAAAGGATTGAAAACTACATATTCAGTTTAGGTTCAGCACTTTGCTCTTGTATGATTTCACAGGCAAATGGAACAGCAACTCAGTGCCATCCCGGGGCTGCCCTGGCTGTAAAGACCATAAGGAATCCCTAGCCCATGTAATGTTTGCTCACCCGATATACGTGACACCCAAAACTAACTGGTTAAGTCCAATTTGCAAACATTTGAGAATCAAAAATAACATAGAAGCTTTGCAAATTTTGAAATCTGACGCCAGACCATTGTTAGCATGTGCGGTGTCCAAGTTTCTCGGTCAAATGTGGGGTATCAGGAAAAGAGCACAGAGGGTGAGCGATAACTGATTTAGATAATGGTTTTAACTATATTTCTGTGCCCTTGGACACCTGAGCAAGGGTGATTTACATAAATGTAAGTTTAATATATCACATTGCCTATTTTTGTAATTACATTTGTTTGATTCCATACATTTATTGATAGCCGATCTCCTTTTATAATCTTTGAATCATTTTATGGTATTGTTTTTATCCCTGTGTTTTAAAGTATGGATATTGTTATTGCACTACAAGGACTGTATGATATATGTTGTATGGTTACTTCATGTGAAACATTTATGACATGTATGTAGAAATAAAGTATATATGGTAAACACAACATTTCTCTACAAACTATCTCCAATAGACTCTCACACATCATCCACATAAAAAATAAATTAAAGGAAGATTTGTTTATAAAACAAACAAGGTCATAAGGGCAAGACTCTGTCCAGAACAGACCTGGCTTTCTCAGGGGCCCCCCTGAAATTATCAGGTCCTGGGCCAGAGCCCACTTTGCCCATGCCATAATATGTCTCTGACCATGAGGCCTTGAGATTGCAACTCTGACCAAGATGCTACACTACTTTTACCCCTAGTCACTTGTCTCCCATGTCACTACTGATATTAACTGTTCATGCAGCTTGCCGTTACTCAAGTGTTGCTAAAGGGACATCAAACTGACTACCACTACCATGAGGCATTATTACTCCTACTCTGACCAAGATGCTATACTCCTATTGCCCCTACACTCTTGGCTCCCATGCCATTACTGATGTCAACTGTTCATCCAGCTTACCATTACTCAAATGTTGCTAAAGTGACATTGAAAGGAATTCCACAACCATGAGGCCTTGTGATTGGAACTCTGACCAAGATGCTACACTCCTGTTGCCCCCTCTCACTTGTCTCTCATGTCACTACTGATGTTAACTGTTCATGCACTGTGCAATGTACAGACAAGGCTTCACTCACATAGGTTTATGGATACTTTGCTTGAAGGTGTCCTGAGCCCATCAACTCAAACTAATGATAGCGTCAGTGACACTATACCAGCGGTGTACCCCTAAGGTATATCAGCCATTAAGGAAACACTGCTGATCAGCAGTGCCAGGTGACCCCTGACTCTGTACTTCTCACACGATGAACAATGGTAAATACATAACCAAGTTGGGTGTCTGCCTGTATGAGACACACGTAGGCCTTGGAATGGACAAATACACATGCTAGGACCAGATTGTGTTTGTAGCAGTGTTTTAGAAATGGAAGGTCTATCCCTAAAGCCTAAATGCTGAAAATCTACACAGCTTATGAGATGATAAAATCAACTACATCTATTTAATGTCTACATATGTCTAGTAACCAACTTCAACTCCACACAAATACATGACAATACAAATTTCTATCCATCTTGTTCCACTCAAGGTACCCAATTACCTTGATACAAACAACGTGGATGTAAATACATCACTTCCAACATTAACAATGTTCTCTAGCCCTCCACAGGTTGATCCACCTCTGCACCTGCACATAGGTTGGAAACCGAACAAAGTATTTCTCCCCCACAGGACGAAGCCCTCAGCAATGACAATGCTCCTGAAGAGGTGGACGTGGATGATGATCCCGGCCCATCTGGGCAGCCTGCGTAGACGCCAACAGTGGGGTACACTGTGCCCACTACAACACCTCCCATCACTGCTGAAACATTATAGCCAAACACTACCCCCCAACCTGTACACCTAGCATTGTCAGTCCCATCCTTTGCTAACACCAACCCAGTCACAGAGGAACCAGGACCAGTCTGCATCAAGGACACAGGGCTGTGAGGGTAGCCATAGTGGGTGAGTAACTGTGGTCCCCCAGAGTGAGCCCACTGAGTCCATGATCAACCAGGCTGCCATCACCAAAGTCTTGGGAGTCTACCACGACACCCAAAGTGTCATGGGCCAGGTAGTGGCCGAAATCCAGGCAATAAAGACTCTGGACAGACACATACCGGGAGGTTCCTAACATCCACACAGATGTGGCCGGCATCCACACTGAGGTGACGACATCCACACTGAGGCGGCCGTCATCCACACTGAGGTGGCTGCCTCCCAGGTTGGGGTGCTGCGGTATATTAACACCACCCTCTGCAGGGCTTTTCCACCTGCATCCATCCCTTCCTGTAGTCCAAGTTCAGAGGAAGGGAGAACCAGTCAGAGGACAACAAGCCTGCAAGCTCCCCTGTTGCCACAGCCCCAGATCCCCTGGCAAAAAGGGGACATCCATCTAAAAACCCAGGAGCTCAGGATGGCAAGACACCTGTTACCACCAGTAAGAAACCTCAACATTAATGTCCTCATGTGTGTGCTACACATTCACTTTGCTGGACTAGTCCTGCCTGCTTTTCAATATCTAATGAGAGGAATATGTTGGATTTGGATTCAAGGCCATTTGGACTCTACTACAATGGTTTCATCCACCATGACTGAAGACTTAATTTATTGTTTGCACTGTTTAGTTTCATGTTCATTATTTGGCATTGTTCACTTCATTAAAAACACAGATCACCAACGCATTGTCTCCTGTTGTCATTCTCACATATAACAATTGGAATGTATTTCCAGGTGAACTTGGCAATGTCAAAACTAGGAATTACAGGAAGCATGAATATGTTGCATGTAAGCAATGTTCAATTCAGGATCACTACGACGTCACAACAACACTTACCTACAAGTTCCTGGACTCCGAGCATCTTTATTTCATTGTTCAAATCATAGCAAATAATACATGCCTCTGTCAATCTGTGTCAAGGATTACATCATCATTTGCAGACTTTCGCTACATGGAAGCAGGGGATACATATGAAAATCTATACAATTGGCAGCAATCAATTAGGTCTACATCATCAGCTGGAGCCATATTGCCTACCTCACAAAAGGAATCCTACATTCAATAAACAAATAAACAGGCATGTAATTACAACAGTTTCTGACCACAGTGTAATTTAAATCCATTGTTGCTAGCATCTGGTGGAAAGTCACAAGTAAATGTCAGTGATTAACCACAAGCACTTTGAGCTACAGTGAGGAGACACATCAACAGCTACATACAGCTCATTAACAATGAGAAATTAGCCACGGTGAAGGTAGGATAGCACGAATTGGGCACAATACAACATTGTGTTGGATAACATGATGGCACACATATTGCATTAGGACCAACACACCACAAAGAACAAGTCCAGTGGAAGCCACGTAGCTTCCATCCTATCACTAAACAAAGCTGTCTTGGTACCAGCTTTGTACACCCAAACTCTGTGACAGACATTCCCAGGAGCAATCCATGGTCACTTTGAATGCCTGAAGAGCACCATATACCTGCTAACGACACAACTCTGAAATGACCACATGAAGATGGCATGGTGAAGCTACCTAAAAAAGACCAACACAGAGAGATTACCTAAGTAAGTAAATATACATATGACACACTTCATATTGGCAGCTTCTGGAAAACACAGTCCAAAACATGTACAGCTGAACAAAGCTACTCCTACAAAACAAAGACTTTTATCATGATATTGCCAGACTCATATATTTCTAGTAAGTAGCATCAACATCCTCCTCACAGCATTACTACAAGAGTTGCAAGAATAGTCAAAGTCATCAAATCTCACACCAAACTTATACTCAGGAGAAGTATTTCTGGATGAGATCCTGATGGAAGTAAGTTCCTTCCTCTTCACCATTATCATCCTCTTCATCTGCCATTCCAGAGCCCCCACCTGGTGGCTGTTTATGGCCTGCATCCTCTGCGATGTAAGGGATGTTCCGTTGCAGGTCAATGTTGTGGAGTATGCAACAGGCCACAGTAATCTTACACACCTTACCGAGTGAGTAGAGGAGGTCTGGTGCAGAGATCTGAATCTGGCTTTCGGAGCCCAAAAGCCCACTCCACTAGCTGCTGTTTCCCTCCATAGGTCTCATCAAATCAGTCTTTCCCTGGTGTTGTAGTATTCCTCAGCAGGGCCAGCAACCATGGGTGATTGCGATATGCTGAGTCTCCTAGATGGATGATAGACAGAAGAGCAACATTTAGTGACACACCTTTAGATCAAAATACCTGACATTTCCCACACAAAGTTAGGACAGATCACACTTACTGACAAGCCAGGCCCACTCTGGTAGAAGTTGTGACATCAGCTGGGGTATGCTGCTGTTCCGCAGTACGTGGGCATCATTGGAAGATCCTGGGAACCAGACACAGATGTTTGAGATGTACATATCCGCGAGGCAGACAACTTTAACGATGATAGAATGGTAGTCTCTCCTGTTCCAGTAGACTTGCTCCCTGGTGTGTGATGGTACTAAGCCAATGTGGGTGCCATTGATATTTCCAATCACATGTGGGATGTGTTCAAATCCAACGAAATTTGCTTTCACAGTAGCTAAATTCTCACATCTTGGAAACTGGATGTAGCTGCCCATGTGCCTCAACATTGCTGTTAACACCTCTGTGAGGATCCAACTGAGCATCGGTTGTGACAGTCCACCAGAAATAGCTGCAGTGAATTGAAAAGAGCCTATGGTTTAAAAAATGCAAAATTGAGTTTTTCTAGTGGGGGTATTGATGTAGGATTATTTATGTGAGGTCAGGGTCCAACTGATGACATAGATCCAAGGATTGTTTGCCTATTTAAATGAAATTTGGTGATGATGTAATGTTCTTCCATGGTGTGTATTTCTGGAAATGGGCAGTACACCAGTGGCTGGCATCTCTTCCCTTTCACAGGGTACCTATATAAGGAGCAAGGCAAACAATGTATTGTGGTCACAGTGTGCATTTGTGAAGAGTAAGGCAAAGGTCATGTGTCTGAACATAAAGGCTTCATGATGCAGTACACATATCACATTTTTACTGTACAGTTCTCGAACATGCACCTGTAATCCCTGAGGTGGCATTCACATGTCTGTTATTGAGCTGGGCACATCACAAACAGCAAAAAATATATATTTCCACTATGGTGAGGCTAGCAGCACACGTAATGTGAAAATGCCGCCAAAAGCGGTGTACAATGCCCAGCGCACATTTGACTTATGTACAGTTTTCCCAACTGCTAACATGTCAACTGCCTGACCTTGCTAATAGGACATGTAGGACATTGGCCACAGGAGGTAGTCGACCACATGATAGGCGGTCACATGCACGGCGGTCACAGCTATTGGCTAACATTGGGCATAGTGGCAGTCACTGCCCAATTGCTGTGTGCACCAACGCTTTTGACCGCTTAAGTGGCTTACATGTATGCAGCAGTTGGAAAATAGTTCACTTGCCTTCTGGCACTGCTGCTATCAAGACTAGGCCTGGGCAAAATTTCCGTTCCGTTCGCGGAATTTGCGATAATTTGGCATTTCCGCGTTCCGTGGAGAGCGCGGAAATGTCAAAATTTCCGCATTCCGCAGCTTTGCGATAATTTGGTTCTTGCTCGCGCTGTAAAATAATACATTCTCGCGCGCGCGCGATCGCCTTACCTGAATCCCCGCGTTCGCCGACAAGTTTTCCCGATCCGGTCGCGTTCTCCATGAGATGTTGTATTGTTTTAGCCATTTGCGCTGTCTCGCGACAGTTCGCGTCCGCAGTGACGTCATGCGTCGCGCGATCACGTCTTCTTTCTCGCGATCAACAAGATGGCCGCGCCCGCGAGCAACCACAGGGGTAAGTTAGCGACCCGTAACCATGCAAAAAATATCGCGAACGGGCGGGAAAAAAACTTCCGCATCTTCACGATATCTCCGCTTGTTTGCGGAGATTTTTAACATTTTCGCGATAATTTGCGAAAGTCGCTTTCGCAAATTCCGCCCACCCCTAATCAAGCCCCGCTCCATTTTCACTGCTGTTTTTCACATTTAGGAGCTCACATGGCACAAACTACAGGGGCTAGGGCCCATCCCTTCACTCCAGAAGAGCTGGACATCCTTGTAGATGATGTCCTTGCCGTGCACTCTCAGCTCTATTGAACACAAGAACAGGTAACTATTTCAAAAACTGTCATTTCTGTTCCCCTAGGCTACAATGTGGCTCTGAGTAGAGGAGCTACAATGACTTCTAGAGTGACATTACGGAATACATGAATTGTTATGTATGGGTTCACACCATGAGCCATGTCTATAAAATGTTTGAAGCACTGGATGATGATGTTAGCCACGTTTACCATTCCACTGATCCCTCAGCCCATGTCAGAATTTGAAAAACAGCTGTCTGGGATGTAGTTATACCTCACACACCCCTTCAGAGTGCCAAACAATGATATGATCACATATGAAATGTCCTGAAGTTTGACTTTTATGCATTGCTTGTGATGGCAATGTGATGTTCATGTGGTATAAGTAGCCTCAGCCTGCAGAGAGTAAGCCTGACATTGATATGTGGGCAGTCTGGGCCATGGCCCAGCCTAGGCCACAGTTACTGTGGTAGGAGAACGGATGCACAGAGTGCTGGCCCGGTAGACCTGCTGATCCATGGGTATTCACTGAAAGAGTGATCTGTCCCACTAGCAGCCTTGATAGCTGTCATATGAATAATTTGAGGCATGGTGATTGAGGTGATCCCCTGACCTGATACTTTATTCCATTGAAACACACTATAAATGTGTGTCTGTCAACAATGACTGTCCCTTTACTCACACAGATGTGTTGAGACTTTGCTAATAGTGTTGCTTCCACTGTACAGTTCTATTGCACATACGAGACATGAAAAGTGTAGATACTGGGTTACTTTGAAGCGCTTTAGAAATGTGATTCATCAGCTTAGCTAAAATATTTCCTATCACACAATACATACAATGATATGTTGATTGTCATCACTGTTACAGTGCCTCATTTAGAAAAAAGGTATGTCCTGCATGGCAGTAACCCCGGGCGTAGCACTACGCTTCGCCCACGTAGTGTACGTAGCGCTGCCTGCTTCGCACTTTCCGAAGTAGGCGAAGCAGGGCAGCGCTACGCACACGCCGAGGGCGAAGCGTAGCTGCTTGCCACCCGCCACCCACCTCCCGCCCGCCCTTCTTTTAAATAATATGAGCAATGAAAAATAAAGTAAAGTAAGTCGACTTACCCGTAAGCGCGGCGTCTCCGGGGCTCCCTCTTTCTGTTTCTAATTTCTTCTGGCAAATGCGCATGCGCGGACACCCGCGCATGCGCATTTCTCGCGAGAAATGCGCATGCGCGGGCGTCCGCGCATGCGCATTTGCCAGAAGAAATTAGAAACTGAAAGAGGGAGCCCCGGAGACGCCGCGCTTACGGGTAAGTCGATTTACTTTACTTTATTTTTCATTGCTTATATTATTTAAAAGAATGGCGGGTGGGAGGTGGGTGGCACGTAGTGGGGCTACGCGAAGCGCGTAGTGTGCGTAGATTTGGGCACACTACGTGCTGCTTCACGTAGCCCCACTACGCCCACTACGCCCACCCTTACATGGCAGTACAAACAACACAAACTTATTATGACTTATTAGGATATTCAAATAAGTAGTCCACATGTTCATACAGGCCCCAGAGGTAGTTCTGAGTGTTACACATGCTTGCCATTACCTTGTGACCTTAGTGTTAGGCTGTTGTGTATACTGTGTTTCTTGCCAGTAAGGTCGACATGCATCATTGAAATGGAGCTGGCAGGAATGGAATCTGGACAATTATGCACAGAAAGTGCACCCTTCAGAAGGAATTGTTAATGTAAGTGTGGTAGTAGGTACATGCTAGTTTGCTATGGCTATTGTCTTTCTTACCTGGAAGACAGCATAGACCTGTCCACATCCAGTCCTCTCCTTTTGAGCAGACACCTGGCTGAATAAAGTGAGTAATCTAACTGTCTCATGTTCTCAGTAAATCTAGGTGACAATTGTACCACTTAGGCAACTTGTCTTGCTTGTGTGAGGAGTGATTACTCTCATTTACATCTCTCATTTTATGGTGGCCCTATTGCATGTGACATGCCATAGAGTGCTGAGTAGTACATGCAGTGACTGTACACCAGTTCCCATTGGTAAGTACTGGTTATACAGTGAAATGAGAGTGCAAACACCAGTGGTGCCATCAGCATTTGTGTAAACATGTTGGCCAGTGTATTGCCGTTCCCTCCCTTTAAGTTGAGGGACTGCGTGCGAGGGAAATCCCCGCCTCGGGCCCGTTGTTTATCCTCCCGCGTTGGCTGGATCGTGCCCGTGTTCCCCTTGGAGGCAGCGACACCGCAGGAGCTTTCCACATCCGGATACGACACAAGCGTGCGCCGCCGCATTACTACTAACAGCAGGTAGGGAGAACCAGGGGGCGGACCTTTTATTCCGCTTTTTGCTCACTTTACCGGAATCCTCAGGCCTGCAAAATCCTATGACCCATTTACAGAAGCTGTTATCTGTCTCCGTGTTTCCAGTCAGAGGGAGTTTACTGTCCTCGGCAATTAGAGGTAATGCAAGCAGATCAAGGGGGCGCGAACCTGACATTCCTCCCGACGCCGTGAGGGCAACAGCAGCTACCAGCTAGGGGAACTTACCTGCAATCAGACCTCCAGGTCCGCCGTGAGGGCAACGGCTTGGCGCAATACTTCATCTCCCAGGTCCCCCGGAGCAACGCAGCAGGTGACGTCAGTGGCAGGCGTCACCTGCCTACTTCTTCGCTGCACGCCTCCCGCAGCGCGGGACGCGCGCGGGCAGCACCCGGGCGAAGCCCGGGCCAAGGGCGGGCCCGTCCTTGCCCGTCATCGCCAGGAAGAGGCAGGGCTGGGCCACCCCCCCCACATCGTTCTCGTGACGAGGAAGACTGACAATCAAAGCACGATCATCGCGCAGCGTGTAAGCTGAGAACTGTAAGTACTGTGGCGGCAGAACAGTCTCAGTTGGAATTACCCCTGTTTGGAGACTCAATACTGTTTTCTGTTTACTGGGGTCAACACGGTGGCAGTGTACTCCAGAGGCAAGGTGGCTGGATTGACATTACGGACGCATTAAGCCCCCGAGGGCCCATTTGTCCTTTCTAGTACTGTGGGATTGTCTTGAAGGGGTTAAAGATATTAAGTAAAGGAGCTGGTGACTCCTTGGGGCATAGAAGGTTTTAATGGTTGGTGTAGGCAAGGGGTAGGGTGAAGTAAGTTGTGGGTGTCAAGTTGATTTGGTCACCTGGCAGTTTCACCAAAGGATAGCAGAGGTATGGCAGGTACAGTTAGAACACGCTCAACCAAATCTAGGTTGAGGCAACCTACCCAGCCAGATCCGCCCCTTACGGTAGAGGGTCTATTGCCAAAGCAGATTCATCCAACGGCAATTGACCGAATGCTGCAAAAAGCTATAGGGGCGGTTTCTAGCGAGATTGAACGCACGGAGAGACGCTTATCCCTTACACCACTAATAAACACACCAACCTCGGCCCAAATAACAGTGAGTGATAATCTGGATTCTTCCCCTCCCCCACCTCCAGAAATGAACGCTTCGGATCTCCCTTGTGCTCAGCGGTCTGTGGAGAGGGATAGTGGGGCCCATATCAGGAGTTTACAACCAGAGACAGGTAGGAAACGTAAAGCCGGCCCAGCGAAAGGTAGGCCCATCAAATCAAAAAGCCGCAATGCCCCCCCAAAAACGATAACCAACAAAGGGCCAGGGAGGGATGATGAGCCTAAACAATACTCAATCCCACCATTATGGTTATCTCAAATAATGGCAGACTTCCAATCTCAATTAGAAACTTTTATAGTTAATCAGATTAGACCACTTACCAGTAGACTGGACAAGATAATTAATGAAATAAAAAGCAGGGAAAGGGTATTTAGGTCAGTTCCAGAAACAGTCTCTATCCCTAGTGCAAGTGGCATCAGTTGTGTCCCTGCGAATGAGGGACAATTCAATAACTCAGAGGTGAACCAAGCCCAAGTCACGCAGATTCTAGCACGTGAGACTCACACATTGCCGCAGACCAAACCCACAAATTTTAAGGGGAAGGTTCAACAAGAGGAAGTGCCAGGGCAAGTTTCTAATGTGCCATCCAGGAACTACCCAAACCCTCTAAGCACAGCTCACATGAATCAGATCAGTCAACAATCAACGAGCGTACTAAGGTCAGCTGACACAGTTTCCCTCCCAACGTTAAATCTACCACCAGAAGCATGCCCACTAGTTGTTATCCTGGCTGGGGCACCAGAACTTAAAGTCGACCAGAAGGAGTCCCATCAGGAATTAAAAAATAAGGTTATCCACTGGTTGGGCTGCCATAAACCCCTGCCACACGGTAAAGATGGAGAGATTCTTCTAGTGAGAAGGGTGAACTGGCTCGGAAATAGGAATAAAGATATCCCAGGAAACTGTATAATTATCAATTTTAGGGATAGTAGTGTAGTCAAACATATTCTCAGAGAGGATATAGGGGTTACCAGTAGAATCATAAAACCATTACCCTTAGACTACTTCTATCCCCGCCCAAATGTCCAACATATAGGAAGTCAACATGAGGGTGGCCAAGGGGAGTTAACCCGTTTAAACCCCCAGGAACCTCGGGATTGTCAGGGAGAAAGGCTGAGGCTGTGGGAAGCTGACCAGGTCAGGTGGGAAAACAGGTATGCCCCCCTTATGTCATTAGAAGCTAATGACTGACTAACCCACTCCGAGTCGACAATGTTACACAGATGTAAGGAGGGTAAGGTCAACAAGCTGGGAGATAGGGTGGACGAACTGATCATTGCACAGGTTGCACCCACAGAAGGTAACTCCCAAATGATCCACTCAGATCCGCTGGTATTGCCCCAAGAAAGAAGAGAGGCTGACCCAGCCGATCAGTTAATTGCTACCAGTGGTGATTTGCTGGGAATTAACAAAGTGGCAAGGGAGTTAGATGAAGGTGGGACACATCAGGGTCAGGAGGGCATAAGCGAGGAGTTAAGGGTGACAGGAGACTTTGACAGGTTACAAGTCACTCCCCAACAAATGGACCAGGCAAGGAAGCCAGAGGGTGGTTTAAATATTATTTCCTGGAACACGGCTGGCTTGGCAAGCAAGTTTCATATCCAGGAGTGGAGAGAATATATCACCGAATTCGAGATAATAGGCCTCCAGGAAACCTGGGTAACCGAAAATAGCCCTTACCATATACAGGGCTTTAAATGTTTTTTTACCCCAGCCTTAAAATCAAGATCTGGCAGAGCCATTGGGGGTTTATCCCTATACGTGGATTTAAGGATAAAAGGCAAGTGGACAAATATATTAAGCCCATCTCGCAATATACAGGCCGTAAGGTTTGAGGGGCAAGGTCTTGGCCTGATACTACTCAACATATATAACCCAGGTGAAACAAACGAGGAAGAGGATATTGTGGGAATATTAGACACCTTATTGAGCAAGGATTACTCACAAGCAAATGGAGTAATGTATCCACATTATATAATTATGGGTGACCTAAATACCCACTTATGCTCCTTCCTGGTTCCCATAAATCCAGACGGGTAGCGCTGCCCCTCGGTTAAGGGGCCTCATTTTGCCCACACAACAGCAGGTAGAGAATTGAGCAAACTCCTGATTAGCCACAACATGGAGCATACCATGGATATGATGGCTATGGGAAGTGATGGCTCCCTTCCCCCTACCTTTAAAGGCAGAGGGTGTTCGTCAATTATTGACTATTTTTTGGTGTCTAGATCCCTTAAGCGCATGGTCATAGCGGTTGGAATAGAGTGGAATCCATTCAGTGACCACAATCCTCTAATAATGAAATTACAGTATCAGGCAGTAGCCAAGATAGGCACAGTGGTTGGAGTTCATGAGAGGGCAACAGACCAAGGAAGGCGGCTCAAGTGGGCCAAGATTGAGGGTGTAGCATTCTATAGAGATCTGATTGACCAAGGGAAACAACCAATTGAAGATTGTCTTGATTTAGCAATTGAGGGTTCTCAATTATTGTGTGCATTCGGTAAGATCACCAGCCTGGTGGATAAGCTTTTGACCACTCGATCTGTAAAAAGAACCCCAATTCAACCGAAATGGTTTGATAATGATTGCTCTCGTGCACTCAGAGAGCTAAAAAGCTGTTTAAAACAAAGGCCCAGGAATAACAACAGGGTTACTGAGTGTAGAGCAAAATACAAGGCTGCAATAAAAAGAAGGAAATTGGTTTTACAGGGAGAAGTGTGGGCTGATTTAAGGGAAGCGGCTGAATCTAGGGATCTTTCTAAATTTTGGAGTATTATTAACAAACCCTGCTTTCATGAAAGCAACACACCCGAAATCAGTGCAAACATCCTCCCGGAGCAGTGGGTCGCACACTTTAAGAGTCTGTACAATCACGAGAAGACGGCCACTGTCATTGTGGAGGATGTCACATTAGAGACCCAGATAGTTGAGTTCACCCTAGCTGAAATCACCATAGGAATCGAGGGCCTATCAAAAAATAAGGCTCCAGGCCCCGATGGGGTCCCCCCTGACTTGTTTATCAGCAATGTGGAGTTGTGGGCCCCCTTGATGACCAGGGTAATAAATGCAGCAGTCATGTTTGGTCTGCCGCGATCATGGTCAACTGCTACCATTATTACCATCTTTAAGAAGGGTAATAGGGATAACCCCCAGTGCTACCGGCCTATTTCTCTCATTGATGTCTCCGCAAAGATCTTGGGAAGGGTAATCCTTAATCGATTAATTGAATGGACCGAGGACAATGATATTGTCTCGGACATTCAATATGGATTTAGATCTGGGAGATCCACTAGTGATCAATGTCTTAATTTATACATGCTAGTCGCCAAGTATACCATAACAAGTAACGAATCCATTTATTTAGGATTCATGGATTTGGCGGCTGCCTTTGATCATGTAAATAGGGAGAAATTGTGGCTAATGATGACCCAACTTGGTATCGATCAGAGATTGATCACCATTCTCAGGGAGCTACACAGAGATACCACAGCTAGGGTACGCTATAACAATGAAGGGGGCCTTACTGAAGCTTTTGGGTGCTCAAGCGGGGTAAGACAAGGATGCATTCTTGCGCCCTTTTTATTTTCCCTTTATATTAATAAGCTAGAGCAGACCCTGATTGCTTTAAACACTGACTGCCCGAGAATTGGAACGCGCCAAATACCAGTTTTACTATACGCTGATGACGCCGTATTGTTAGCCCGTACCCCGAAAAGCTTACAGATTTTAATCGATGGCTTCGTGAAGTTCATGGGATCCCTAGACCTCTCAGTAAATTTGGGCAAATCATTTGTGATGAGGGCAGGGAAAAAATCTTGGACTACATTTATACACAGAATTGGGTCTCACACACTGGAAAGTGTACACTTCTTCTCTTACCTAGGGATATTGTTTGATGAGAGATTAAAATTTACATCCCTGGTAGAAGAGAGATGTGGGAAACTGATATCTTCATATGGTGCAGTGACCAGCTATGGGCGCAGACTAGGTAGATGGTCCCCAGAACAAGTATTGCATTTGTATAATTCCATCTGTTGTTCTAAAGTTCTGTATGGAGCTGAAGTCTGGGGTTTTGTTAACACCACACAACTACAGCGGGAGGAAAATAAAATACTGCGGTCCTTACTTAAAATCCCGCAGAGTACCCCAGCGATCATCGCCCATAGAGAGCTAGGGAGACCATACATCGAAGACACGGTCAAGCTCAGACCGATCCTGGCGTGGCTCAATATTTGGTTAAACACAGAAGCAAAGTTAAGTAGACTAATATTGAGCGACTGTCTAGGAAGAGAGAAATGTATGAAGATACCCTGGTTTAAATATGTAATGGTTACCTTAGAGAAGCTGGGTCACTTAGAACTTTTCACCAATTCATCAGTGATTAGAGCCCAGGACAAACTAATGGTAAAAAGTCTGTTTGTGGCCCAAAGGAACTCAGCCAGAATGATGGAAGAAGGGTCCAAGAGGTCAGTGAATTTGCACAGTCAGATCAAGAGCACATTGGGAATGGAACCCTATCTCTGTTTATTGTATAATGCACAGGATAGATTTTTAATATCCCGTTTTAGGCTCAATCTTTTACCTTATTTATTGGCGGACCCACAAGGGTACACGGTACCGATTGAGCAGAAGGGTGCCTGCGGCTGCGACAATCGGTCTCCGCAGGACACCCTTCATTTTGTATTTTTCTGTTCTTATTACTCCACACCCAGGCAAAGTCTTTTAATTGATATACTGAAAAGGGCTAAATTGACTCAGGTGAATTCAGCATTATTGTTTTTACAAAGGGCAGCTGACCCACTGACTCTGTGTTGTATATTGAACTTTATCAAAGTAGCACTGAGACTAAGATTAACTAAAGATCAGGTTTAAACCGCGTCCGTTTAGAAGTGATGTATCTGTTAGGTGATATGACTTTTTTATTCTGTTTTATCTTTATCAAATGTTCTTTCTGATTGATTTAATTGCTTTTAAAAAAAAAAAAAATGAATGAGACTCTGTATTGTGTACATGTGCTTTTATGGTGTTTTTAACATCCGAATAAAGAACTATTGATTGATTGATTGTTGGCCAGTGTGTATTTGGCAGATGATGGTTCATCTGCAATAGTGTTTCTAAACACTTACTCACTTACTAGTGAGATGCGTGAGTGAGTGAGATGCAAAACTGTGGGGATACTATGTGAGTCTCTACACTGATCCTCACAAGGCAATCTGAGTATTCAATACCAAAGATAGGTGTGATATGCCTGCCTTGGTGACTCTAGTCAGCCCAGATCTACATGTCATAGATGTTCAGGGACACTCAAAACCTTCAAAGGCGTATTGGCTATTGAATATTCAATCTCTGATTAGCATCATCACCTGTACAAAGCAGGATTGGGGATGTTAATATGGCTATAAGGTGTGTTGTGCTGTGTGATTTTGGAATATCTATCCCCCAAATGTTAGGACCTCCTAGTTTTCTGTTAACTTTATCGGTTAAATGTGATACATAGTTAAACTACATGTGTGAAATTTTCTTTTCAGGTTGTGGTCAAATGATGTAATTTTGAGTCCATTGTGTCATCAGTGTGCAATGAGCATTTGCATTGTGTATGATGCCTATCACAACAGTGGCCCTTGTGTGAGCATTGCGTAAATCTCAATTTTGTATCCATCCTATTTGATGGTATCTCTTTACAATGGTCAATAACAAGTGCCAAAGTATGCAAGTTCATCAACTATGTGAGTATGGACATAAGGGTGGAGTGTAGGGAATTCCATTAATGCATTTGGCCTAGTCTGGGGTTCTGACATGAGTGGAGCCAACTGTTTGTAGGTTAAGTGGCATGCATGCATGTAGTCATACTAACTTGCAAGCCTATGGAGTGAAGCAGGAAGGTGGTGTGACATGTGGAATTCTTTATTGTTTTCTGTTGATTAGTGATGGTGAGGTGTGGAAATAAAATTGCAAATAACCCATTCTACTTGTCATTTCAGAAACATCTAGGGCAAGCGGGGGGATGGGGCCAATGTCAGTGAAGACTTAGCTGGTCATGGCGGTTCCTGACATGCTACATCAGACGTGGAGGGGCCCATTGACCAGAAGGGTGTGAGGAGTGCCCCAGCGGAGAATGTCAACATCTTATCATTAGCTGAGTCTGCCTCCGGTGGACACTCCAAAGTGGTGGCAGACCCAAAGGAACCAGTTCCACCTTTATCCTTGTCTGTCACCCCCAGTTCCATTGACACCCTCCCTGTTTTTGTCCCACAAGTTGGCCGTTCCCACTCCCCTAAAAGGGAGGGTTCTCCTTCGCTGCAGGCACCTCAGCCCCTGCCCCTGTTAGCCCTGCCACCTTGAGCGAGGAGGCTTATGACCTCCTGAGGAGCATCTCTGTGGGTCTGACTGCAGTGCTGAATGCCATTCAGGGGCTAAGCCACCAGATGACCCAAGTGGTAGCCTTCCTGGAAGACATTCACACTGGTATGTCTGTCCTACAGAGATATTTTCGGCTCTGGCCTCCTCCTTCATGCACCTAGCAACTATCCACCCCCCTCTGTCCCTTCCCCTTTCCCAACCACATTAACTCTCCCCAATCCTATTCAAAGCACATTCACACCTAAGGATGAATACACTTCAACAGACCTAAGCACCACACACAAACCCAAGACATCCAAGAAACTCACACATGCACACACACAGCAGACACTCACCATCCCTACCACCCCCAGCATAACCACAGATACCACAGCATCACATACTGACCCCTCCACAAACACACCCATACCCACAGGCACAGAGCAACAGACACAGACCCCTCCACAGACACACTCATACCCAGAGACACACAGCAAGAGCCACCGACCCGTCCTCAGACACACCCATACCCATACACATCGCAGTAACAGCCACAGACCCCTCCACAGACACAACCATACCCACAGACATCACAGTAACAGCCACAGACCCCTCCACAGATACAACCATACCCACAGACATCACAGCAACAGCAACACAACCCACCATAGATACAACCAAATACACAGACATCACAGCAACAGCCATTCAACCTTCTACAGATACAACTATACTGACAGACATCACAGCAACAACCACACACCCCTCCACAGACACACCCATATTGACAGACATTACAGTAACAGGCACACACTTCTCCACAACACGACGCACATCCTCAACACTCCACCCCAAAAAACACATACACTCACAGTCACCCACACAACAGCCACCATCGCAACACACACTGCAACCAGTGACCCCCACACTCTTCCACTCCCTCTTCCTACCAATCTGAACTCCATTCCAAACACCCTACCCGTTTTCACAGTGAGTCTCCCTTGCTTGCTCTTGCCCTTACCCCTGTGACACCTGACCCTCCTCCCAAAGTCCCTAAAACCTCTTCCACACCCAAACACATCCCTTCCACTTCCCACTCCACCCCTGAAAAACAGCCTCCTGTCCCCTGACCCCACCCTAAAAAAGAAGACAAAAATAAAATATCTGCCAAACCAAAACCCAGCCCCAAAAAGCCCAAGCCCAAGAAGTCCCCTCCCAAGGATAAATCCACCCCACCATAAACCACAGCCTCCCCATTCCCAAGTACAATCTTAGAGGTGCCTGCTGTGCCCAATGGATGCCCCTTTGTGAAGAGGTTTCCTTGCATGGTCAGATAGTGCAAATGTTCTGGCACAACATAGTGCTATGGCACATTTTACCCAATATTGACTGGCCATTGGTCTATGTTTGATTTAATTTATAAAATCATGCATTTATTAAAGATTTCATAGTTTTGTAGACAAGGGTCCTGACTTGTCTTTTCTGACTATTTGATGTTGTATAGTTAGTGATGTGTAAGTACAGTTGTGTGTGTTTCATCCCTGATTGCTGATCCAGTTGAAGTGGTTTGTACAATGTGCCCTTGAAGCCAGTGCTGGAATCAGACACGGCAAGGGCCTATGTTGGATGGCAGTCTATGTGGGTTGACATCCAGATGGGGCAGACATTGAATTGGCTGGCATCTTATGTGTTAGGTATTTCATCTTGGCCTGGCTACTCTCACTATCATTTAGCTTGCCCTTCTTTCTATTATGTATGTTGGGTATGTATTAGGTGTGTTTTTGTTAGATATTTGTGTATGAACACATGGAAGGGGTTAGATTTTCATTGTTTTGTGTAGTTCTGCATGGACATGTGTCCATTTTGCAGTGTGAACCTTACAGCTACTTCATATAGGTATGTTTCACATGCTGTATGTGCTGTGTTTGTGTTCCTAAGTTGTGCTTACCCATTGCCTACACATGCATGAAACTTGGTTATGCAATTGGTTGTCTCTGATATACTTAAGGTCCCAGGTCCAGTGCAAATGGAGTTTGTCAGGCATGTACAAACAGTAGTGTGCCCCAGACCCAGCCTTTGAGGGTTCCCCCTGGTAGAGGCAAAGCTATCCTGCAGAGAGTGTTTCCATTGAGCCATTCAAATGGTTCTTCTATGTACTCCCAATGACTGACATTGCCTTTTTATGTGGGTGATGTGTGAGCGTCTACTACAGAGTAGTAGCAGAGAAGGTGTGTGTCACCCTACTGACATATCCATCCAGACTTTTTTTTTTTCAGAGGTTTATATAGCGCAAACTTGACCAGAATCCAATCAGGTATCAGAGCGCTTTACACCAGTTACGTTACATTAGGACACCCTTTCATTCTTTTTTAGGCACGGGGAGATTAAGTGATTTGCCCAGAATCACAGGATGTTCAGTGTCATTACCGAGACTCGAACCCAGTCCCCCAGGTCCGAGGTCGAGAGCCCTAGCCGTTAGGCCAACTCCACTCCCCAACAGAACCTGGGATCTGTGCAATCATGTGAGCGTGTCACATTCACTATAGCATCTTGGTTAGAGTTACTTTTTTTTTTTTTTTTAAACATCTTTATTGATTTTCATTCTAAAATAACATTACCCCTCCCCCCCCCCTCCCCACCATTACGAACAAAGTACAAAATTCAGAATTTCCCAAGACACGTGAAGCAAATAAATCTGTGAGGAGTATTGATGCAAACATTTAGTAGAATAGGCAAAAGAAAAACAATAACTCTAATTTATTAGATATTTCCCTTTGGAATTTTTTTTTTTTTTTTTATAAACCTAAATAAAGTTGGACATCCATTGTATCAATGGATCCCATATCAACATACCTCTTTTGCACTTATTGCACCCTTTTCTTCTATATATGGCTACCTCCAGATTGCATGTTGCTAATAAGCGAGCCCTCCATTGATGGAACGTCGGAGGGTTTGGATCCAGCCAAGCTGAGGCTATGCATAGCCTAAGGATAGCCATAGCTACAAAAATCAGACCGTGCATGCTTTTTGGATGAACACAATCTGTTGTACCCAACAATATTTCCTCTGTAGATATATATATAGCTGTTCCAGAAATTTCTGATAAAAACTCGGAAATCTCCCTTATTAAATTTGTCAGAGCATTACAGGAGGCAAACATATGAACACTATCAGCCTCAAATAATGAACAGCGTGGGCATGTAGTACCTTTCCCGGTCCCCCACTTCGCAATTTTCTTCGGAGTATAATACAATGAAAAAAATGTTTTATAATACTGAGCTTGCAGTTTAGCTGACATAAAGCTGGACTGTGACATTTCAAAGGATCGAAAAGGGGTTTGAGGTGATACAGCTAATTTTGTCTGCCATGTTTCGAACTGTTTCTCCATATCGTCGGAGCTCAGAGAGTTCAAAAATTCGTATATCTCACCGATAGTTAGAGAGGATTTTTTACAAATCCGGTCCATAATTTGCGTAGGGTGGAATTCTTCCCTAGCCCCCCCCCTTTGTTAACAAAAAGTCTCTAACCTGTAGGTATTTGAAAAAATCTCTATGACAGAGGTCATAGTCTCTACGTAGATCTTCAAAGGTCTTCAGACCTACTTTATTAAAGAAACAGCCAAGCTGTAATATCCCTATTTGTATCCACCGATTCATGCACCTGTCATCAAAAATCTCGGGAAGATCCTTATTTTTGGAGATAGGGGTGTAGTATGAGTATCGTCCAACGCCCAGCAATTTGCGAGAACAGCCCCATACCTTATAAATCCCATGGATACTCTTAAATTTTATTTTCTTGAAGTAATTATCATTCATATGATGCCACAAGCATCCTTCAGAACCCCTACCTAGTATGAGTGTTTGTGGGGTAGGTATGCTATTGCCAATGGGCTCTAAGGAAATAAGTGCAGAGCAGTATCTCAAAACCGTGGCCCAATAATAGAATTTAAAATTAAGCATTGCCATCCCCCCTCTATCCTTTGGGAGAGTGATGTATTTTAAAGCCCGGCGTGGATTTTTATAGCCCCATAGGAATTTGGAAAACATAGAATCGATAGACCGGAAAAGTTGAGGTGGAAATTCTAAACAAATGGCCCTGAAAAAATATAAAAATCTGGGAAGATACAGCATTTTGATCACATTAGATCTTCCTCCTATCGTTAGATGAAGGTTATTAAGACGAATCAGTTCTTTTTTTGTACGTTGAATCAGAGGCTCTACACTGTCCTTAACTATGTTGTCCACGTCTGCCGATATGCTAACTCCAAGATATATAGCTTTGTTAGTAACTCTAGCATCGTTCATCATGATCTTGTCATTAAGAATAATCTGCGTTTTGGTCTGATTTAATTTATAGCCAGAGACTGCTCCAAAAAGTAGGGCCTCTTTTTCTATCTCAGCAATTGCTTTGATTGAATTGCTAGTGACTATGGCGATGTCGTCTGCGAAGGCTAGAGTTTTAGTCTCAAATTCTTGTACCCATATTGGGGGGATTAATAAATTTTGCTCTAGCCTCCGAATAAACGGGTCAATATATATCGCAAAAAGAAGAGGAGAACATGGACACCCCTGCCTTGTCCCCCGTGTGATGGTTACTTTATCTGACAACATCCCATTTATTGCTACCCTAGCGATAGGTTCAACATAAAGCATTTGTGTTGCCTTAATGAATCGTTGGCTAATCCCATAGTGTAACATTGTGCTCCAGAGGTATTCCCAGGAGACCCTATCAAAGGCTTTTTCGGCGTCAAGTAGAATAAGCGCCATAGGGTCTCCTGTCGCCTGGTTAAAGTCAAAGAGAGATATTGCCCTTTGGACGTGGTCAATTGTGGATTTCCCGGGGATGAACCCATGTTGACGTTCCGATACAATCTTATGTATAATGGGTGCTAGTCGGTTAGCTAAGAGTTTAGAAAATATTTTAGAATCGCCATTTATCAATGTAATAGGGCGGTAAGACCCAGGTTCTAAAGGATTTTTTTTTTTTTTTAGTAAAACAATGATTTTAGCGGATGACCATGAAGCTGGTGGTTTTCCACCCTCGAAGATATGGATGAAGAGTTCCTGCATAATATATTTTAGTTGTAATGAGAATTTGACATAAAATTCTGTTGGAATACCATCCATGCCTGCGGCTTTCCCTGCGGTGAGGCTGGTCATAGATGAGAGAATTTCCTCCCAAGATGGAATACCATCTAAACTATTCTGATCCTCTTTTTCCAAACCTGATGATGCATTTAAATTTAGATATGACTCGGAGCTATTCGTTTGATTCTCTGTAGTTTCATAGAGATTCTGATAAAATTTTTGGAATACCATTCTAATCTCGGAAGATTCAGTTTTAAGGCCAGTTTCTGGGTCTAAAATCTCTTTTACAAGATTAGCAGAATATTCTTCTCTAGTACGTATCGCCAGCTGGTGGCCAACCTGTTCGCTCAACTCATATATTTTCTCTTTATGGGCTGTGGCTTTAGCAACTACCTTTTCTGTTAAGACATCGATAATCTGGTTTTTGGCGGCAGCAACCCGTTTTAATTCATTCTCGGGTGAATCTCCATCTTGGATAGCCTTGGTCAGCTCCTCTTCCGCCCTAGTCAAATTACCCTGGAGTGTTGCCAATTTTATTTTAGCCTCCTTATTGGAACGGAAAGAAAACTGCATTGTCTCCCCTCTAATACCAGATTTTAAGTTATCCCAGACCACATCGATTGTAGTACTACCAACATTGACCTCGAGAAAACCTGCTATCCATTCTGTCATGTGTTGATAAAATTTCTCATTCCCCAAGAACGCTCTCTCGAAAGTCCATGTCTTCGGCTTGATTAGCCCCTTATTCAAGCTTAGTACAAGAGGATTGTGGTCCGATAAAATTCTGGGTGTTTTTACAATTGTACTACCAGACCACAAAATACTAGACATAAGTATATAATCGAGCCGGACAAATCGAGAGTGTGGGTGTGAATAGTATGTAAATCCCGGGTCCCCGGGATGACCATTCGGCCAACAATCGACTAAGCTGTGTAAAACACACACATTTTTTAGGGCCTGGTAAACTTTTGGTTTCCGTCCCGTATATCTGAAATCTGGATCTGACAGCCATTCCCCTGGTAGATGTATATTAAGGTCACCACAGACGATTAGGGGAAGAGGCCACTGAGACAGTTCATTGGCCATCAGGAGCAACACATCAGGGTCGTCGCTAACACTTCCATAGATAGTACACAGAGTCATTTTACTTCTTCCGGAGTCGTAGTGACACTCTGTGATAGCCCAACGACCAAATTTGTCCGCTAGTGTACGTATGAACTGGAGATCCCCCCCTTTGGCCAAGATTGCCACCCCCCTTACTCGTGCCCCTTGTGTTGAGGCTGTAATCAGTTGATACCCTAATGTTTTGAGCAAATAATGTTGTGACCCTTCGACATGTGTCTCTTGAAGACATAGGATATTAGCACCAATCCCCTGTAACCCTACCATTACTCTCTGCCTTTTCTTGATGTCATTGAGGCCACAAATATTTATAGTGGCAAGTTTCAATTTAGCCATATGACAATTTGATCAAGTGATCTGCACCAAAAGAACGATACTCTCCCCTGTTGCATACCAAGTTTACAAAAGCTAACATAGATATTTTAAGTCTGTCCTTATCTTGCCTCCTCCACTCTCTAGTCATTGCATAGTCGTTGTGTCTGAAACTCCCCCTCTCCCTCTCCCCCCCCGAACCGTTACCCCCACCCGAACCCCCTCCCCCACCCTCCCACCAAAATTTAGGCAACCAGGCTCAATCCTGAGCCTGTGTGATAGCGTCTGAACAGACCTCACCCACCTTCCACACACCCCATCACCAAACCATCAATACCAACAGCTATCTCTTATCTCTTCCCTACTCCACTGCCCCTCTTTCCCTCTTTCCCTCTCCCCGCTCATTATCCTCATCATCCCATCCCATCCCTCACATTATCACAGGCAGAGAGGAGAGAAGAATAGTAGGAGGATGGACAAATATAAAGAAATTGAGCATCGATAGATCTAGAAGGAGCACCAGACCATAGACCAATTTGAATGACCCCAAAGGAGAAAAAATTGGGAAAAGATATTTTCAATGAAAATTAGTATTCTTAGAACTACGTAGGTCCTGCTTTGCCAGTTGTTATCTCCTTAAGTAATTGTACAGCTTGAATTTCCGAGGTAAAAAACCAGGTCCGACCTTGCGAAATAATCTTCAATTTGGCAGGATTTTGAAGGAAAACGGCAGCACCAACTTTTTAAAATGGTGTAATCAGCTGCCGGAGTCGCCAACGTCTTTCTACAGTTGCGTGTGCAAAGTCTGGCTTGGCAAAAAACGAAAAATTCTCCCAAGTCCGTTTTTTATTGGGTCTAGCCAGATCATATATTGCTTGACGAAGCAAATAATTCCCAAAATAGATTTTAATGACTCTGGGATAGGACTGGTTATTCTGTGGACGTTTAGGTACAGACATTGGGAATCTATGCACCCTCTGGATCTCCTTTTCCCAGACCCAGTGCGCTAGTTCCGGAAACGCATTTTTAAACAAATTGATAACAAATGCGCGAATATCACTTCCCTCGCAGTTCTCTAGAATCCCTAAGATCCTAAGGTTGTTCCGTCGTTGGCGATTTTTCGCCTCCTCAAGTTTCCACATGATGTCTTTAATCACATCTTCTTGGGATGTTACCTGAGTTTTTAACATGTCGACGGTAGATTCTAGGACCTCTGTCCAATTTTCCACCATGGACATTCTTTCTGCTATTTCGGTGCAAGTTTTCCCGATTTTACGAACCGACCCCTGCAATTTTTTCCCAGCCATTCGAGCATGGCGGTTTTCAGTTTTGACCTCATTTTGAAATGTAGTTAGTTTTTGTAGAATCGTAGTTAGAATAGGCTCGGCGGCAGACTCAGGGTTTCTTGGAGCCTCCAAACCCCCGGGAGTTGCCCCATGTATTAGTGCAAGGGAATGGATATTTGCATCTGAGTAGTCCCATTTGAGTTCTTTCTCATCCTCTATTCCGTCTTGAATGTGACCTCCCTGAGTGGCAAGATGGCTGCTGAGTGAGAGGTCTCTGATCTCACCTCCACCTCTCTCCATCGCTTCACCAAGTTCGTCCTGCTCGCGGATGGCTGCAATGACGGATGCAGCCCAAGATGCGTCCCGGTTACGATGATTCCCTGTATGGAGCGAGAAGTCTGCGGGGCCCGAGGGTGAAACGCGAGATCGGTTCATCGTTGAGCCGTACCTGCCATTCGCGTTGGGAAGCACTCGCACGGCTGCTACTGTCAGCGTTATCCGGCTGTAATTCCGTAGGACGCCAGCTAGGGTTGCCTAGCAACGTAGGAGCTACGGTTGTGCTCCGAAGAAGGGAGAACGAAGGAATGGCGACGGCGCGAGGAGCCCGCAACAAGACGTGCTCCTCGATTCCTGCTAGTGCACCCGGCTATGGAGACGAAATCAGATGTCGGACCCAAGAAACTTGGCACGGGTAAGAGCCTCCAAAATAGTAGGACTAAGAGCGGGAAAAGCTATCTCACAGAAAATAGCATATCGGCCGGCGGACCAGCGAGAAATCAACCGGCAATTAGTAGTATGTTTTCAAAAAAAGCTATTAGCATAGAGGGTGAGCAAAGCAATAAGAATCCCAAGGATGACACTAATCTAATTAATATCGTCGCTAGTGCTGAGAGGGTAGAGGGAGCCCTGCTTGACGAAGATTCGCTGGGAGATAAGCGAGCCTCCTGGGGGGATAACAGCGAGAATACCTTGCTGGACATGGCTGTGGTTAATTCCCCTATAACAATCCAGCCAGAGAATGTGGACTGCGTGGGCTGTGTGGACAGTGTGGGAGCATCTACCCCTCTTGTTAGAATTGAAGCTAAAGCTAAAGCTAGCGGAATTAAAGAACTTGATGCACACGATACACACGCCATTCCTGAAACAGCTGTGGGGGGGGTCACCTCGCAGAAGCCACAGATTTGGGCTATCTATCCCCCGACCCCGCAGACCCCATGGAGAATTTTTTTTCTTTGAATGAGGAATCTGTCGATTCGGACTCCATCGAGTCCCAAAGTGGCAGAGGAGATGATGGTTGTGCAGATACCTCTACGAGCAACTGTAGCCAACAGGAGAGCTGACGAACATACAGGAAAACCAAGAGACTCTCTGAAGGCAAGAAAACTACTCACATTCAAGACGGAATAGAGGATGAGAAAGAACTCAAATGGGATCTTGGTTAGAGTTACAATGACAAGGCCTCATGGTAGTAGCATTCATTTCAATATCACTTTAGCAACACTTGAGTAATGGGAAGCTGCATGAACAGGTAACATCAGTAGTGACATAGAAGACTAGTGAGAAGTGGCAAAAGGAGTGTAGCATCTTGATTAGAGTAGGAGTGACAAGGCCTCATGGCAGCAGTAGTCACTTCCATCTCACTTTAGCAACACTTGAGTAATGGCAAGCTGCATGAACAGGTAACATCAGTAGTAACATGGGAGATAATTGAGAAAAGGCAACAGAAGAGTAGCATCTTGGCCATAGTTACATTCACAAGGCCTCATGGTAGTTGTAGTCAGTTCAATGTCACTTTAGCAACACTTGCCAAATACTAACCTGCATTATAAGTGCAGATCAGTAGTGACATGGAAGACAAGTGAGAAGGGGCAAGAGGAGTGTAGCATCTTGGTTAGAGTAGGAGTGACAAGGCCTCATGGTGGTGGTAGTCACTTCAGTCTCACTTTAGCAACACTTGAGTAATGGTAAGCTGCATGAACAGGTAACATCAGTAGTGCCAAGGGAGACAAGTGAGAAGGGGCAATAGGAGTGCACCATCCTGGTTAGAGTTCCAATCACAAGGCCTCATGGTAGTTGTAGTCAGTTCAATGTCAATTTAGCAATACTTGACAAAGGATAACCTGCACTATAAGGGGAGATCTAGGGTGACATTAGAGACAAATGAGAAAGGGCAAAAGTTATGTGTGTCAAGAGATTAATAGGTGTGGTCTTTTTGAGGAGGTGGTAGACAAATTAATGCACACATCACTATCATTGTATATAATTTGCTGACACGTCCATTTGTGTACAGTGTGCCTGTGCAGTACCAGTGTTTTGGCCTAGGAGGCCATCCAACAGATGTATTTTGGATGATTGCGACCCAATCCCAAATAGGGTCCCTGTATATGTGTAAATAACTTTGTAACCCCATCACCCTTGCCTGGTCCATGGTGGTGCATCATTTTGCTGAGGAGTGTATGGCAACAGCTAGTTGTCTGACTTAATGTACTGGTTTTGAAGGTGGTCAAGGAGGTAGAGCAGCAGCAGGACATGCACGATGGGCTCCATGATGGTAGAAGACCGGAGTAAAGGTGAGCATCGGCTTTTTATCACTCCCTTTTTTCCATCTCAGATGTGGTGGTTGGTCCGCAATGTCACATCGGCTGTGAGGCAACACCGTATGTACGGTGCGTACCCCCAGCGCGTAGCGCTGGGGGTACGCACCGTCCATACACGGGTGGGGGTACGACTCGAGCGTACACGGGGGGGTCCGACTCGAGCGTACACGGGGGGGTCCGACTCGAGCGTACACGGGGGGGTCCGACTCGAGCGTACACGGGGGGGTCCGACTCGAGCGTACACGGGGGGGTCCGACTCGAGCGTACACGGGGGGGTCCGACTCGAGCGTACACGGGGGGGTCCGACTCGAGCGTACACGGGGGGGTACGCACCGTACATACACGGGTGGGGGTCCGACTCGAGCGTACACGGGGGGGTACGCACCGTCCATACACGGGTGGGGGTACGACTCGAGCGTACACGGGGGGGTCCGACTCGAGCGTACACGGGGGGGTCCGACTCGAGCGTACACGGGGGGGTCCGACTCGAGCGTACACGGGGGGGTCCGACTCGAGCGTACACGGGGGGGTCCGACTCGAGCGTACACGGGGGGGTCCGACTCGAGCGTACACGGGGGGGTACGCACCGTACATACACGGGTGGGGGTCCGACTCGAGCGTACACGGGGGGGTACGCACCGTCCATACACGGGTGGGGGTACGACTCGAGCGTACACGGGGGGGTCCGACTCGAGCGTACACGGGGGGTCCGACTCGAGCGTACACGGGGGGGTCCGACTCGAGCGTACACGGGGGGGTCCGACTCGAGCGTACACGGGGGGGTCCGACTCGAGCGTACACGGGGGGGTCCGACTCGAGCGTACACGGGGGGGTCCGACTCGAGCGTACACGGGGGAGTCCGACTCGAGCGTACACGGGGGGGTCCGACTCGAGCGTACACGGGGGGGTACGCACCGTACATACACGGGTGGGGGTCCGACTCGAGCGTACACGGGGGGGTACGCACCGTCCATACACGGGTGGGGGTACGACTCGAGCGTACACGGGGGGGTCCGACTCGAGCGTACACGGGGGGGTCCGACTCGAGCGTACACGGGGGGGTCCGACTCGAGCGTACACGGGTGGGGGTACGACTCGAGCGTACACGGGGGGGTCCGACTCGAGCGTACACGGGGGGGTCCGACTCGAGCGTACACGGGGGGGTCCGACTCGAGCGTACACGGGGGGTCCGACTCGAGCGTACACGGGGGGGTCCGACTCGAGCGTACACGGGGGGGTACGCACCGTACATACACGGGTGGGGGTCCGACTCGAGCGTACACGGGGGGGTACGCACCGTCCATACACGGGTGGGGGTACGACTCGAGCGTACACGGGGGGGTCCGACTCGAGCGTACACGGGGGGGTCCGACTCGAGCGTACACGGGGGGGTACGCACCGTACATACACGGGTGGGGGTCCGACTCGAGCGTACACGGGGGGGTACGCACCGTCCATACACGGGTGGGGGTACGACTCGAGCGTACACGGGGGGGTCCGACTCGAGCGTACACGGGGGGGTCCGACTCGAGCGTACACGGGGGGGTCCGACTCGAGCGTACACGGGGGGGTCCGACTCGAGCGTACACGGGGGGGTCCGACTCGAGCGTACACGGGGGGGTCCGACTCGAGCGTACACGGGGGGGTACGCACCGTACATACACGGGTGGGGGTCCGACTCGAGCGTACACGGGGGGGTACGCACCGTCCATACACGGGTGGGGGTACGACTCGAGCGTACACGGGGGGGTCCGACTCGAGCGTACACGGGGGGGTCCGACTCGAGCGTACACGGGGGGGTCCGACTCGAGCGTACACGGGGGGGTCCGACTCGAGCGTACACGGGGGGGTCCGACTCGAGCGTACACGGGGGGGTCCGACTCGAGCGTACACGGGGGGGTCCGACTCGAGCGTACACGGGGGGGTACGCACCGTACATACACGGGTGGGGGTCCGACTCGAGCGTACACGGGGGGGTACGCACCGTCCATACACGGGTGGGGGTACGACTCGAGCGTACACGGGGGGGTCCGACTCGAGCGTACACGGGGGGGTCCGACTCGAGCGTACACGGGGGGGTCCGACTCGAGCGTACACGGGGGGGTCCGACTCGAGCGTACACGGGGGGGTCCGACTCGAGCGTACACGGGGGGGTCCGACTCGAGCGTACACGGGGGGGTACGCACCGTACATACACGGGTGGGGGTCCGACTCGAGCGTACACGGGGGGTACGCACCGTACACGGGTGTACACACAGGGGGGGTCGGCGTGTACCTACGGGGGCTGGGGGGGGGGTCGGCGCGTACCTACGGGGGCTGGGGGGGGGTCGGCCCGTACCTACGGGGGCTGGGGGGGGGTCGGCGCGTACCTACGGGGGCTGGGGGGGGGGTCGGCCCGTACCTACGGGGGCTGGGGGGGGGTCGGCGTGTACCTACGGGGGCTGGGGGGGGGTCGGCGCGTACCTACGGGGGCTGGGGGGGGGTCGGCGCGTACCTACGGGGGCTGGGGGGGGGGTCGGCCCGTACCTACGGGGGCTGGGGGGGGTCGGCGCGTACCTACGGGGGCTGGGGGGGGGTCGGCGCGTACCGGGCCATCTACTCTGGTCGATTCGCGCCGTACTTCGCTTTTGCGGCACTTTTTGGGTGCCGTGGAAATATTGCCGTCCGGACTGCTGTCGGTTCGAATCGTAATTCCTGGTTCGTGAAACGCTGCCTGAAAGCGTCCCGACGTCACGTCGCAGCATTCCCGGATCACATTCGTATGTATATTTTCGTCGGTCGGTGTTTTTTACGATTCGTACGGAAATGGTGTTTCCGTGCGAATCGTAATTCCATGTTTGTAAAGTTTTACAACCGGGTACGAGTCGGACGGGGAATTCGCTCCGACCGACGGTTCGTACGCGGTTTTTAACGGATCGTAATCGGCACCAAAGTCTCCATCCGCCTCCTCTACCATACCCCAATACCAGATTGCCACTTCTTTGCCCCCTTCTTGCTTTTCTACCAGTTGTTGTTCAAACTGGCTGTAACTCCCCACTTGAGGACCTTTCCTATTTTCAGCCCGTGCCCAGCCATCCAACTGTATATACTTAAATCTAGAGAAAGCCGTGCCCACCCTGTCCCTCAGAACCTCTCAGTCTTGTACCCTTCCATCCACCAGTATCTCTCCCCATCTTAAAATCCCAGCGTCCCATAACGGGGTTGCAAGGCTGTCCTGTATACAGGGTGGAAGGCCGGGAGAGTCCCAAACCGGCGCAAAATTAGAATAATTGTGTAACCTGACATTTTTTCTTATCTGAACCCAATTTAATAAGGCAGATTGCAAGGTCTTTAGTCTGACTTTTTTTAAATATTTCATGTCTCCAAACTTAAATAAAAAACCATCCAATGGGATGTCCATTCCCCTAGCATAGCCCTGAACATACTCCCCAAAGATGATGTTACGGGATTTTTCAGAAGCATCCTCGAATAAGTTAATTGAAATGCCCATGTGTAATATAACAGGTCTGGCAAAGCCAGACCTCCCTTTTTCCTCCTCCTTCTCAACTTCTTCCAAGTCAGCCTTACTGATTTAATTTTCCAGATAAACGAATTTATTTCTCGCTGACTTTTTTCCATTTTTCTCCGATCGAAGGACAGGGGGATTGAGTTAAAAATAAAAGTGAATTTTGGGAGAATAGACATTTTGACTAAGTTTACTCTCCCAAAAATCGAGACTGGTAAGAATGTCCAAGATCTCAAAAGTTTCCTACTATCAGTTGCTACCCAATCTAAATTAAACTGTGCCAAGCTACCTAAGCCATGAGTGATACGTATTCCCAGGTATCTCATTGATGATACAACTGTGAACTGTGGATGTGGAACATTCCAACACATAATCTCTGTTTTATTGGCATTAATGTCATAACCGGAGATTTGCCCGAATTCTCCTGCCTTTTTAATTACCGTCGGAAAAGCTCTCTGCGGATCTGAAGTATACACCAAAATATCGTCTGCATAAAGCGCTATCCGCTTCTCCCATTCACCATATACAAATGAAGGAATATCTACTTCCTTTCTCAGAATATGGGCAAACGGCTCTATATAAAGGTTAAATAAGAGCGGGGATAACGGGCAGCCCTGTCTAGTGCCTCTGGTAATTTTAATCGGGTTTGTTAAAGTGCCATTGACTAATAATCTAGCTGTAGGAGCCCTATACAATATCTCGACTACCCGACAAAAAACCTCCCCCAGCCCAAATCTTCTCATAACCTCCACCAGATAGGGCCAATTGACCCTGTCAAAGGCTTTTGTGGCGTCTAGGGTCAGGGTGGCGAATGGAAGAGAAAAGGTTGTTGCAATGTCAATTGCCCCAACCAACTCTCGAGTATTATCAGCCAACTGGCGTCCCCTTATAAACCCCCTTTGATCTTGGTGAATTATAGATCCGATTACCTCCCCCAATCTTAGTGCCAAAATAGATGTGAAAATTTTGTAATCGTTGTTTAGAAGAGAAATCGGCCTATACGACCCACATTCTGATAGCTTTTTCCATGGCTTTGGAATGAGAACAATCGTGGCGTCCTTCCATGATTCAGGGGAGTTCTCCCCTCTTAAATGAATGGCATTAAAGAGACTTGACAATATTGGGGTAATAACGGGACTTATCACGCGATATAATTCTCCGGGTAAGCCATCCAGACCCGCCGCTTTCCCCTTCTTTAAATGGCCGATCGCTTTTCCCACCTCCTCTTCTGAGATCTCCTTCTCTAAATAGACCCTATGGAATGTTTGCAAAGATGGTAGATCGATATTGTTTAACCAGCTCTCCCTTGCTTCCGGATCATCCCTGACCTCTTCCTTGTATATATCTTGAAAAAATTCCTGAAAGGCGGTTCCGATTTCCCAGGGTGAAGTTCTCATAATGGTCTCACCATCTCGTTTGATCTCTTTGATATACTTTCTGGCCTGTTCTGTCTTACCCTTCCATGCCAGAACCTTTCCTGCCGACTCCCCAAATTAAAAATTAGAGATTTTACTCGCTTCCCATCTTTTAGTAAGCCTTTCTTGTAGTATACTTTCAAGGTGACATCGCAGATTGGCCTGTTTTTCTGCCACCCCCAAGGAAGCCATATTAGAGCCCAACTGCTGCTCTATTTTGGCCAACTCCATCTCGATATTTTGTAATTTGTGATGATAAACTTTCCTCCTATAGGTAGCTCTATTGGTTATACAGCCCCTAATAAAAGCCTTCAAGGCATCCCACACTATGTTAATGTCTGCCGAGCCCAAATTAATGTCTAAAAAAGATTTTACCTCCGCTGACAGGAAGTTTATCTCTTCTTCCTCTAATAAAATCGTACAATCAAAGGACCAGGAGGATGCTTTCTTATGGGTGGCCCCTTGAAGCTCAAAAATAATGGCCATATGGTCTGAGATGTGTGAAGGAAGGTATTTAAGCCCATTTAACAAATCTTTTAAGGTATAGCTGAAAAGGGCATAATCAATTCTAGATTTGTGTATATATTTAAGGTTATGAAAAGAATCCCCCAGCTTATTACCTGACCTTTCCCTCCACACATCTGCCAAACCGTGGTTCTCCATTATATCCAACAGAGCCAACCTGGATTTGGATGGAACAAGTGCTCTTGACCTTAAAGATTTATCTTGCATAGGATTAAGAACAATATTGAAGTCACCAACCCATATATAACTGGATCGTGTAAAAGTATGAGATGGTTCTGGATTAGCTTGAGGTAGGAGGGATCGTCTTGGTTCGGTCCGTAATATCCCACCAGTGTTAACGGAGTGTCCTCCAATACGATACTAGAGACTAGCCATCTCCCACTACGATCTTCCTTATAATCTAAGATTTGGACTTTCACAGTTTTTTTGAAAATAATTAAAACCCCTCTTATATTAGCGGATTGGTACGTGCATAGGAACGTCCCTACCCAACTCTGTTTTTTTAGTATATCAGAGACCTCTAGCTTTAATAGATGAGTTTCCTGGATGACAATGGCTTGCGCAGGAGAGTCTTTCAAGTACTGTAGAATTTTATGTCTACGACTTTTTAGTCGCAGGCCATTGACATTCCAGGATAAAAACCTAATAGGTATCATCTATGAGGGATTTTTTTTTTCTTACTCTTATTGCCATAGGCCAGGATAGACCATTTAACTATTAATAAACGGCTTATGCAAGGAGCCAAATTTCTGTCCTTAGTGAGGTCTGACTCTTGAGAACTTTTATTGCTTTTCCCCACTTCCCCCTGTGCCCCCCCCACATCCCATCCCCCTCCCCTAAAGTACCCTTCCCCGGAAAACCCTTCCTTTCTAACTCTTGCCAGATGTATGGCAAGGTTTACGTCTCCCTCCCCCCGTCCAGCTCCTTGTTTGTTTATTTTTTGTCTCTATCTCTCTTTTTTTTTTTTCTTCTTCTTCTTTTTCCTCCTTTCTTCTTTTCTTTCTTTCTCCTTCCTTTCTTCTTCTTCTCTTTCTCTCTTTCCCTTCTCCCTTCTTCTTTCTTTTTTATTTTTCCTTTCCCTTTACAAACCCTTTTTACCTTTTTTTTTGTCTTTTTTTTTCTCCTTCTTTCCCCTTTTTGGTCTTTTTTTTTCTTTTCCCTTCCTTCCCCTTTCCTTTTTTGAATTTCCTCAAAAGTGCTAATAATCCCCCCTCAAAAAAACCCAAAAAAAGAAAACAGTGATTTTAGCGAAGCCCAGGATTTCCTCTCCTAAGGCCCCCCTTTTATTTTAGATTCCCTTTTATTCCCCCTTTTTCTTTTTTTCTTTTTTTCCCATCTTTCCCTCTTATTATAACGAGCTCTTCAATTTGCTCCCAACTTTGCTAAAAATTTGTCTACTTCAATGGGTGTATGAAAGTTGTACATCTTGTTGTTATACATGACACGCAAAAATGCTGGGAATCGCATCTGAACCGTGGCCCCTGCCGCCCTGAGTTTTTCCATCTTCTGGCCCAACTCCCATTGGCGGTCCAATGTCGTCTTAGACAAATCTGACCTAATTTCACAAAGAAAATCGGGGCCCTTGAGAGTCTTTGATTTTAAAGCGAGGTTCAGAATTTTTTCTTTCAAAGAATATGTCTGAAAGTTTATCAAAATCTTGCGCGGTTTGGCTCTACCAGGATTAAGGCGGAAGGGGTCACGATGAATCCGCTGTATGTCCTTTTCCAGCACCTCTGCGGGCTCATCGACTTTAAGTGAATCTCTCAAAAGTGACACCACAAACGCCTTTAAGTTCTCGCCCTCTCTTCCCTCCGGAACCTTCAAAATCCGCAGATTATTCCTCCGTGAAAAATTCTCCAATGACTCGACCCTTTCCTTCATAACTTCCCCTTCCCTTCGCAAAACCTGAATCTCCCCCTCAACTAGATCAAATTTTGATTTTAGGACTCCCACCTCTCCCTCCAAATACTCTGTTTTGTCATGGAGCATATCCACTTTCTTTTCGAGTGTATCGCAGACTGCTCTTATTTCTTTCTGATTTGCCTTAGATATAGCAAAATCACTTTGAATCTCCTCCCTCATTGCTAACATGGCAGTCATAATGGATTCAAGGGAGTTATTTAACTCCCCACCTCCTCTCCCACCCTCATCCCTCCCAGAAGTATCCAACGTGAAAACTGCACCCTCCCTGTCTTGTGTTTGCGCTTGAGTTATATCAGTGTTATCAGGGAGAGGAACTGTGGACACTGGGATAGAGTTATGGGTAGAGGATGAGGTATGCTCAAAAGTAATAGAAGAGGTGGGAAGGAGTGGAAGGGGACTGGAGGGAGCTAGACCCCCCGAACTGGGAACCTGTGAAACCTGTAGAGGCTTGGGTATTATCGGAGGGGGGGCGTATCTGTGTGTGTTGCTTTGTCCAAACCGTCAGGCAGATGAGTCTCCTCCATCCCTCCCCTCCTTGTCAAACTGCCAGAGCCCTCGGAGCTGATGGTCAGAACCTGGGGGAGTGCTTTGAGAAGGGGTGACCCGAACTACGCTGCTCAGTCTACTATTATCTTTGCCTCTTCTTTTTTTCCCTGATTCTTTGCTAGAGTTGCCCCCCCTACTTTTTTCGCTGGGGTGATCTGAGCTTCGACCACCTTCAGTTTGATCTCTCGCAAGACGGGGGTTCTCTAGGTTAGACAAAGCTTCTTTGACACCAGTTTTTAGGCTTTTCACACTTCTCCCTCTTCCCTGGTTCTTCCCCTTACTTCTTACGGGAAACTCCCCAGGTATTTTCCTTAAATTATGTTCGGAGTTTCCAGCCCCAGCCTCCTCGACCTTTTCCCCCTCCTCCCCCCCCCCTGTTTTCTTCAAAAACAAACTCCTCTTGGGAAGGGACAGTGGAGCCCCCTGTACCATCTTGGGCATCCAATGTGGCAATCAAAGTGGGGGTCACCCCCCTCCCGTACCCCTCACCAAACCTCTGAACAAGAGTCCGCGGGCCGCCGCTCTGCGCCCTCTCCTGAGCTCCACGGCTGCTTCTCTCCACTTGGGTATGCAGGAAGGGGGACGAAAATCACGTCCCGAGGCCAAACACATCTGCTCCGCTCGTAATCAACCAGGTGGGGTCCGGGAATCAGCGCAAGAGTCAGCAACTTGGGTATACAGGAGGGGGGCCGAAAATACCGTCCTGAGGCCAAACACATCCGCTCCGCTCGTGATCAACCGAGTGGGGTCCATGAATCAGCGCAAGAGTCAGGCGGCTGGTGCAACACGAAGGCGGCTCTCCTTTTCGGCTCGCCTTTTCCCGGTCTCCGGAGCGTTACCAGAAGCGTCTCGGAGCGAGCAAGCACCGGTAAGGGAGCCACCGCTGTACGCACCGAAATTGGGTCCTCGGGATCGCAAAAGTAAAAATTCATGCATAGACGGCGAGCCTACTCCAGGTTCACCGCCATCGCAAGGAATCAAACGGAGCTGAACAGGAGCTCTAAGGAGACGTGCGCGCCGCTCTAGCCTGCGGCCGCCATGTTTTCCACTGTTGTTAAATATTAAAGTTTTATGATTATATATTTTTTTCCTATGTTTTATTTTTAGTGATAACTATTGCTTGGATTGTTTTTGTTGGGCTTTAAAATGGTGACGTGTTTGTAGTGTTTTAATAATGTATTTTTTGCTGGTTGTTTTTGGTGTTATATTTCAAAATTATATTTTAATTCAAATTATTTTAATATTTGAACAATGTTTGTTTTGGGGTTATTTTATTGGTTAGAAGCTAGGTTGTGTTTTACATGGCAAATGTAACATTTTGGTTAATGTACTATTTATGCAAATATGTTTTATATTTTAAAATATGGCTGAATACATTAAATATTTTAACTGAAATTAATGTTTGATTTTTAATAGAAAACACACTGTCTCTGACATACATGATTTACAATTGCTGCTGTCATTAGTTCAGTTCAAACAAAAGTTTATTTGGACCAATTAGTCCTTAAACAAATAAAACTTCCATAAATACAATCCCATATAAAACATATCTAATAAAATCTGACATAAAAATCAGACGTACATAGTTCATTAATTGTTCCACCTTTCTCCACAAAATAACTTGTATCATATAAATATCTAAAGGAAAGACTTCGATTCTATTCGCTTTTGAGGACATTTTAAACTTTTAGCATAAACTTCCCCATAGAACATGTTATATCCAAATTATGTATTTTGATTAAAAGATCAGCTGCTTGCGAATAATTTTTAATATCAAACTTTACAAAAAATGGGCATACATTTTTTTTTCTAACATCCAGGACCTTCTGGCAATACAATAACATGTGCCCAGATTCCAGGTACACTTCCCTTTGGAATCAATCATAGCTCTTTTTCCCCTTGTCATTAGGTAATGATAAAAACACAAACACAAAGGTAACTGTTACATCTGCCGGAAATAATGGAGGATGTCGTTAATGACAGTGGATTGAAATATTGTTCTAAATGTATGCCCCTGAGTCGTCAACAAAATAACATAGATGTATTTTCTCAAAGGGTGGCGAAGCATCTGTATGAACTTTAGGATAGTGCTATAAAAAAGCCCCATAGGAAGTATAATCTAATACCGACAGAGATGCTTACCTTAACAACCTGAATCAAGACAAAACCACTATAAAGAGGAAGGCTGATAAAGGAGGTAATGTGGTTCTCATGAACAGGGAAAACTATAGGGCCGAAATTGACAGACAACTAGCTTATACTACAAGTAATGCCAAAATTAAGCTAAGTCCAATGAACTGTAACTAAGCAACAGATTTTCTGCTAAAATGTTAAAAATACTAAAATCAGATTGTTGTGAGAGAGTGCAAAAATTAAGGTTTATACAAGGCTGAACGATTGTATGACATAATTTCGAAAGACAAAAATTCGACCTACAAAAATATCGCAACAAAAATATCGTGGTCAAGAATATCGACATTCTATCTACAACATGGTAAGTACAAAAATATCGAAAATTTAATATCGATGTCAAAAATATCGTAATTCAAAAATATCGTTTTTTTTTTAGTTTAAAAATATATGTAAAATAAACCAAATAATACTTATAAATCAAAGAAACATAATTAAATATATTGTATAATATGTAAAATTTATAATAAATATATATATTTAAATGAAACTTTAATTAAACATATTTATAATATATAATATATACACTTACTTAATAATTACTTTTAATAATAATTTCTATAACATATAAATTATTAAATATTTATTTAAATTACCAATACATCTATACACATAAAACAATAACATTAATAAATATTAAATAATTACATATAGCAAATAATAATCAATAATTTTAATTTGAATAATTTTTATTATTAATTATATATTACAATAGCTAAAATATTACAAAACATATTTAATATCAGACACAATAAAACTACTAGTCCAACTTCAACAAAAACAACAGTAAGGAAAATGTTGGATAGCGTAGGGGTAAAAATATCTATTCCAACTCCCGAGAGTGCAACAGTAGGGAAAACATTGGATAGCGTAGGAGTAAAAATTACTATTCCAACTCCAAAGAGTGCAACAGTAGGGAAAGTGTTGGATAGCGTAGGGGTAAAAATTACTATTCCAACTCCAGAGAGTGCAATAGTAGGGAAAGTGTTGGATAGCGTAATGGTAAAAATTACTATTCCCACTCCAGAGAGTGCAATAGTAGGGAAAGTGTTGGATAGCGTAAGGGTAAAAATTACTATTCCCACTCCAGACAGTGCAACAGTAGGGAAAACGTTGGATAGCGTAGGGGTACAAATAACTATTCCAACTCCAAAGAGTGCAACAGTAGGGAAAACATTGGATAGCGTAGGGGTAAAAATTACTATTCCAACTCCAGAGAGTGCAATAGTAGGGAAAGTGTTGGATAGCGTAAGCGTAAAATTTACTATTCCCACTCCAGAGAGTGCAATAGTAGGGAAAGTGTTGGATAGCGTAAGGGTAACATTTACTATTCCCACTCCAGAGAGTGCAACAGTATAGAAAACGTTGGATAGCGTAGGGGTAAAAATAACTATTCCAACTCCAAAGAGTGCAACAGTAGGGAAAACATTGGATAGCGTAGGGGTAAAAATTACTATTCCAACTCCAGAGAGTGCAATAGTAGGGAAAGTGTTGGATAGCGTAAGGGTCAAATTTACTATTCCCACTCCAGAGAATGCAATAGTAGGGAAAGTGTTGGATAGCGTAAGGGTAAAAATTACTATTCCAACTCCAGAGAGTGCAATAGTAGGGAAAGTGTTGGATAGCGTAAGGGTAAAATTCACTATTCCCACTCCAGAGAGTGCAACAGTAGGGAAAGCGCTGGATAGCGTAGGGGTAAAAATTACTATTCCCACTCCAGATAGTAAAACAGTTGGGAAAGCACTAGATAGCATAGTGATTCTATTAACATTATAACCAATTCAATAATTTCTTATAAAAAAATTGCATGTTAACAATGTTTTAAAAAAAATATATATTATTAAATACCAATTATGTAAAATAAATATTTAAATAAATACATTTTAATTACATCCCACACTATTCCCCCTTTAACACACAACACACTACACATAAAAATTCACATAATTAATTTAATTATGAATTAATCACTTAATAAAATTAAATCACCAATTAATTACTAATTAACAATTAATTAATTAACTATAACAATAAAGAAATATTATTAATAAACTAATTATAATTTATATAATTAACAAAATAATAAAGTAATTTTACAATTAATAATTAATAAAAAATTAATTAATCTATTAATCACATTAATTACCAATTATTAATTGATTACAAATTAATTAATCATAAACACCAATGAAACAATACATATTAATTCATTAATTATAATTACATTACTTCCCACCCTATTCCCCTATAAACCCACAACCCACTACACATTAAAATTCACATAATTAATTTAATTATCAATTAATCACTTAATAAAATTAAATCACCAATTAATTACTAATTAACAATTAATTAATTAACAATAAATAAATATTAATAATAAACTAATTATAATGTATATAATTAACCAATTAATAAAATAATTGTACAATTAATAATTAATTAACAATTATTTGATCAATTAATTACCAATTATTAATTAATTACCAATTAATTAATCATAAATACCAATTAAACAATACATATTAATTCATTAATTATAATTAAATTACTTCCCACCCTATTCCCCTATAAACCCACAACCCGCTCTGATACTAAAACGCTAAATTAAATGTAAAATAATTATAAATCTCTAAACATTTATTTTTAAATGTATTAAAATACATTACAATAATCTTTAACATACAAATAAAATACATATTAAATGACATTACACTAAATAAATATCGATATTATTGACATCGAAATTTTTACTTACGATATTACTTACATCGATATTAATTACTTCGATATTATTAACTTCGATATTACTTACCTTGGGATCGATATTCTGTCCATCGATATTCTTGACTTCGATATTCTGTACCTACGATATTAAAAACACGATATTATTGTAGGTCGAAATTTAAAACTCGATATTTTGGCTAACCACCAGGCTGAACATATATGCACACTGTTTTTAGAAAGGTAATATTAAGAAAGAAAACTAGAACGTTGGACACAAAAAAGATACATTGACTTTCACCACTATGTATAGTATTTTCAGTGATCAATTTTTTTACATTTGTAAGACACATTTGTCACTGCTACTGGAAGTACCTAGTCTCGAAGATGAGATATCCAATAAACCAAAAATTATCGTTTAGAAAGGCAACACTATAAGAAATTTGTAATGCTCCAGATACATTACCTTTGTACTAACACAAATCGTTGGTTACCAGTTGAAACACATGTTTTTTCTGATTGTAGCAATATGTGTAAATAAGAATTAATGGAAATTTTTAATGTATATATAACACACACTGTGAATGGGAAATTAGGCAATGTTATTAGTTACAACCTATGTATTTGGATGTGACTGTAATTTGATATATGTGCAAAGTACGATTACACTATTAAAGTCATGAATACAAGAACATGCTCGAGCAATCAAACACAGGGATAGCAAATGCCCCAAGACCAATCACTATTTGGAAAAGCATGTGGGTAGTAATAACTTTTGTTTTTTTTGTATAGAACATGTCCCCCTAGAAAATAGTGGGGGTGATAGAGAACTACTACTGTAAAAAATATAATCACAGTTGATTTGTCCGTTAAGATCCATTGACAGATGTAATAATACAGGTCATGAATTCCACTATTTTTTTGTGACTCTGAATATAGAGTATTTGTCTACTGGTAGGAATAATGACCCATGGAAATTTTCACTATTCCATTGGGATCCTTGCTGTGGGTTAAAAATTATTTAGTATTATCACTGCTATGCTATATCTTATATACATATCTCAATGCCCATTGTTACTGATTGTGATGTTTCCTGAAAAATATGTATTTCAACATGGGCAGTGAGTCTTATTTGGCCCAGCTCATTATATCAAATAATTAGACAACTGAAATGCTGTGCACATTCAGTGTTCCATTTTGTTTTGGACTATACACTAACCGTTCGCTTATCCAGATGTCTAACGTGGTGATTTGCTTTGCGTTCGTTCAACCCTCTCCCGAACCAGGTGTTCCATATGATACTACTTTTCTTTGCTCTTTTTGATATATTTCTAAGGATTTCCAATATGGAAACTGTGTTTCTAATTTAGTAAAGAATGCCACTTTACATTTAGGTTAACATTTCCAATGTTTCCAATATAGTGACTGTGTTTGACATTTCTTTATGGCAGAATGACCTTCATCTTTTGGCTTTTATATGTACAATTAGTCAATATTTCTATAGTCAGAAAGTGTCCATGATCCAAGCCCTCAAAGCCGGCTGGAGTCTAGCCCATCCCTTTTCTCCTGTGGGTTCGAACATTCGATTTGTCCCGTCACCCTCTGCTGTTCAGCGATTACATCGTCAAGGTGGATGGGAGTCAGGGCAGTCCCTTTGTGCATCCAACACGGCCACCCTTGCTCGTAAGTTCATCTTTAATCATGTCTTCACACCTGGTCTGCTTCATCTGTACTTCCGATATGTCCCTGAGCCACTCTCCTACTCGGGAGGGTCCTGCTCCAACCACCTGATGGCAACATGCCATTTAGTTAATACCAGCCCCAAAAGCAGAAAACTCCTGCTAAGTTTCCTTTCCTTTGGGTTCAGAAGCAAACGCAACAATATCGATTTGATGTCAAGCTGAAGGTTCCTCTCCATGGCCCCGATATGCCTATTCACTATCTCCTGCCAGTATGGACCCAGGGTTCTACAAGTCCAAGTGATGTGTAAATCTGCCTCCCTCTCACCTCAACGCAAACAGCTCACCTCTCATGTGGGATAGATAACATGCAGTGTCTTGGGGGTAAGTTGATCTGATGAGTGTAATTGTATTGTATCAGCTTAAACCTTGCGTTGGAGAAAACTGTCTTCACTCCTCCATGTACCTTGTCCCAGTCTGTCTGCCTCCATGGTTCAGCTAATGCTCCCATCCATCCTGCCTGTATTTTTAGCAGAGGCACAGGACAATCATCCTTCAACTCCCTATAAAGGTGGTATATCAGCTTCCTTCCCCCTTGTAATGCCAGGCATGCTCCCAGGGCCTGTGACTGAGGTAGCTCTCATGGAAAGTACAGTCACAGTTCTCATGCTATAGCAGAGGGCTTCACAAACTGGAGGAATCGTCCCTGTCCCAACATAAAGGATTCTATCGCCTCCTGTCTTGTGATGAATCACCCGTCTGTGTGCAGCTCCCTCAGGGTGCGCAGCGTCCTCTTTTCCACTTCTCTACAACCATGTTGGCAGCCATCTTCAAAAATGGCCTGAGTCCCAAGTGGCATGTCAGGTGCATAAGGCACCCTCTTTATCACCCTATTTATTGCCCTTTCCCACAGTCTACATGCCTGTCTCACCACATGTGGCGCCTCCAATGGCACTCCTGCTCTCCTCATCGGCAATATGGGCAGTGACTCTGTGTTGCAAGAGCCCCTTAGGAGATGCTTATCTGGATCCAACCAATGTACTACATGTTGCAAGTGAGCTGCCATATATTAAGCTTCCGTATCAGGCAATGAAAGGGTATTGAGCCCAACCTTTACCCGCTTCCCGGCCCACAACAATTCTGTAATTAGTGTGTCTATCTCTGTGAAGTAATGATGGGGATCTCATACAGTGAACCTTAAAGCCCTTTTTTTATCAGGCAACCCTGCCCATCAAGAACAAGGGCAGGGACTTCCAGAACCGGAAAATCGGGCCCAGGCTGTCTACCACCCTTCCCACCTTCAAGTTTGTTGATTCTGATTCCATTTGTGCAACTCTGATTCCCCAATACCTTAGACTTAGTCTCCCATGGGAGACCCGTTGATGGCAGTCTTTCCGGGGTGCTCTCTCTCAGCACCCTTAGTGTGAATAGTGAGGACTTGGCATCATTTACATTGAGCCCCCAGATGTTCCCAAATTCACGCATCACCCTCAGATGGGTATACTCCGGTTGCCTAAGATACATCAGGGTGTCATCTGCATATAGGAAAATGACATGCTGCGTGGCACCCACCTGAATACCCCAGTATCCCTGCATCTGCCTAAGCGTAATCGCAACAAGCTCCATCACAAGTGCAAATCGAAGTGGCGACAGTGGGCAGCCCTGTCTTGTCCCTCCATGTAAATCGAATCTCCCAGATACTATCCTCCCGTCCTGACTCTTGTTCCTGGTTTGGTGTACAGTAGTTTAACCCAACCCATATACATTTTACCCAGCCCAGCCTTATCAAGTACTATCCATAGGTATTCCCAATCCACTGAACTGAGTCCTTGTTTGGTATACAGGAATGACAGGGCATAGGCATCGTCCTCCAGATGTGGGGTCTGATAGATGTGCACCAGATCTCTAACATTGCAAAAGTGTATTTCAACTTGGGATAACCAAGTGGATCAAGGAGGGAAGGTGGTCCAAAAAGTGTGTCATCAACATCATGCCGAGAATTTTTACATCAATGTTCCAAATTGATAATGGGTGATATGATAATGTCTTTGGCAGCATCAACTCCAAGGCCTCTGGCATCGAGTCCAGCAGATGATCCATGGAGATGGCTTCATTGTAGATGCCCTACAATTTGTCCGCAAGTACACCTGCATGCATACCTCTGATAAAATTCTACCTACAGCATGTCACCTCCTTACACCTTCACAGTTTTGAGGCTGCGCATTGCTGCTAATATCTCTTTGCTAGCTAGTGGTGCCTCTAGCCTTTTTCTCTCCTCCACTTCAAGTCTCTTTATCTCTGCTCCCATCAAATATCGCAGTCTCCCACCCTTGACATTCCTAGGCTGTGGTTGATAGATTTTACAAATATGGGCCACAAACGTGGTATTGATGGTGAGTTGCATACAGACTAGCTTTCCTCTCTCATCCTTTACAGATAGAAGTGGGGATTTGATGCACTTCTTGCCTGATCATCTAAGTAGGCAATGCTCCTACCCGTGTGTAGCCTCTGTCGATAGGGCATGTATACAAATTTGTCCTCTCTACTACAATCATTCAGGAGCTCCCTTTTGTTTGCTGCCATTCAGGGAGTTTGTCCAGATTTCATGGAAGCTCCTTTTTGAGTGCACTCAACTTGTGTTCATGGCTAGCTAGGCTGTCCTCCAATTGCTTCTTAACCCCATATGTGGTTTTAAGCCATTCCCCACAGAGTACCAATTTCATTGCATCCCAGTCCATTGCTTTACTGTCCACACTGTCCCAGTTCTCTTCAAAATAGTCAATGTTTCACTGACCATGGACGAAAAAACTGGGTCCGTCATTGCGAGAGTGGTCGGATATATACCTGGCTAGGTATTTAACATTCTGTACGGTCTCTACCATTGTCCCTGAGCACACAACAATAGTCTATCCTGCTATGGGTTCAGACCACCAGTGTGTAACAGGAGCAGACCCTCTCCTGGGGTGTGCCTCTGCCGCCAGATGTCCACCAACCCCAGTCAGTGTGTCCCTCAGGGCCCCTGTCAGTGCTGGATACCTGTGGAGCCTAGGTAGGCTCTCAGTCCAGGACCCTCAGATACTCAGTGGTGTCTGCTTACAGTCCACAGTAAAACTGTGGGCAATCCGAATTTGGTGCGTAAACATTGATCAGAAACCCCTCCCTGCCGGGCACCAAACAAAGCCACGTACATGCCCTCCAAATCACTTTTGTGAGCCTTGTAACTAAAAGGGACCCCCCAGGCCACCCAGATCAGTGCCTCCCTGGCAAATCCAGAATAGGAGGTGGAATAAAGGTGACCCCTCCATCTCTTTCATAGCTCCTGTATGCATTCCCCCATATATGCGAATTCTGCAGAAACGCTATTGAAATCCCATAGTGCTTCATTTATCTTTAGATCTTCTGTCTCTTTTCCACCCGACCTAGCCCTCTTGCATTCCATGTCAGTATTTTGGTGGTGTTACCAGTCATCACTAGGCTTTCCTCCATCAGCTATATTCCCACTGCAGACTCCTGTGTGACTCCCCCAGCCCCGCATTTTTACAAGGCAGGACAGAAACAATGGCACAATCATACATGAGCATTTCACAGTCCACTTAAACATAACTCTAAAACAATACTTTATTCTCCCCAAGCCACACCCTCCCTCGGGCAGTAAATGCAACAGTACCACCCCAGCAACTGGCAGTTTGGGGCAACTCATCCACTGACTGGTCCCCTCCCTCCTAGATCAAATGAACTCTTCCCCTGATAGTGCTTGTGCTTAGCTAGTGTTCAGCTGACCAGTGGGAGTGGCAAGGCCTGAGGTGACATTCTTTGTTACACATTTGACACCAAACTAGCCATGTCCTTACCAGTCCTTACAAGTTCATACTATCTTATCATTGGCTATCAGAGCAGTGACCCCCAACGAGGCTACCCTGGGGGTGTCCACAGTGCCCACCCCCTGTCCAAAGAGTAGCTTAACATGTAGTTTTAGGAGTTCATATCAGGATTGTGTCTGTGCAGTTGCTGCCTGACCCAGGGTCTCCCTTGTGTCTTGACAATAAATCTCCAGTTTCCAGTTCTACCTGCATATCTTCTAGGATTCCATCAGGGCACATCATGATTCGTCCCATCACTCCTGAGTTCTGGCTTGCTGACAACTTGGTCCACTCTCTCAACCTAGCTGTCTGTTGCACTGCATTCCGATGGTTCTGTCCTCGTGGGGCATCTCCCCCTGCTGTATCTCCAACTAGTGTGTCCAACCAGTCACTTGCCTCCTCTGGTGTATTTAAAAACAGAACTTAACTTTCTCTTTTTTCACAATTTGTAATTTAGTGGGGACCTCAGGCCATATTTCAAGCAGTGATCACTGAGCCACTTTTTGACTGTCATAACGTTTTTGTACAGATCTTGCACCTTTTTTGGTGCAGTCTGGAACAATGGAGCTGTTACTCCCTTTAAACTATGGTGGGCCCCGCACCAGAACATGTTGCAAAATAATGTCATGGTCCCAGAAATTAAACATGCTGGCTATGCTGGCCCTGGGGTGCCTTCTGCCTTAGTGGATTGCCCAGAACCCATAGTGCCAGTTCAATGTTGAAAAATGTGGCCAACTTTTTGGGTCACAGTACTTTCACAGTCCAGTCCTCTAAGAACAGCTCAACTGACTGTCCCTCTGCTTTCTCTGGTAATTCAATAAAGCACAATTTGTTTCTTCTTGACCTGCCTTCTGTATCCTCCACCCTGTCCTCTAGTATTTGGACAACCTAAATACTGTCTCTTTCAACTACTTCACTTTGAGCTTGATTTCTAAGACTCAGCCTTCTATTTCATTGACCCTGTCCTCAGGTTATCTGAGATCTGTGTTCAGCAGGTTTATATCAGTGGCCACAGAGTGTATTTTCATCACCAGCTCTTCTTGTGAGCCCCCATCAGGTCCGCTAGTGTTAGGGCACAATCCCCTTGCTCCCCACTCCTGACCCTTGGATCAGTTTCCACCCCCTCTTGATGGACCACATGTGTATGATTTACTATTTTGTTAATCTGTGAGGGCTTGTCTGGTTTATCCTTCCCCATTGCAGCTTACAGTTCAGGGCAGCTCCACAAGATCCACCGCAGGTCCCCCCCTAACCAGCATGGATGGCGCTAGCATTATTTCACCCTATAGGTCAGTTGGGACACTTCTCCAGGTCTCAATGACTGCTTTTCTCTGGTCCACCTCCCAGTACCCCCCCTACTTTGTTTCCTTTCCATCTGCAGTGTGGTAAGGTGAGCTCCGGGGCCACCTGGTTCACACAGAAATAAGCTGTCCTCTCTGGGGGTCTCCACAGTTCCTCAAGGGCCCTAAACTTCCTGCTCTGAAGCCCACCTCTACCTCACTCACCTTCCAAATAGATAGGTCACCTCCATGCCCCAAGGACTGCGGAGTCTGCCAAGATCTTCTTCCCAACCTCAGCCATCCGATCTTGCCATTCCTCACAGCCACCACAGCATGCTCCACCTACATTTTCTGAGCACCAGCCCCCAAAGGAAGCAACAGGATCACTTTAGGTATGGACGCTGAGTCCAAATCCAGCTGCTCGTAGCGGGGGGGGGGCGTCACAATGCGCAACGCGATCCCCCAAGTTGTCTCGGGTCACAGTTCTTCCAAAGGCCTCACCAGGTCTGGAGCAGGCACAGTTGCCACAACGCAGAGTCATTAATTTATCTTATACAGTACGCTTTGAGGCTTTATTTCTTTGTGATATTCACATTAACATTTTTATTATATGCATAGTTCTCTTGATGTTGATAGTAGTCATACTAAGTTTGTGAATCTTTGATGTCTTAGGAACTTTACTATTGCACTTAGGTGCTTGTGTTATGTTATGGAATGGAAAATCATTTATAGAGCGCATGGCTACCCGAAGGCATCCCAGTGCTTATAGTAATTAAACTTTTACAACGCAACAGTTACACTAGGGTGTCCTGGCGCTGAGCACTGCCTGCTGGCTATCATGGTTGGAGGGTGCTACAGGGTAAAAAACCATGTTTTCAGCCCCTTTCTGATGAAGAGGAGATCTACTGAGTTCCTTAGGTGGAACGGAAGATCATTCCAGGCCTTAGAGGTGCAGGTGATAAAACTCCTACCTCCCCAACTGGCTTTTTTGACCGGAGGAACTAGGACTTGTTTTGCTCCTGTGGAGCAGAGGGTCTTTCTAGGGACATACCACTAAAATTTTTGCCTCAAGTGGTCGGGATCTACTCCACTGAGGGCTTTAAAAACAGTGCAAAGGACTTTAAAATGCACCCTTTGCTTTACGGAAAGCCAGTAAAGTTGTTCTAATTCTTTCTTGACCGAGACAAATTTTGGTATCCTTGTCTCCTGCATTCTGCGCGATTTGAAGCCTGTTAATGTGTGTTTTTTGGGCATTCAAAAATAGACTGTTGCAATAGTCTAGCCTGCCATGAGTGCTAAGACTACCTTCAGGAAGAAAAAACTTTATTTTTCTTATTTAATTTACAGAGTTTTATATAGCGCGAACTTGACCTGAATCGGGTATCAGAGCGCTTACATAGCACCAGTTGCATTACATGAGGACACATTTATTTTTGTTAGGCACTGGGAGATTAAGTGATTTGCCCAGAATCACAGGATGTTCAGTGTCATTGCCGAGACTCAAACCCATTTCCCCAGATTCGAGGTCGACCGCCCTAGCCGTTAGGCCAAGTCCTCTCCCCAATGATTCTGAGTACTAAGAAACATGCCGAGACCACCGTGCTTATGTGATCACAGAAAGTAAGCTTATTGTCCACTATCACCCCAGATGTTTTGCTTTACTGGTAGGTGCAGGGCAGATACCCAAATCTTCTGGCCACTAGTCAGGCGTCCATATGTGTGGGTTGTTTCCGAACATGATGACCTCTGTTTTGCTTGAGTTTAATTTCAGGCAGTTAGAGGACATCCTAACAAATAATGCTCCTTCTAGACCTATATTCTAATTTCCAATATTTAATCAAAATTTTAATAGAAGATCTTAATCAGCATGGGCTAGCACACAAAGAACAACAATTTATATATTTTACTTCTGTTTATTATATTTTTGTATTATCCTTTTTTTTATATAAATATAATAGAATTTTATACATATAAATCAATCTTCATTAATGACATCATTATATTTTACACATGTTTAATGTCAATTCCTTGTTAGAGGACATCCACCCTGAGATGGCTTTCATGCAATCGTGAAATTGTGCCCCAGTTTTCTTCTCTTCCCCGTCCCTGAGTGACAACTCTATTTGGGTGTCGTCTGCATTAGAGGTGAGTTGGAAGCCAAACGATCTTATCAAGACTGCCAGAATTACCACATACACATTAAAGAACATCTGGCTTAGAGATGAGCCCTGTGGCACCCCGCATGGGATAATGACTTTGACCTGTTATTGTCCAAATCCACAGTTTGCGTTCTATCAGAAAGAAAGGACTGCAGGAGGTTCCAAGCAGCACCAAGTACCCCTGCTTCCGACAACCAGTCCATCAACACTTCATGATGGACCGTGTCAAAGGCAGGTGACAAATCTGACATTATCAGTATTGCATGCCTCCACAATCCGAGGCCTCCCTCACTTCCTCTGTGGATTTAATTAAAGCCAGCTCAGTGCTATGTTCCGCTCTAAACCTGTATTGAGACGGGTCGAGTAAGTTATTGGTTCAAATGAATGCACTGAGCTGGGTATTCATGGCTTTTTCAATGATTTTGCAGGTAGCGGAAGCCATGAAATTGGCCTGTAATTATTTGGGTCCTTGGGGTCAAGGGTCTGTTTTTTAGTAGGTGAAGAATGGAAGCCTTCTTCCAATTTCTAGGAAATTTGCCCAATATGAATATGGCATTGAACAGGGGTGTAAGGGCTGATCCTATGACTTCTGGAATTTGTTTCAGCACAAACGCCGGACATGGGTCCGTGGGAGACCCTGATCGAATGGAACTCAAAAATGTGATCTAGTCTGGTGTCTCTAGCAATAAGAATTTGTCTAAGTCTGGTGTGGGGTTGGGTCTATTGGATTCCGTTGTAGGCGGCAACACCTTTTCCCCTTTTTGAGCTAATGTAAATGAGGAAAAAATAGATTCCACCTTTTGTTGGAAAAAGTCGGCCAGTTTTTCACAAAGTTCTGGACTACTTAAGTTCATAGGGACAGTTGGAGCCACAAGTTTAGGGATGGTGAAAAGTTCTTTGGGATTAGATTTAGCTTGGGAAATTTGTTCTGCAAAAAACGTTTTTTTTTATTTCCAGCAATAGTTCCTTATAAATTATAAGACTATGCGTATACATTTCTTTATCTGTGCTTTTATAACCTCTCCTCCATGCCCATTCTAATCGCTTGCATGCCTGTTTTTGGTTTCTTAATTCATCTGAATACCAGGGGGCTGAGGTTTGGGCTCGTTTAGGGGTCCACTTTTTGACCTGGGCTAATTTGTTGTATGCTGCATCTATCCATTTCATGTAAGCAGAGGTAGCCTCGTCCACTCCTGGAGGGAGAGGGCACATGGTTCTCGTCAATGCCTCTCCTAATTCTACACAGTCTACATCTTTCCAGGCTCTCTTTACAATCTTCCTTGTGGGTTCTGGTCTAGGTCGATCTCCCTTTGACTCTTTCAATTCAAATTGAATGGCACTGTAATTGAACCACAACAATGGGATTACCATGGTGCAAGCCATATTTGGATTATTGGAGTAAATCCCGTCCAGCGTATGCCCTTTAACATGTGTTGGGACGCCAACCAGCTGCTTAAGTTCTCAGGCCCCCATCACTTGCTCCAGTCTGATGGTATCTGGGTCTGAGGGGGCCTCCAGATGGTAATTGAAGTCCCCTAGCACCGTGAAGAAGTCTGAACATAATCCTTCTTCACGCAGAGTACCTAGCGACCCTAAAAAGCCACACCTGGGGCCTGGAGGGCGGTAGAGTAAAATCCCCTTGAAGGTACTATGATGGGAGGTGCAGAGGCTAAATGAGAGAGCCTTGCACGACGTATTCGAGGCAGTATGCAAGATAGGCTCCAGCGAATCATGATAGATGACCGCTAGTCCCCCTCACTTCTGTGAGGTCTGTCCAGAGGGTAGCAATAGAATCCTGGGGTAGTTGCTTTAGCTAAGTCAGGTCCTAAGGCTTTGTCTGCCCAGGACTCAGTTAGAAATGCCAGTTTAATATTGTGTTCATCAAAAAGCAACACATACTCAGTGCTATGTTTAATCAATGATCTAGCATTCAAAAGTACATATCTTAAGGGAGGTGGATCTGCTAAGTTATCCCTCCTTCCTAGCTTATTATGAGGGCCAGTAACCGGATGGTCTATGATATGGGGCAAATTTATACGGCAGTTGGAACAAATACTTGCCGAGCATTTGGGCATAGCCTTTAAGGGGATCCAAGGGCACCTTAAGATTAGGAGTGGGTGACAATTTCCGTTCTGCTCGCGGAAATTGCGACAATTCGACATTTTTGCGTTCCGAGCGGAACGCGAAAATGTCGAATTGTCGCAATTTCTGCGAGGGAACGGAAATTGTCGCCTTGAGTCCTTCCTTGCCTGTCACAAAAATTAAACCTCAACAGGAAGCACTTACAGATATAAATAAAGCAGGGGCCAGAGTTGAAGCTCAAATTCAGTAACACATTAATCAGCACAAAACATTCGGGAGCTAGGTCGAGGCTGGGCAGGTGTGCTTTTCTCCCCATATCTACCGTCAAAAATTACCTGTGATCTTTGGTGGAGCTCTGTGCAGCCATGACTTTCTCGAGCGCAATCCCCTTGTAGTTCCTGACACCAGGAAGTTCTGTCTCCTCGTCTGCTGCTCTGATCGGTCTCTGGCCCTTTATAAACAAGAGGCATGTGAACTGCATGGAAGCCCCGACCCACACACCAGCGGTGGACAACGTCTTCCCGTCCTTTCCCCCGCTATGATGGACAGCTGACTCGAGGGACCCCAGGGCCGTCGGCGCCGTGGCAAAGTTAGCACTTACTGATTAGCCAGTAGAAAGTACATGAGTAGAGGTATTGCACAAAACGGTGGCATCTTCTTGGGTAAATATGCAGGGCAGGAATCATTCTGGCACGATGCTCCTGTAACAAAAATGAAACCCCAACCGGAAGCGCTAATCTTCGGGAACACGCCAAATATCGCGTGATCGCGGAGATTTTGTGCCGTTTCGCGATATTTGGCGAAAGGCACTTCCGCTAATTCCGCCCACCCCTACTTAAGATTCCCCCTCCTGGGTGCAGCCTTAGAAGGTCCTCCCTAGTATAGGTCATAATGGCTAGGAAAAAACAGCCAGGGGGACTGGCCCTGAGCCCGGTCCGAGCGCGAACGGGCGCAGATGGACTTGCCTTAGGCACGCATCTGGCGTGCCAGTGGCACGCCCGCTGTGCGCGTCTGCGTCAGCGTGCCTCTTAAGTAACCAGAGTCCAAAACCACTGGTCCGTTAACCTCCAAAATGGCTGCCTCACTTGTTTCTCCCGACTCCCTCCGGCTCAGTGCAAATAGGTCAGTGGCAGAAATAAGTAAAATTACCTCCCAATTTTAAAAACAATAAAATAAAATAATATTTTTAAAATTATTGAGCATAGAAGTGCTGAGGATGTTCATTTGTGACACAGTGAGGGGTAACTAAATCAGCTAGTCCAGACAGCTGTGCGAGTGATATTGTCTCCCCCTATTGTTTTTTGATAGTACATGGTACAACAATAAGTAAAGTGTTCCCAACATATATTATAACTTGCAGAAGGTCACGATGTTGTGCACTGTTATATTGTGTGTTAGTTTATAGTTCCTTACAGATAACAAACTAATGACAAATTGGTTTGTTATTGACTGTGCCTTGGCCCATATGAGAAATAATATGCATTACTTCTGATTGAAGATCAAATAAACCTGAATCATAGTATGTTTCACCATAAGCATGGACAGATATGTTCTGAACACAATCTCCTGCTTTGGAGTGTGAAACAAAAAACCTTGTTGAGAATTACAACCCTGTGTATCTGTAGATAAGCACAGTTGGACCTGATCAACCAAGCTTCTTTTCCACACTTGTGATCCTTAACATCCTCTAGTCATTCATGGGTGTCTATGTTATGGTAGAAGTTATATATGTTTCAAGTACTTTACCTAGTTCATATACCCAGGTGATCTTTCATATTATACAACTGAGGGCCCGATTCCAATCTCGCTCGGAAAGCCTTCCTAATGACACGGATCGGGAATGCCTTCCGACCTACACGTACGCGCAGTCCGACCAACGTAGTATGGTGCAATGTGTGTCAAATACAAACGACTTGCACGGAGCACAATACTATCTGTGCGAGCGAATCGTACAGAAGAGAGCCTGATGCGACCGAATCGTACGCGAACCCTGCAACATAGCGTAGTGTGAATGGGACAGACTCGGACCACCCCGCCAATACATGAATAAGCCTCTGTTGTGGTCAACAGAACGTTTCGGTTATGCTCAACAAAATACAATAGAAACAGACGGAATAAGTCCAACAAAGCATTGTCAATGTAAAAAAAAATAATGAAGATTTAAAATAAGCCACACCCAAAACCCCACCTATATAAAGAGCCAAAATCCTTACCATGTTCCTTTGCAACTTTAACAGAACTGCCAGCACATACCCCTATTACAGTGCACTGATACATACTCTCACAACTCATCCACCACACACCCTGTACACTACTAGCACCTGTTAACTACTACACTCACAAATACACACACATTTACTCATTCACACTCACCCTCACCTTCACACTCATCAATACATCCATTTCCACCACCACCAATCACCATGCCCCCAAAGAAGAATCCAAAGTTCACAGAGAAGGAGTTGGAAGTCTTGGTGGATGAAACCCTCAGAGTAGAGCCACAATTATTTGGGAACTTAGTCCAACAGACACCCCCTGTCCCCGAGAAACAAGATGTGGGGGAGGATTGTCAACAAGGTGAACGCTCATGCACCTTGCCTGCGCACAATGGCCGATATCAGGAACAGGTACTACGATGTCCGAAGGAGGGTAAAGAAGCTGATTGGCAAAGACAATGTCCTGAGCCAGCGGACTGGCGGTGGCCCTCCTGCAACACTTGTGCACTTCACATCCTCAGAGGAGAAGGTGCGTGCCATCCTTCCACCGGAGGGCGTCTATGGAATATCAGGAGTACATACTCATATAGCCAATATTGTCAGCCAATACACATCCACATACATCACTGTCAAGGGGACAGTGAAACAAATCACTGTTAGCAAAGCCATAACAATATGAAACAAATGAGCATGTGATGTGTATGCCAGTTTGACAAACAAAATACATGCAATCTCAGAGTAACATGTAACTATTTCATGACATGTACCAACTTACCAAAAAACAAAGCAAGGCTTGGTGCTCAAAACAGCAGCTACCACTGTCAGCCATCTTGACAGCACAGTTTCACTCACTCACTGGGAAGCTGAGTCACAGGAAGGCAGGTTGGGATTGCTGGGAAGGTGGGTGTGGCTAAAGGCATGATGGGAGTCGTAGTCACATCTAACACTCCTCCTCCCACATAGCCCAACAAGACCACCAGGACCTGTGCTTACCTCACAGTCAATGGAAAAGTACTGACAAGATGGATGACACTGGGCTCTGGTGTGGGGAGCACAAGGCCCTGATGTGAGTTGTGCTCCAACAAACACCAGGCACCACTGTCAGACATCTTGATTGTAAGGTTTTAATCACTGTCATGGAAGCATGGTTCATGGTGGTCAACTTGCTCTGGGTGGGAGGAGTAGTGATAGCCCTGACTACATCTAGTCAGTCCGCGCTATATACAACTTTATCAATAAATAAATCTACCAGCAGGCCCTGTCCCACACACCCGTCCCACCAACACCAAACAGCACACTTGGGACTATGCCGTCCCTGAGAGTGAATGAAAATGTCCTGGCAACATGGCTGACACTGTGGTCTGGTGTGGGGAGCCAAGGCCCTGATTGGGAGTAGTGGTCAAACAAACACCAGGAACCACTGTGAGACATCTTGAATGTAAAGCTTTACTCACTGTCCAACACCGTGTTCTGGTGGTTGACAAGTCCATGATGGAAGTCGTGGTCAAAAAATAGATTTTTAATAACAACATACCTGCAATGTAACTTGAAATTTCTGAATTTACAAAGATGTACAAACTTAGCACTAACTCACAGCAAGGCAGTGGGATCCAAACACCAGTCACATGCATTAGCCATCTTGTTTGCAAACATTCACTCACAGGAAAGCTGAGTCACAAGAAGGATGTTTGGGATGGCCAGGAAGGTGGGTGTGGCTAAAAGCATGATGGGAGTCGTAGTCACAGCTAACAATCCTCCTCCCACATGGCCCAACAAGCCCATCTTGAACTATGCTTATCTCACAGGGAGTTGAAAAGTACTGGCAAGATGGCTGACACTGGTCTCTGGTGTGGGGAGCACAAGGCCCTGATGGGAGTAGGGGTCAAACAAACACCAGGAACCACTGTCAGACATCTTGAATGTAAAGGTTTACTCACTGTCATGGAAGCATGGTTCATGGTGGTCAAATTGCTTTGGGTGGGAGGAGGAGTCTCTTCAATGACTTCAACTACCATCATGCCCTGCCCTACACATACCTTCTCAGCCACAACAAATAGCACTCATGTGACAAGGCAGTCCTGAGATTGAATGGAAATGTACTAGCAAGATGGCTGACACAGGGCTCTGGTGTGGGGAGCACAAGGCCTTGTTTGGAATTGTGCTCAAACAAACACCAGGCACCAGTGTCAGACATCTTGGCCAGTACATTTCCAATCACTCTCAGGGACAGCATACTCACAGGTGTGCTGTATGTGCTGGTTGGGATGAGTGTATGTGGGGCAGGGCCTAATGGAAGTTGAAGTCAATGAAAATAATCATACTCACACACGGAACAACCAGCCAGGCTAAACTGTGCTGATCTCACCGGGAGTGGAAAAGTATCGTCAAGATGGTTGACACTGGTCTGTGGTGTGGGGAGCACAAGGTTCTGATGGGAGTAGTGGTCAAACAAACACCAGGAACCACTGTCAGACATCTTTTTTTTTGTCCTCATTCTGCCTGATCTCTTGCTGGCGATGCTCTTATAACGGTTGCTAGTGCCTAGAGAAGAGCCATTCCACACAAGAAGACAGATTTTCCATATCCAACCTCTTCGCGGGTAGCCCCAAAACAGAGGGAGCCAGGACCGACAGCTATATTGGCTTAATCATCGGACCCACTTGATCGTTGACTCCACTCCACCAGCAACATCCATACTTTCTCCTGCCTTCTAGGATCACAGGCTATATCCAGCTGATTTGTAGAGATTACATTTTTTAGATAGTCAGAAGAGCAAGGTGGACTCCCAGACATCCATGGTCTGCAGATTTCCCGCCTTGCCAAAAGTATTGCATAAAAGATAAACTTGGAAGTTGCTGTCTTTGATTGTGGTGACCCGTCATGATACAGCCCAAAAAATATAAGTTTAGGGCTTACCTTAATCTGTTTCCCTGTTACCTCCACAAGGAACTTACATATTTTGATATTATAGCTCCAGGATTGAAAGTTGCTTTCAATGTAATATATTTAGAAGGCAAAGTCCTCCCGTGATCCGGGCTGAGGCCACCGTAACCTTAATTCTGAAACCAAACAAAGATCCCTTATCAGCGGACTCGTATAGGCCAATATCACTTTTAAATTCCGATTATAATATCTTCTCAGGGATAGTAGTCTCTAGGGTCGCCCAGGTAATTAAGGGAGTTCTCCATGAGGACCAAAGAGGTTTTGTCCCTGGCAGACAGCTCAATGAGCTCACCTTTTTGATGCTTGGGGTTATAGATCTGGTGGAAGTCCAGAACCTCCCTGTGTCGGTAGTAGCGGTAGATGCCGCAAAAGCTTTCGACCAAGTACATTGGCCATACCTATGGGAGGCTCCTAAAATTTATGGGTTTCCACTGAATATTGTGAAGACGATGCAAAATCTTTATCATTTCCCCAGAGGCAGGGTGTTGGTGAATGGTGAGTTGTCTGACTGGTTCAACATTACAAGAGGCACTAGACAGTGGTGTCTCCTCTCCCCGTTTTTGTTCAATCTATATATAGAGCCGCTTGCATCCCTGATTTGAATGGATCCCACCATCCTCCCCTTCAAAGTGGCAGAGTTTGAAGCGAAGGTGACATTGTACGTGGATGACCTTATCCTTTACACCATTATCCAGAGGTGCCAATTCCTAACTTAATGGCACGAAATTTTGGCTGGATTTCGGGCTATAAGGTGAACAGTGACAAAACAGAAATCATGGCACAAATGCGTTACTTGGCCATTACAATAACAAAGAAACTAGAAGATATCTGTAGAACTAATGGGAAAAAACTCGGTCAAGAGATTGGGAGTCTTTTGGTTAGGTGGGCAAATTTACCTTTAAATATTTATGGACGGGTTAATCTTATTAAAATGATTGTCCTTCCAAAAATTTACTTTTTTCTTTAATACAATACACCTCGCCTTCTATAAAGAAGATATAGAAAAGCTTCAGGGGAAGATTGGTAGTTTTATTTGGTCCTCTAGGGGGGCTAGGATATCATGGAAGAAGCTGAGAAGGAAGTTGGAACAGGGTGGGTTGGCCCTTCTGGATTTAGTTGCATATTGTTATGCACTTCAATTCAAGAATGTTCGTATGCTGGCTAGCAGGGTGGACAGGTCTCCCATGGGTCTACTCTTCAGGGCAATGCTAAGTGTGGTGGGGTAAGCAGAGAGTCACTTCCTTTTTAAATACGGAGACCCGAAGTTCTTCAAAAAAGTCAGACTGAAGACCCTGCAGGGTGCCCTAAGAACCTGGGTGTACTTTTGGAAAAAGCTCGGAGTTTCTTACTATTCGTTCCGGGCACCGATTTGGGATTCACCGGGAACCCCAGAATGTCTGAGAGACCAACTTAGTTTGCCTCTGAAATCTGCATGGTTACTCCATTGGGGAGACCATAAAATGGCATCGGGTCTAGTGAGCTGGGAAGTCCTGAGTAACTGCACCAGGGACCAACTTGTGGAAATATGGATTTTTCTGGTCAGTTATGTCCCCTATCTTGGACCCCAACGGTTCTATGTGCATGTTACAAGTACATGTATGTTCCCTCCAGTTCCAGTTATGAAGACGCAAACACATGTGCGTCCACCGTCAACATGTCCTCTTTCAGATCCGCCATGAAAGAGCCGGATATTCCATTCCTAAGTACAAAAGGCCACCGCCTTTATATGGTTCACTTATGCCATTTTTACAGTCCAGGCAAGTAGGCCCTGATTCTGTCATCAAGCTTTTCTTGCTTTCTGCCTCTGAAGCTCCAGTCTGAGCCTGCATCTGTGACCATGAACTTTGTCTCATTCCCTGCGCGGCTCACGAAGCCTGACATCAGCCTGTTGCATGCCAAGAAACTGTATTTCACCTTCGAAATTATCTGCTCCGTTCCCTGCCCAATGCATTCCTGTCTAGTAGTTTCAGTAAACATTCTTCCAGCTACCGAGCAAAGGCCCGGTTTCTCTGTCTTTATGCAAGTAATTCATAGCCCTGTTACTATGGAAGATTCCTGCCCTCGCATCTAGTGTAGACACTTAGACGCTTGTACACGCACTAACAGTCAGTATAGTCAGTATAGAATAAGATTCTACTCTAAGAGACCTCTCTTCTGGATAACATAGTTCTTTAAACACAGGATGTTAGATATGATTTGGGATTAGGTTGACTTGACCCTCCAGACTTCTGTCGCCACATGTAGAGCTAAATGTCAAGTCCCCTTCACCCCCTAGTTGCACGTCAATCACACGTCATACTGCTGCGCGCGCATCTCTGCCAAGTATTTCTGCTGACATTGCGAAACTATTTCATAGGTCCACCCATATGTGACATCATAACCAATGACGTTTTCCTTGTTACACCCAATTACGCCTCTTTCAGCTACGCATGTGAAATGTTATCTTTGCTATCAATTGTTACGCCTCTTGCATTTACTTCACTGTAATGCCAATTGTATAAAAGTGAATAATTATCAATAATGTATGTACTTCACTTCCTGAACCTCCGTGGTGATGGAACTTGGAGGCCACGATTTCGAAATCGTCCATTGGAATAAAGCCCATTCCGAACCTCTAATACCACGGATTCTGCCTCTTATTTACTGAGCTATTTTTATTATGTTCTGTATCAAATTAAGTCCCGGTAATTAAATTATTTACCACATAAATGGCGCCCGAACAGGGACACTTTCTCATCTCACGCGCCGGCGGTGCGTTGCAGGCCCGGTCTCCTGCCACAGCTGGACGGACAACAACGCGTACCAGCAGGATTTCCTGTATCTCCCTCCGGTCAAGCGGGGGCGACTGAGGCTGCGATCAACACCCAGACGAGGCGGTGAGAGGTGCGAAGTATCCCGACCAGAGCCTAGCTGAGAGAGCAAGATCAGAGGTATACAGAGGCCCACCAGGTTTTCCGATGTCCTGACGTGTCCGAAGTTTTCGAGTCGAGTCGAGTCCAGTCCGGTCCAGTTCAGTTCAGTCCCGTTCCGAGGCCTTCCGTTCCGAGCTACCCGGTGAGTACCATTACTGGGGAGGCGTTCTGGCGTGCACATAAGTTGTGCCGGTCCAGACGGGTTTGGGTACACAAATCCGGTCTGCACTGTTTTAGCAGTGTATCTGTACTGTTTAGCAGTATATCTAGTATATCAAGTATATAAATCCAGAATAATTTCCGTTAATATCGAGAATTATGTTTTATGATTAAGTTTCCTTAGATCGTATCATCATTGTGCTCACTTAAATGTGAAATGTTAAATGTGTTAATACATTCTGCATATTGTGGTGTGAATGACTGTTCATTATCGTGTTTATTGTATTAAGTTTGTTCAAGATCAAGTATCAGATCAGTTCTCAATATGCCGCTCTTTTCGAAATTAAGACAGATCACAACTAGAAAAGGGGTACTCGAAGAAGCTGTTCCTATTCCTCCTAGGGACACTCCAGGGTACTTCATGTATCATAAACACGGCTTAGACGCTATATTATTTCTCGATTTATGGGTAGACTACACTAAGGAATTACCAGAAAGTCAGAGGTGGCCCGCAGCTGGGACCTGGGATGCAGAGTGCATCGTGAAAGTAGAGGAAGAATTATGGAAAAAGAAAGCTAGACAATCACAGAAAGATGCCATTGAATTATGGCGTAAAGAATCGTATAGACGTACAGAAAAAGCACGTAGACAGGAAGAGAAGAGTAAAGAGAATTCAAATGAAGTCCGAGAAAATCTATTAATTGAAGAAGGTACACGAGTGAAATCAGAACAAGTAGACAGACAAAGACATGCCCTTATGAAGGGTATGTATCCCCTTCTGGCCGAGGGATTACCTAAGGCTACTGCGGGGATACCAAAAGATTTGCCACCCCCATTATTTCCAATAAAGGCACATCCCAAGGGGCATCCTAGAACCGCAGAAGATGTTTTTCTTTCCTCATATTTAGATGACGCAGCTCCCGAGTATGCTAACCCCGCCCCACACAGACCGTCGGCCGGGGAGGTTCAACGCCAAGATCCTGTATCTGTATCCTTACAGCATCAAATACTGACACAAGTTCCGGCAAGCACGTCCGTTTCCACATCTGCTCCTACAGCTACTTCTATAGCTGTGTCCACACCTATAGTTGCTGTATCGCGTTCAACGAATCCTTTCACGCCCGATACCCCAGACGGGGCTACCGGAGGTGCTACTAATATTTTTTCTACGCCACCCAGAGTAAATAAACTTACTTTTCAAGAGTCAGCACACCCACGTACCCCCAAACTCATAAATGCCCGTACGCTTAAGGAACTTCTTATAGATTGTAGATATGACCCTGTGCCCGGCAAAGAGGACGAAATGATCCTGGCATCATTACGTATCAGACGAGCCGCGGTGTATTTAGGGAAGTTACCAGGAATGACTATGCATCTAGATAATATATATCATTTTGTCCAAACAGGGTGAGATTCTGAATGTATTAACAGAGCTATGGAATACCAGAAAGTGGAGATACAAGGGGAACTGTTACGTTTCCTCATAAATTGTGTGATCAGAAATCAAGACCGACCGGGGGTAGACCCGGAAGCAATGCAAATTCTTACCAGATGGAGCCAGAATATATCAGAAGGGAGACATGATAAGCAAAACTGTATAATAGAAATGTGCCGAAAGATCCGTAAAGAAATAGAACGCCTACACGAAGAGAGATTAGCGGTAGACCAGTTCGAACAAAGCGAGGAGGAAGGATCAGGACTGCCCACAGGACAGTCAGAAACCATAGCCTATGTAGGTAGAGGAAGATCTTGTAATAGTACTAGATGTCTTACTGACCCGATACGCCCGATATGTCTAGAAAATAACAGGAATTTCCAAACACCCATAATAAATATAAGGTCCCCCGAGCATTCGTTCCAAGCCGCTGACAAATTACTGCGAGAACGAAGGGGTTATCATTTTCTCGATTCTATGGATGAACAAGAATTAGCCAGGTCAGCCGTTCATTGGGTTGACAGTCCCGGAAAGTATGATGATGATACAGTAGCACACACATTTTTGAATCTCACCCCAGATGAACAGCGTTTAGCTGGGATTTATATGATTCAACAACTTCTTATACTATATAAAAGCCAACATTCAGATCCTGGTCCCTTACCTGACATATTGACTGAATTACTCACGAATAGATGGAGAGGTTCAGGTACTAAGCTAATTAAAGAAATACTAGAATCAAGAAAGCAGTACATTCTTTTTGTATGTCCAGAACATGTCTCACTGCCCATCAAGGAAAGACCGATGTATTACATGGACAGACAGAATCCTTTACGAGAAGTACACCCAATAAAGGGCGAGGACAATCAGTTTAAACGTGTATTTGTGTATACGCCCATATCGAAAATAGAATTGTTAGAAATTAAGAAAGTGGTACCCAGTCATGACAAAGACCCAGCGGGTTTCCACCGAGAAATTAAAGACATGTTACTCATGGGAGAGTATACCTATCCCGACATTATGACAATATTAAAGGTATTGATGCCTGCTGGCATTTATGAAAAACTCAAGGAAAAAGAGTGGGAGGTGGGAGACCAAAAAATAGACTGGACAGCATTAGAAAATGAAGAAAAGGCCCGAGGTCCAGGTTCGGGGCTTGGGGACAAAACTAAAGCACTACCAGGTTTACTAGTACAGGTACTGCCACGTTTATTAACCACGAAAAAGGAAGACTGGGGTGCAATTTCAGCCTGTAAACAAAAGCAAGATGAAGACACTAGTGATTTCTATGCCCGATTCGAAAAATGTTTTGGTATAAATAGTGGTATAAAAGCAAGTAGCGAGTCATACCCACATCTGTTTGTGACAAAATTAGTTGAAAATTCCTTGCCCCAAGTGAAGAATAGAGTATTAAAATTCGAGAGTACCTGGCAAGGTAACACCCCATCACAAATGTTACAAATGTTACAGTATCATCACAATAGAATTAGAGAGGAACAAGATCATGAACAAAGACGCATGAAAGACACGAAAATGAAAATGCTAGTCTCCCAGACAGTTCCAGCTGAAGGACATAAAAAGGGTACGACACATTCCGGTGAATCAGCAGGACCTGTAAAAGGGACATGCAACTACTGTAAACAACCAGGTCATTATATACACGATTGTCCAGTCCTAAAGCGTAATATCGCCACAGGTATTACAAAAGAAAGACCACGGCCACCTAGACAGGATCAGAATGAACAAGGAGCACCGCAGCATGCACAGGCCATGCCAGCTCCACAACAGTCTATACAGTTTGTGCCGGCCGCACCAGCGTTGCCTGCTGCTGCCACACAAACCACGACACGACAGCTGTACCAGACCGCACAGTACGACTACCCTGATTATCAACGATATGCATGAAACAGCCTAGAGAGGGAAGTTGACTTACCCCTTATCGAGATCCCGGTAGACCAAGAAGGACCTTATGTACATAGTGAATTATTAGGTCAAGATAGAAAATTTCTACTCGATACAGGGGCAAGTCGAACAACAATAAAACGTAGTGAAGTTCCAGGGGCACCCCTCTCAGGCTCACAGAATATTTCCCTTGGTTGTTCAGGAAAACCTATTGTTAACGAAGTATCACAGCCTCTTCCACTTACGATAGGACCCTTGACCAGAACTACAGATTTATTGCTTACTAAATCATGTCCAGAAAACTTGTTAGGTATAAAAACACTGAAAGCTCTAGGAGCTATAATATGTTGTTCTCCGGAAGGAGTAAGATTGTTTTTACGTGATTTCAAAGGTCATTATGTGTCTCGAGACATGGATCCCCGACTGCAGACTTTACCTACACATCTATGGGCACAAGGCCCTACTGACGTTGGTTGCATGAATATTACACCATATCGAGTCACACTAAAGGCAGGAGTGGTACTACCACGAATGCGACAATACAAGTTACCACCAGATGCTGTAGTGGCTTTACTACAAATCATTGACGAGCTAATTGCCCAAGGAGTGGTTGTAGAAACAGACTCCAATGTATGTAATTCACCGATAATTCCGATTCTTAAACGAACAGATCCGAAGGCCCCGCCAGTATATCGATTGGTTATTGATCTGCGCGAATTGAACAAATGCATTGTGCCACAATTCCCTGTGGTCCCAGATATCTCGTCATTACTGACAGCTATTGATTCAGAAGCAACATTCTTTACTGTAATTGATCTCAAGAATGCCTTTTTCAGCGTCCCTATAGATCCGGAAAGCCAATATTTGTTCGGATTTAGTTTAAATGGACGTAGCTTTAAATTCTCACGCGCACCTCAAGGATTTACAGAAAGCCCCAGCATCTATAGCCAAGCACTGAAACGAGAACTCGACAGTATCCACATGCCAGTCAACACTGCTCTGCTTCAATATGTCGATGATCTGCTGATCACCGCTAGAAGCGAACCTGAATGTGAGAAAGCATCACTGACAGTTTTACAATTTCTAGCCGAAAAGGGGCACAAGGTGTCCCCTTCTAAGCTGCAATTCTGTGTCCAGCGAGTTGTTTATCTTGGACACTCGCTGTCCAAGGAGGGAAGGCAGCTTACACCCGACCGCATTCAGTTAATAGCTAACATGCCAATACCCAAGACACAAAAGGAGGTGCGGGCTTTTATAGGCCTCACTTCATATTGTAGGCAGTGGATCCCTCAGTATGCATTTCTAGCAAAACCACTCATTCAGTTGACAACACAGGAGGCAGCCACATCGACTGTTCTCCCTTGGACTCAGGAACATACACAAGCTTTTGAAAGCTTAAAGAAAGCTTTATGTCAAGCACCTGTTTTAGCAACACCATGTTACAATAAACAGTTTACACTTTTTGTTACAGAACGCGAAGGTACTGCCTTGTCAGTACTCACACAGGAACAAGCAGGATCCCACAAACCATGTGCTTATTTTTCTAGTACATTAGATCCCGTAGCTCAGGCTTTGCCTGCGTGCCTAAAATCAGTGGCAGCGACAGCTTTAGCAATCAGACAAAGCGATGCCATAGTGTTAGGACATCCATTGACAGTACAAGTACCGCATACAGTAGAGGTTCTTTTGAATCGAACGCAAACACAACATTTAACTATAGCGCGACTTACAGGGTATGAATTAACATTGTTCCAACCACATATAGAAATCAGACGTTGTAACACATTGAATCCTGCCACACTGTTACCAGTAAACGGAACAGACCCACTAGCTCATGACTGTATTGACGTTATTACAATCACGACGAAACCCAGACAAGACTTGACAGATGTCCCATTGTCAGACCCAGACCTGACATTGTATGTAGATGGTTCATGTATGAGAACAAGTACAGGAGAGTTAGTGGCCGCTTACGCAGTCACAACAGACACTGAAATCATTGAAACTAATTGTATAAATACCTTGTCCACTCAAGCAGCAGAGCTCGTCGCTCTGACACAAGCCTGTATTCAAGCCGCAAATAAAAAAGTCAACATATACACTGATTCACGTTATGCATTCGGAGTTGTACATGACTTCGGCGTGCTGTGGCGAGAGAGAGGTTATTTAACTTCTCATGGTGCCCACATTCAGCACGGACCCCTCATTCATGCCTTATTAGATGCAATACATCTACCCACTGCAATATCAATTATGAAATGTAAAGCTCATACGAAAGTTACTGATATCATTTCTCAAGGCAATGATCTAGCTGACAGAACAGCTAAACAGACTGCTCAAACTCAAACATCCGACATGACAAAGACAATAGTCCCGACACCAACACATTGTATGACGATTAAAGATCCCGCTCTTGATGTAATTGACATACAGACACATGCTACACCAGAGGAAATAAAGAAATGGACTGAATTAGGAGGGATTCAAACGGACCAAGGATGGATGACGAAGGAAAAATCTGTGTGGTTCCTTCCTGACTCAATGGTCCAAGTTATTATTAACACTATACATAGTCCAGCACATCTAGGAGAAAAAGCTATGCTAGACAGCATCCAACACATCTGGTTCAACAAACATTTACGAGCAGCAGCTAAACAAAAAGTTCGTACCTGTATGATCTGTTGCCAGTTCAACCCAGGAAAAAGCGTTCCCGTAGAACAGGGTGGATTTCAGCCTCCTGATCACCCTTTTGAAATCCTTCAGATGGATTATATCCAGATGGAACGATGTCGAGGATTCAAATATGTTCTCGTAGTTGTCTGTGCTCTGTCCTGTTGGACAGAGGCATACCCGGTTTCAGATTACACTGCCCCGACTACTGCCAAACAGTTAGTTCGAGAATTCTTCCCACGATACGGTTTACCACATGCTGTCTACTCAGATAACGGCCAGCCGTTCTCATCCGAACTGATGAAACACGTTTCACTTTTGTTAGGCTATCAGTGGAAATTCCACTGTGTCCGACACCCCGAGGCAGCAGGTCTCGTGGAAAGACATAATCAAACTCTGAAAATTAGATTGTCCAAAATATGCAGGGAGAAAGGTGTCGACTGGGTAGTAGCATTACCAGTTGCACTCTTTTACATGAGAATGGTAGCACACTCTCGAACAGGGCTATCCCCGTATGAGGTGATCTTTGGCAGACCACCAAATATGTGGGGGACGCCTATACCACGTAAAATAACTGATATTGACTGTAATATGCTGACAGATTATTTGGCTTCCTTGATGTCTGCACTACAATCTTGTCGTTCACAGGTAGCTGCAGCCTTTCCTGACAACACTGAGGTGAAGCCCCATGACGTAATTCCAGGGGATCTCGTTTTAGTGAGGAACTTTGATCGAAAGACTCAGCTGGATCCTAGGTGGAAGTCACCGAAATTGGTCTTGCTCACCACAAGGACAGCCGTGAAGATCGAGGGCAGAAAAGGCTGGATACATTCAAGTCATATCAAGAAATTTCATGGACTACCAGCGGATGTGAATACCACACCTTGTGTGTCTTCACCCATTGACTCAAAACTTCCTTTTGTTGAAAAGAGTAATTCCGAACTTTATAAACTAAAACTCAGGTCCAATCAGTCAAGCAATTTGATTGTTTAAGTCCTCTCCGAGGTGAAGCGGTTGAATTGTCTCTGACATGTATCCCTTGGACCTGAATAGAGAATGCACCCGAAAAATGTTGAAACGACAGGCGTACTGTAAATCACTGCGTAGTCATTGTACAGTGACGTTATTAATTTTGTTTTCCTTAAGTCTTTTTATAATTATTGCAAGTATATTGTTGCACATATATTACCCTATTTCTAGACATGTTTATAACGTTACTGCTGAACATTCTTTTAGTGACCTACCCCCGCATGAATTATCGTATAGATTTGCGCTGCGCAATAACACTTTTATTAGTATGTTACATCATTCCCATCAGGTTAGCAATGCTACAAATTGTTGGATATGTGGCCGACTCCCTCCCTATCAGAATTATAAAGGAATTCTACCTCTTTTTCCATACTCATTCACACACAACGGCTCCTGTGGAGCATGGTTTAGTTTAATTAATTCCCTAGATTCAAATTCTGCAGTTTATCAAGACAACTGGGTATGGGGAAATTTGAACTTAGTTTTACTTAAAGTCTGCTACCCTAACAAGGAGGGACTTCCCAAGAGAACAGGAACTGATCTAGAAAATGAAGTATATGGATTAGGTAATTTTACGCTTAATCTTATGATCCTAAATATCGAATCCGAAGCTACTCCAATTTTGCCCGCTATGTCAATATTTCCAGTAAAAGGTGAATTATGTGTAAGAAAGAATGGTTCCATACATATGGGCCATAGTAGATGCACCACTGTAGTAGAATTTAGTGATCAAGGCAAGTCTACATTTAGAGCTTTCCGCCATTCCTATTTCATATGTGGTCAGACGGCCTATGTACGTTTGCCTCTAGATTGGGATGGTACCTGCTACATTGGATTCCTTTTGCCACCTGTTTTCCTAGCTCCTCCTGATTATCACAGAAATACTCATTTAGTACACAATAGAGAAAGGAGAGATCTCCCAATAGTCGATTACACTGAAACAGCATGGGAAAAATACACAGATTTCAATAAAGGTCTCTTTCCCTATATAGGTACCATTACCAATAGTAAGCTGATACGTAGATTAACTAGAACCCTTGAAGCAGTAGTGAACGAAACTATTTCCGCCTTAGGCAATTTAACAGAAGAGCAGTCTGCTATGCGGATTGTTGTGCTTCAAAATCGTCTTGTCCTTGACGTCATCCTGGCCGATAGGGGCGGAGCTTGTAGGGTCATCGGATCAAGCTGTTGCATTTTCATACCAGAAAATTCGCCATCTGTATATAAAGCTATAACCCGCCTTCATAAGATTGTAAGCCAGATACACCAGAATCCAGGCACCTGGACTTGGTCCGGTTGGTTTTGGAGCGTGTTATCAGCCTGGGGATGGAGAGTTCTATCCTTCCTAGGTATTGGCCTTCTCATACTATTCAGTTGCTGTCTATGCCTGCAATGTGGACCAGCGATTTGTGGTCTGTGTGCCACATCGTGTATTCCACATCAAGATTTTCGTTCAAAATCCCGGAAGAAGAAAGAAGAACAAATGATGCTATATGAACAGATCAATGGATTAATGAAGATTGATATCTCTTGACGGGCAAGTAGGGGACAAGGAGGGAATGTGGAAATATGGATTTTTCTGGTCAGTTATGTCCCCTATCTTGGACCCCAACGGTTCTATGTGCATGTTACAAGTACATGTATGTTCCCTCCAGTTCCAGTTATGAAGACGCAAACACATGTGCGTCCACCGTCAACATGTCCTCTTTCAGATTCGCCATGAAAGAGCCGGATATTCCATTCCTAAGTACAAAAGGCCACCGCCTTTATATGGTTCACTTATGCCATTTTTACAGTCCAGGCAAGTAGGCCCTGATTCTGTCATCAAGCTTTTCTTGCTTTCTGCCTCTGAAGCTCCAGTCTGAGCCTGCATCTGTGACCATGAACTTTGTCTCATTCCCTGCGCGGCTCACGAAGCCTGACATCAGCCTGTTGCATGCCAAGAAACTGTATTTCACCTTCGAAATTATCTGCTCCGTTCCCTGCCCAATGCATTCCTGTCTAGTAGTTTCAGTAAACATTCTTCCAGCTACCGAGCAAAGGCCCGGTTTCTCTGTCTTTATGCAAGTAATTCATAGCCCTGTTACTATGGAAGATTCCTGCCCTCGCATCTAGTGTAGACACTTAGACGCTTGTACACGCACTAACAGTCAGTATAGTCAGTATAGAATAAGATTCTACTCTAAGAGACCTCTCTTCTGGATAACATAGTTCTTTAAACATAGGATTTTAGATATGATTTGGGATTAGGTTGACTTGACCCTCCAGACTTCTGTCGCCACATGTAGAGCTAAATGTCAAGTCCCCTTCACCCCCTAGTTGCACGTCAATCACACGTCATACTGCTGCGCGCGCATCTCTGCCAAGTATTTCTGCTGACATTGCGAAACTATTTCATAGGTCCACCCATATGTGACATCATAACCAATGACGTTTTCCTTGTTACACCCAATTACGCCTCTTTCAGCTACGCATGTGAAATGTTATCTTTGCTATCAATTGTTACGCCTCTTGCATTTACTTCACTGTAATGCCAATTGTATAAAAGTGAATAATTATCAATAATGTATGTACTTCACTTCCTGAACCTCCGTGGTGATGGAACTTGGAGGCCACGATTTCGAAATCGTCCATTGGAATAAAGCCCATTCCGAACCTCTAATGCCACGGATTCTGCCTCTTATTTACTGAGCTATTTTTATTATGTTCTGTATCAAATTAAGTCCCGGTAATTAAATTATTTACCACAAACTAACTAGGTTTAAATACTACCAACTGAGTTCCTGGTGGGATATACAGGCCTGGGCAGATGAGGGTGAGGATGCATGGCTGGATCAGGCAATTAGAGTAGGTCCGCTAAAAAAGGAAGTCTCTCGGTGGTACTGGGTTTTGGTGGAGGCCGAAAATAATCTTGTCTCAGACATTTCTAAGTTTTGGGCAGACAATCTTGAGGGTGAAGATCTAAACGAGGTTTGGCAAGATTCTTTTGATGTTTCTCGGACAGTGACGAAACCTGCCTCGCTCAAGCGTAACCATCTTTTTATCACATATAGAGTTTACTGGTCTCCATCTAAGTTGTCAAGAGTTACCGGAAACCCGTATGTTTGCCCAAGATGCTTGTCTCCATCGGCTGATGATATCCACATGTTCATGATGTGCCTGAAGATCCTATGTTAATGGACTGAGATATGTAAGTTCACTGTCAGACATCTCGACAGTACATTTCCATTCACTGTGAGGAAAGCGTAGCACCAGGTGGTGTAGTTGGGATATGTGGGAGGAGAATTATTAGCACTGACTGCAAATACCATCATGCGCTGCCCTACACACACCTTCTCAGCCAGAACAAATAGCCCTCTTGTGACTAGGCAGTCCCTGAGAGTGAAAGGAAATGTAATGGCAAGATGGCTGACACAGGGGCCTTATGTATGAAATTGACACAAATCACATCCAGACCTTGGGCTTCTCAACTCAGTCCCCACTCTCAGCCAACTTCACAGATTATATGTACTCACTGTCTGGGAATGCATAGTCCCAGGTGTGCTCCCTGGGCTGGCTGGGAAGGTGTGTGGAGGACAGGACATGGTGTGAGTTGCAGTCATAGCACACATCACTACCCATACACAAAGCAACCGGTTCATCAGTGACAATGAATACCTGACAGTGAATGGAAGGGCCACAGCAAGATGGCTGGCACTGTTACATGGTGTCATGTGCACAAGGCATTGTTGGGAGTTGCATTCAACCCCTAAATCATGCAGCATTGTCAGCATCCTTGCCACTACACTCCCCTCACTGTGATTGATATTTTGTCCACGAGGAGTAAGCTGGTCTGAGTGGTAGGAGGGGTACAAGTTCCAGCAGCATAACACAAGCACACAAACCTCTGTACCTCACAGCTCTGAGCCTGAAAAAGCAAGAAAGCAGCCTTGGTTAACGCATCTGTCCATGGAGGACAAGGACAATATACATAATGTGATCAGGCACAAAGCAAAGCAGTAACACTATTTGCTACTGACAGCTATTCACATATGTGCAATGAGATGAGAACTAGGAACACATTCATCAAAATACCATAAACAAAATGCTCACGTACATTCTGGACTGTGAGTGTGTAGGTAGCCACACCAACGACAAGCACAAACACCAGCACACATGCACAAATCTGGAAACATATTGTAAGAGGGAGAGTACGTATATCATTGTAAAAGCACAGATGTGGGAAATACCAACACACCTGACATACAAGCAACAGACAACATAAACAGACAACAATACCCATCAACAAGCCAGGCACGCTCATTTTGGAGCTGAGACATCATATGTGGCCTCCTACTATTTCTCATAATGTAGGCGTCGTGTGCTGATCCTGGGAAACGCGCACAGACATGTGAGATCATCAGGCACACATATCACCAGGGCATTTGTGGAGTGGTAATGCTTCCGATTCCTGTATGTTTGTTCATTGGCTTGTGGTGGGATCAAAGCCACATGTATACCATCAATGGAGCCAATGACACGTGGCATTCTGCCCAAAGCATAAAAGTCACTCTTGATGTCTGCAAACTGTCTTGGTATTGGGAACTTGATGTAGAGGTTCAGAAAATGTAACACTGCCTCACACTCATCCCGAAGCACACGGCTGAACTCTGTCTGTGACATCCCACCTGCAGTAGCCACAATATACTGGAAGGATCATGTGGCAAAGAAATGTAGGGCTGCCATCACCTTCACCTTGGGGGTCAGCGCAAAGGCATGTGTGTCCAGGTTGCAAATGTGGGGCCAACTGGTCTGCCAACTCCACAATGAGTGGTCTGGTGAAGTGGTATCGGCTGATGCTATCTCGTTCTTCCATGGTCTGTAGGTCGGGGAAGGGTCTGTGGACAGCTGGTCCCTTGCGCTACCTATGTTGCAAGTGAAAAAATATTTTAGGTCACTTTTCAATGTAGTAAGGAAAATGCAATTCAACACATACAACATTACATAAAGACACAATGAAGTCAGGTGTGTAAGGTTGAGCCTAGACACAGAGCACAGCTATGTGACCCTTCCCAGACATGTCACATTAATATGGCGGCGTACCAATTACAGTGCTGCACTGTGACTACTCACTGGTGTCTGTCACTGTCCATGTGATCAAACATCACATACTCAACACACACCTAACAAAGTATCAAAGATATAGGTTTGTCACAACTATCACATGGTTGAAAGGTACACAGAACTGGATCATGTAATGCCAGCTAGGTGGGACACTAGATACAGACAGCGTGTCACCATTCACACCACTGTCACAGTGTGGACACTGTCATGATGTCATGTCTGACAACCATGTACTATTGCATACACATAACTTTTAGAATGTGTGGGACATTCATATTTGACAACCATCCATGTATGCCTGTGACACAAAGACACAACAGCAACTCACATGGCAAATACAAGATGATGTTTCAGATAAATATCATTTTAATACCTAACAATGAAGTGTGTACATTGTACAAGACTCAGACACTGTTGATTTACTAACAATAACTTACCACAATGCACTTTCTAACACACAGCCCAACAAAGCAGTGATTATGTGTGGACATAACCTGTGTTAACACAATTATCCCGTGGGACTGTGACAAAGCCAAGGAGGGTGATCTGTGAAGTGGTCACTCACTGTTGTGAGGTGCCTCACAAACAATGTTTTGTGTGCTCATCAAGTTTGGCTCATCATAGGAGTGTGAGATATCAAGTACCAAGTCCAATATGACATGTTAATCACTGTACCCACACATGTGATGCAGCAGAACATCAAGATTTGCTATACTGGTTGCCCTGCTGACCGATTAGTGTAGGGTGCGTAAGCCCCACCCGAAACGTGTGGTCCGCATCCTTTGGCTGTTCACTGTAATGGTGAACAATGCAGGTGAGTATTTAATGGATGCGTGAGCCGCATCCAAACTGAGCTGGACGCATCCTTTGGCTGTTCACTGTAATTGTGAACGACGTGGGTGAGTATTGAATGGATGCGTGAGCAGCATCCAAACCGAGCCGGACGCATCATTTGGCTGTTGGTTGTCATGGAGAACATCGCGGGTGAGTATTCAAAGGAGGCATGATACGCATCTGAACTGAGCTAGACGCATACAGTGGCTGTTGGTCGTCATGGTGACAGACGTGTGTTTCGCTTCGGCTACGAATCGCGTGCAATCTGAATTGGTTAACTTACAACACCAACAACAATGTATCAAACTCAATAGTGTTCGGATGTGTACATTTTTAACATTGCGGTAGGCGTGTCTAATTTGTGCAATGTTATGGATTAGACAAATTTGGCTAATGCGAATGATTCGGACCTATTGCTTTTGGATGCATAGAACAGAGTCCGCCTCTGCTGCACAGATATAAGTCTGTCTATTCTCAAGAGACTTCATTTGCCTGCACTACATGCAACTTGACTGCAACTTGACTGCCCTTCAACATCTCTCTGCTGCTGTCTCTGCATCCTCTGGGAGCTACAATGGCATGTACTGTGGAGAGGGCATCTGCTTTCACAGAAGAGGAGAACCAGGCTCTGCTGGACTTCCTCCTTCCACAGTACAGGCAGCTGTATGGCAAACCAGTGGAGCAGGTGAGTAGTAAATATACTGCCTTTTTATTGGCAATGTGTAAAACATGCACTACTAGCATTGCGATCCCCAAGGGCAAGCATGCAAATGGAGTTAATGTAAGTCTTACAGTGTGTAGATTTTGGTTCTGGACAGGTACAGTGATGTAGAAGTGTGTGTACTGTGTTAAACTTTTATGCACTGTTCTCATGATTTTGAGGGATTATTGCACACAGGACAACTGCCCACGATAACACTTGCCTACCCCTTAGACATTATCTGCCATTCTGACAATGACGTATATATATAGGTGTGTGATGCATAAATGTGTAGCATATGGACTCGAGTAATGGCGTGTCACCATGTCATGCTTACAGTTCGACGACCATCAGAAGACTGAAATTTTGCAGAAATTGGTCAGTAAGATCCATGGGGGTATTCAGATGCCGCGTCTGCCACTGCCAGAAGAGGTGACAGGACCTCCGTGGCTGGACACGGAGGATTGCAAGGGTCCAGCTGAAGCTGTCACCTCCTCGCAAAAAGGGGGGACGATGGACCCTGATCCCTCATATGCTCCAGATAGTGACGGTGGTCTTCCCTGACCTGGATGGCCAGTTGAAGGCCAGACAGCAGCAAGGAGGGGGTGAGTATGTGCCATTTTGCAGAATTATGTTTAACATGCATGTTGCACTCCCTCAGCCTGATACCCTTCTCACAGGTCGTCTGTCTGCTAAGACAACATTTCTGTAGCAAAAATGTAACTATGCCCCATTAACATCTGATGGCCAGATGTGTACCTTTGCGTCTTGGACATGGGTGCCACTTAGGTCCTGTGTATTAGCTGTAGTCAAATATTCATGTGATCAGCACTATATACAACATGTGCATGGAGTTGACCATCATGAGTGATGTAATTGTCTGACATGTGTCAGCACATTCACTGATGTATGACCTGCACTCAGTGTGGTACATACATATATGTTCAGAATGGTGCCATTGGTGCACACAGGTGTGCATAAACAATGCTATACATCCGTTGCAGCAGGTGAGACCAATGTGGATGCCTCAGACAAATCATAGTGATAAGTGGTCAAAATGTACTGTCAATATACAGTGCTCTGTGTAATCACATGTATCACATGGACCAAGGACATCCAACTCAGGCCATTCGAGACATTGACACATCATATTTGTGTGTCAGGCAACACTTTCACCATTGTAATTTGAAAATCCATGGGTCAGACTCTGTGACAGTGAGGACATGTGCCAATATTTGAAAGACACAGGTGGTCAATATAGAAAACATGGACATACATCTAATGTATGGCTTTTGGCTAAGATACACAAGACAAGACATGCGTCTATAATCTCTTGACTGCACATACTGGTGGCTTGAACATCTATGTGTATGCTGCATTACTATATTCTTGAGAGATATAAAATGTTCATGTAGACAGACATTTTTATTCACATACTCCGATGGCTAAGTAGAACAACGTGAGATTGTAAAAGGGTGAAAATTATGTCTAGCACATAGTGGACATGTGTACTTGACACATACAGATGTTACCTGAAGCAGTAAATACAGGATTGTTGTGACACAGTGCTGAATGTAAACTTGAGATGTACCGTTCCTGTACCAAGACTCCGTACAGACTGTTCAGCCAGACAGGCCAGTGGCATAGTGTGGCACATGAATTGTTTTAGAGAATGCAGTATTTGTACTTGGCAGTTGTCATGCATGCAGACCATTAGAGCATTGACGTTCAAGACATAGGTGCCCATCATGATGACTGGGGATGGAAGTATGTTTAACAGTTAAAAATTTCAAATGTGTGCATACCATTTGTTGTGTCAGTTCCAGACTCCCTAGCAGGAGATGACACATATATGTAATGAAACATGACCCTCAGGAGCATTGCAGATCAGACCACCTGCCAAATGGTGTCGTAGTTGACATGGTTTTTGTGGTATTTGACATACATCTAACCAATGTTTCAAATGCCATCATGTGTCTGGGAACTATGGTTTACTGGCAGACTGACAAGTGCCTTGTTTACAGATGTGTAATGATTTAAACACTACTATGAAAATGATGCATAGGTTTACTCTGTGATGTGTTGTGATAATAATCATATGTCAAGTCTATGCAGATGACTGTTGTGAATCTCTATCTCATCCTTGTTCACAGCATCATCAACGGCTACTGGAGGAGACAGTTCCACAGACCAAGGGGAAGTGGCTAGCCAGACTGGGTCCACTGTGGAGGAGGATGAGGGACCCAGTGGCACAGATGGTGAGGGGAGCCACACTGAGGGCAGGTCGGAAACATCTACATCTGCAGAGGACCAATCAAGCTCCAGTGATGACTCCCTTGTGGTGGTGGGTATTCCCATTTCAGAGCCCACAACATCATAGTCTGCCACCACCACCACCAACTACCATCTTCACCCTCACAGCTGCTCCCATCCCAAGAGTCTGTGGACTGTCCCGTGTTAGACAGAATGTCTCCTTTGGGCCAGGCACCGCACCCCTGAATCTGTCACCCCTGCTGCCCTGAGTGTGGAGGCCATGGATTTGCTAAAACAGATCCATGTGGGGAAGGCATCCATGCACATACCAGTCTTTTGACACAATTGGTGTCATACATGGAGGGCATCTCATCAGACATGTCTGCCCTACAGCGATCAAATCAGGCCATGACCTCCTCACTGATGGCAGCAGTGTCCCTCCTGCAGCAGTTCCTCAACCCTCCTTCCTCTGCCCCATCCACAGTCCACACTATCCTACCTGACCCAAGAACACTCACACAGGCACATGCACACACGGACACAAGCAGCACACAACCACCCAAAACAAAGTCAAAACACACACGCACGCACACTCAAGGGACTGACATCACACACACAGGAGAGAGGGCAAAAAAAATCACACACCCATTCACAACCACCCCTCATTCCTCAGCTACCCCTCCCTCCAAAACCCCTACCACTGACTCTCCTGCAACATCCTCTTCCCAGCGGGTCTTCCACTGTGACCTTGGCCTCTTCCCCACTGATCCATCAGACCACACTAGGAAGGTAAAGAGGAAACCCCCCGGCACAGAGAGGTGATCCACCCCTGCACGCACACCCTCCCCTAAGAGTGAGAACACAAAGCTCCCCACACGTATATCCCCCAGATCAAAGAAGTCCAAATCCCCACCACCATCCCACACTTCCCTACCAAAATCCCCAAGAAGGGCAGGTCCTCCCCCTACCACAAGCACATCCCCTCCAACTGCACCCCTCCTTCAGTATAATCCGGACACTGCAGTGGAGCACCCACCCCCTCAATCTGACCAGTCTACTGCAGTGTTACCCCCCTCAATTTGACCAGTCCACTCTAGTGTGCCCCCCTCAATCTGACCATTCCACTGCAGTGTGCCCCCCTTAATCAGGACAGTCCACTGCATTGGAGCCCCACACAACACAAGATACCATCCCTCCCAAAACCCAAACCAGTCCCCCTTAGTCCTGTCCCTGTGGTGCCTGGCATTGCCCCAAAGATGTACCCTTGTGGTTGCTGTGCAGGCGATCGATGGAGGATTTATAAGCATGACCACCTTCAAGACATTCATAAATGGACTGGCCATTGGCCTTATTGTTATTTTTTTCAAATTCTTCACGAATGCTGAATAAAGCAGGTTTTGTTATTTGTACATTTCCTTTTTGTAGCCCGCATATAATATAATATAATATAGTATAATATAATATAATAAGTTATTGATGTGTAAATCTTGTTTTGGGTATGCAAGGATATAGTCATGTGATGGACTGCATGTGGCCCATGGCATATGTGTACTATTACAGTATATAACTGAGTCCTCATTGTCCACATTTGCACGTTGTCACAATCCACAACATTTTGGCCCATGAGGGTGACATGCTCTTAACAATCTAACATCTTTGACTTACACTTCTGCACATAGGTCGTGCTGACATTTGTAGACATTGTGCAAGCCTTTCAAAGTGCAACCGTATAGGATGGCCATGCAGAATAGAGCTGTGATGTGCAACAAGTCATCTGTATCATCAGTACAACTGTGTACACATGAAGTTTGACTACGTGCAGATGACTTGGACACACCTATGTACACAGGCCGATGGTAACAAAGTATTCTGTGACTTGTAAGTGTTGGAGCCATATCTGAGTCTCCTAATGACATGGTACATCCCTGCCATGAACATGCTTGCCACAGCAGACCGTATACTGTAGGGAAATCCACTCATGGCAGTGTGTTCATCTGTGACATATCCTGAGCCCATGGTGTGTGTGAGGTGAGCAGGATTCTGTCTTCAAACCACTTTCCTACTAATACTCTAGTCCCTGCAGATGTTCCTGTTTGATAAGCTTTCTGCTGTGGGCTGTCTAGTCCAGTGCTTTCTCAACCTATTGGGAGTAGTGGCAGCCTGCTTTGGTTAGGCTATATCATGTTGATCTTGTGTTTTGTCTATTTGTACTTTTACTTCATGTTGTCACGCACACCCCTCATGTAATTAGGCATAATGTATCTTGTGTGTTGTGATTTGAGCCTGAACAATGATGTAAGATAGTAATCTTGAGCACACGTTTGCATGACAGCAGTGGCATACGTTAGTCCACTTAATCAGAAAGGCGAAGATATTCGAGTACTTCTCGAGGCACCGGAACCTGAACATATATTGGAACCTTTCAACAACATATACAACAACAAACCAAGATTTCGGTTGTGTCAGTGGTCGAACATTGGGAGTTAATAGCGTTATATATAAATATCTTCGCCTACGTACCTTGTGGGTTGGAATTATCACCACATTTGAAATAGATTAGGACAAGGGACATTTGAGCCTTGAAAAAGTCGCGGGTTTAAATTCCCACTGTGGTGACGGAACACGTGTTGGCTGGCTAAGAACATGTACAAATAAAAAAAGAGGAAAAGAATAAAAGAAACGAAGAACCACATTACTATGTTTTTTTTGCGATTAAGTGGACTTACTTATGCTACTTCTGTCATTTCTTTGAAAAAGGGAAACGTGTGCTGGGGATTTGTATCTCATTTATTTGTAGCTTAGGCCACAAGCTTTGGGTAGGCCGGTGGTTCTCTCCACCCTACAGCACCGTTAAACTAATACAGTCTTATATTTAGATATTCTGTGACATCACCCTTGTAGCGCCAGTTTCCCTACCATTATACGATCGACCATTCGTTGTACGCTGAACAATGATGTAGTCCTTTTCAACTATGCATGATGTTAAACCTGGTCACACAAAGCTGGAATAGAGATGCATGGATGTATGTGATTTGGTCGTGTGTGGCATGTGTTGAGCAGAATGGGGTGCTGGTGCACAGGTGTGTAGTGTGTCCATCTGTCATGCAGACGGCACTGGAGCCTGTGTCACTTCTATACTCTTCATTGGCACAAAGGAAAGTGATAGTAACTTTGTTTGTGCAGCCTAGCTGCATGTGTGTATAGCAAGGTTAATGTTCCATGTGCTGAGCTGACACACACAAGTGCATAGTCCATGGAGACTGGTGTCTCATAGGTATGCATGGAGTGTAGACTCATATGTGATGGCAGCAGAATTATTTGAGATGGTGTCAGGAGGTGTTGTGTATGACTTCAGTACATTGGTTTTTGAGGTGTTGTGGGACATGGAGTGTGTACATTATCCCTATCTGAGTGCTTGTCATGCGGGGCTGTGATTCTGATAATGTGATCTAGATTTCGTGCCTCTACCCTGCACAATGTGTGGTACAAATGTGTATATGTGATTGGTGAATATCCCACTGGAGAATGTTGTTTTGTTGCATGTGATGAAAGATGTGGTCTGTTGCACTAATGTGCAATTTTACTGTAACGGAGCAGTTATGGATGAGTGCTGTTTGTTTATACTGTGGATGAGTCCATGTGGATATTGGTTGAGGAAGTTATATGTAGATGTTACAGGGATACATTGAGACAAGGTCTGACGATTCATATGTGTCAGAGTGTATTTGTGAATGTGATGGTATGTACACCAGTGTTATGAGAATTTGTACTGGATGGTGAAATGTCAGGTGTTATCCCTTTGTAGTATTTTGAGTTTGAATATGTGTATGCATATTTCCTTGAGTGACAATCCTTTGGACTTGTGCTTGAATTATGCAGTGATATGAAAATGACAGAGTACACAGCCATTACACTATGTATATGTATTGTAGTGAGATGTGGTGATGTGTGGAGGGTGCTTGTCTGGCTGTGCTGTGATGCTGCACAGTGTGGCATGAGTGCAGTCTAAGGCATCACTGAGTGTGTGGGTGGTAATGAGAGTGGTCCATCTGACATGTAAAGGTTGTCATCTGCTGATGAGGAAATGTGTACTGTGCATTGAGTGCATAGCAATGTATCTAAAAAGGGTTTTGTACATGGTGATGGAGAGTGGTGCTGCAAGTGTAGGTGTGTATGTGATGAGGGAAACACTCATGTGTTTGTACATCTTGGGATGTAATGGTATGTGTACTGTGCTGGAGCTAACGTGAAAGACATGCTTCAACATCTAGATGCACCAGAGGTGGAATATGACATGCTTGTGTGCTTGTCAGTTATGAGAGATGAATGTGTAGTGTGACATGTGTGTTGGAGGGATCATTCATTCATGAATGTTTTAAATTAATGCCCAACTTGTGTTGAAGTTGGCATGTGCATATGCGTTGATCATGTGCATGTGTGTGTGTGCAGGGAGAATAGCCCTTATTAATCTGTGGCTGAATCAGGTATCTGCTGAAGCTTGATGTATGCCAAAGTATGTTAATGTATGCTTTTTGTGATGATCATCGTCAATACACTGATATGTGCAGTACCGATTACCATCACAAGAGGAGTAGCCTCCACCCAGACTTGTCTTGTGTGAGTCATGAGTGGGCATAAGTGCTAAGTAGCACTTTGTAGTCAGTGGTGGACAATGACTGTTCATCAGTGTATATGCACTTATGTGTGTTGATCTGCCACCTGTGCTCCAAATAGTCCAGACAGGCATCCCTGCTGTTCCCAGTAGACAAAACACATGTAGGTAATCAAGTATTTTGGACTTTGAGTGCCCAAGGTGTGGGTGCACCATGAGAGTGGAGTTATTATGAAGCCATCCCTGGTTGTGTTGAGACTAGAGCCTGCACTGTGGGAATACTCACATGTGACACATGGAACATTCCCCAGGTCCATTTGTGTTAGCATCATCAGCATGTTATCAACCTGTCATCTGGTTTGGCAAGTGTGGGCCTTGTATGTGTCAAAAACTGCTCACAATCAGCACAATCTACCCTGACCATAGACTGATGGCAACATGTCTTATTTGTAGGTCTCCTTGACAGTTTTCATGATTCAGAGACAGTGTTTAAGTGCCTAATGGGTTCAATGCAAATTCCATTCTGCACATGCACTCCATCCTCAACGGATATTCACCATGTGTTATGCCTAGCTATGTGTATTGTGTTTGTGAGACACAGATCCCCCACCACCCCTGCCGTTGTCACCAGGGCAGGAAGATTAGCTTACACATTTGCTTGTGTATTGGAGCCTACTGACACAGTTGTTGTGTCCTCTATCTGGTGGGCCATGAGTCTTTCAAGTCTCATGCAGTACACACTGTCATGGGGGCCTGTGCAATGTCACCTGTCAAGGGAGGTTTTGATGAGGCACAGTGCTGCTGATCAAGGTGGGTGGTGTTTGGAGTCGCCAAATGTGACTTGGCTCCCGGCAAGGCCACTATCTACAATGTGGCCTCCAATCACCGGCCATGCCCTGAGAGTTATGTTTGTGTATGTGAGATGACAGTGGTTCTTGCAAGGCACGTAACACAGTGCACAAGAGTGAGTGAGCTCAAAACTATGGACCCCATCCTCATTTTGCATCACAGCGGCTCAGCAGACAGGATGCTGGCACCACAGTGCTGTGGCCTTGAGGGTACTGTGGAAGAGAGTCAGTATCTTGATTTGTTTTTTGGGGTCCACCAAGCTTGTTCCACAAGTGACTCTGGTGCACCGCTCATCAAACAATGCCTGATTGCCCACATTCACTATCCAAGCCCTATATGGAATACTTCCTGATTGTACTCAACACGCATATGTCTCAGTGGAGTTCAGCACCCCATCATGTGTGTTGGCCCAGGCTAGCAGCACTTCTACACCCACACTCATGTTGTGTTTGATCTGCAGTATGTGTCTGGTTGGTTGTCTTTGTACATCTTCCCCCATGTATTTCAACTGTCTTTGAAGGGCACTAGGTAGATGTTGTGTGTGTTCTTTCTCTATCATCCCAGGGCGTACTACATCTTGACTCAGCACATTCCTTATGTTTTATATTTAACCTTGATGACACAGTGTATGACTGGATCTAATCAAAACTGGACTTTCTGTTTGAATCCTTTATATTTGCTGCTGGTCATACCAAAAATGTGTGTTGATGCATTTTGGATGGTCACATGTTACATTGTCCGATTGAACACTGATTGTCGGCACATGGGTGAGGGTATGTAACACCCACAACAATGTTTGCCTCAACAGTTCTGTTGTTGTTTGGCCCACAACCACAACTTTATCACTACATTTGCTGGTGTATTTTGACACCCAAAAACATACTTGCTTGAGCCCCACATTCACCTTTTTGTCACTACATTGAGGGTGGGGTTGTCCCCCAAACCTCTATAGGCTTGAACATGCCTGGGGCTTGAACCCCACATTCACCTTTTTGCCACTACATTTATGGGGGTATCCCCCCCAAACCCCTATATGCTTGAGCATGCTGGGTGCTTGAACCCCACATTCACCTTTTTAACACTACATTTATGGGGGGCTTAGCCCCCTGAATCCCCATACGCTTGAGCATGCTGGGGGCTTGAACCCCCATTCACCTTTTTGATACTACATTTATGGGGGATTATCCCCCCAAACCCCTATATGCTTCAGCATGCTGGGGGCTTGAACCCCACATTCACCTTTTTATCACTACAGTGATGGGAGTTATCCCCAACCCCTTATATGCTTGACAATGCTGGGGGCTTGAGCCTTACATTCACCTTTTTTCACGACAGTGATGGGGGGTTGTACAACATATCACTTTATGTTTAAAGGTTTCAGGCAGTTTGCACATAAAACAGAATTTTGGAATTACAGCACTGGATGAGTGTTAGGCATCCACCTCCCTATGGGTTGGACAATGTTGGGAGTGTTAGGCATACACCCCAGTATTGGTTGGACAATGGTGGGAGTGTTAGGCATCCACCAACTATTGGCATTTAGATTGCTGGTAGTGTTAGGCATCCACCCACCTATGGGTTGGACAATGGTGGGAGTGGTAGGCATCCATCCTTCCATGGGTTGGTCAATAGTCGGAGTGTTAGGCATCCACCCCCTATGGGTTGGACAATGGTGGGAGTGGTAGGCATCCATCCCTCTATGGGTTGGTCAATAGTCGGAGTGTTAGGCATCCACCCTCTATGGGTTGAACAATGGTGGGAGTGATAGGCATCCACCCCCCTATGGGGTGGACGACACTGGGTGAGTGTTAGGCATCCACTCCTCTATGGGTTGGGCAATGGTGGGAGTGTTAGTCATCCACCCCCTATGGGTTGGACAATGGTGGGAGTGGTAGGCATCCACCCACCTTTGGGGTGGACGACACTGGGTGAGTGATAGGCATCCACTCCCTTTTGGGGTGGACAGCACCGGGTGAGTGTCAAGCATCCACCCTCCTGTGGGTTGGACAATGGTGGGAGTGTTAGGCATCCACCCCCCCTATGGGGTGGACAATGGTTGGAATGTTAGGCATCCACCCCCCTATGGGTTGGACAATGGTGGGAGTGTTAGGCATCCACCCCTATTGGCATTTAGATTGATGGTAGTGTTAGGCATCCACCCCCCGTGGGTTGGACAATGGTGAGAGTGTTAGGCATCCACACCCTTATGGGGTGGACAATGCTAGGAGTGTTTGCCATCCATCACCCACCTTGCCTCTACATTGCTGCAAGAATTCCCCCACCCCAATACTTACAGTGGTTTGTCACAAGCTGTCTATTCTGTTGCCGTTCCCAGGGTAGTGACGTTTTTGTGTGTGGTAGGTGTCTGACTTACCATCTGTGACGAATGCGTTGGTTACGGTTGTTGAATCAACTGTAGGCATACAGTATAGGGATGACATGCACGATCTGATACATTGCTGCTTCGTCTCGTACGCAGTGATAATGTTGTGGCGTGAATTGGACCCGAAATACTGCTCTTCCAGGTGCTCTGACGTGCTGGAGGTTGCGACCTGTTCGGCACATAGGAAGTACGCATCGTACTTTGCAAGACAAAAACATCTTAGTAAATGCCGCCGGACGACTCCATTCAGCGTTTACGGAGCCTGCTTGTACAAAAAATGGTGCTGGAATCGGAGCATACGAGTTGTTCTGGAATCGGAGACATTTGCGCATCGTACTTCATCGATCGCATGGACCGGCTCCCGGAGCGAGTCGGTCAGAAGGTAAAGCTACGGATGGCTCTGGGTGGGCCTTCTGAGTGAGATCGGAATCGGGCCCTAAGAAGTCAAATATACTTCCAATATACCTATCAGTATTTACATTCATAAGGTTAATATGGTTAGACGAAATAAAAATATTTTGTTTCTATGAATTAGGTAACTCAATGAGCAACATTTAAATATGATTGGGAACATAAAAACAACTTTGAAGCTTTTGTATATTTCATTATTGAATTGTATTCTCTTAACATAATGTCTACTGGAATAAACACACAATGATGTACTAGTGATCATTGGTGTTCACTTTTTTATATTGCATATTATAAATAATTACAAGTGATATTGTTTTGAATTACTAAAATAAGGTAGTCTATTACCACTCCCCACCTTTGTGATCTTTTTTGACTTCTGACTGTTGGGAATCAAGCGGGACATTCTAGTGCTGTGATATGAGCACTGCACTGTAATGTGTCTCTTATTTAGATTCTTTCGATGTATGACAATTGTACATATCCTTGAGATTGGCGTTTCTGGTTCATCCAGATGATAGATCATGTTTCAACAGTAAGGACGCCTTTGTGACACCATTTTAATGATATATTATGTATTGTTTGCGTGATTAAATGGTGTATAAAATAATTCTATAATCATGAGAGTACATAATAATTCCATTACCAGGTTTGAGGAAATTCTAAGAACGAAACAAGTTGGATTTATATGGTTTTAGAGTCATTTTAAAATAAAGCCGATTTTCTGTTATGATATTGGGTGTGTTGAAGTCATTTACACATGAGTGCCCCCTGACCTGGCATTTTGCCTAGAATAGGCTATTTTTGTCAGAGGGATACAAATCTCAATTATGACCGCACACAATCACAATCCCAACGATTCATCAGCAGACTTCTGTGCCAAGCTGTAGAATGATTGTCATTAAAGCTCTCTTCCTTCTACTTTCATCAGTTGGTCTCTGGACCGTGACATGCACACTGTCTGTTTGCACAGAAACATGATTGTGTTTTCATGCCAGGGCTGAGCAGGTCGCTATACCGGTGGAGGCAGGAAACGGGCAGTCTGTGGCAGCTGACAAATAGAGGTGAAACTCTCCAAACACATCTACATAGGATACTCCCACAAATTAATTCTAGGTTCAAGAAAGGGGGAAATTATCACCTTTCCCAACTGCAAACATTCCTGCCAACCTGTATTTCTTCTACACAAAAATGGATCATATATTTATTAGCTTGCCCCACTTTCTTTTTCTAGCTCCTTGTTTCATTTCTCTTTATTTATTTCATCCTATTGACACAATACATTTTAAAATAATTCATTGACATAGACATTTATCAATTTTACCTATAATTGATTACTCAATTCATAATAATAATTCAATATTTTTTTAACTCTACAGCTTTCATTATGAGTGCCCATTTAATGCCGATGGGCCAGTAACGAGCAGTTACTGAAGTAACTGGCTTCATTGGAGTTCTGAGTTTAGGGTGAACACTCGTGAGTACATTCCACCCAGCAGTTTCCATTGCTGTAAGCAGATAAAGTCTCCAGACAGAATAGAGGGGATAAACACGCAGCAATCATCACGGTTAGTCCAATTCCTGCATGTTATTCCCCACAAATGTATAAACCCCGTTTTTTCCCTCCTTACAAAATTATTGGGACAGTGGACATGATATTTATGAGGGGGAGGAGCAAGGAGAATCTGGGAATCGCAATAAGGACCTATCACAGTCAAATAATGAGAAATCGTACGATAGGATATTCAAAATGTTGGATATTAGTAATATACATAATTGAAAACAGAACAGGGTGCAAACAAGGCATGAATAGAAAGTAAACCTATGAAGGCATAGAGAAGATTGTGAAATATTTAACATCTGTGTAATAGGTCGAACAGGTACTAGGGGATAATGTAGAAACATGGCACAAATGTACTCAAATGTGCTTGAACACTGAGGGGCAAAGAGAGCCGATGGAGCATGTAAAGAAAAGGAAAAGTGTGAGCGGAGTGAGAGGTGAAAGACATCATCTTCTCATGGTGTAGCTCCATAACTACTTTCTTCTTTAAACCCCCAGAATTTGATCTCTGCCATGTCCGGGGCCTACTTAACAGACCTTGGACAAGGACATACTTGCTTAAAATAGAGAGATGTGATAAAAACGTCTGGTGAAATCACAAGCATTGTGTAAGGGGTAGTTGGGAATCATGAAGATGTGAGGGTGTGCGTTCTTGAAGGGCACAGTTCTGTGCCAGTTTTTGCCAATACATTTAGGGCCATATTTACCAAAAAGTCACTTAACGCAATGCAGCAAGCCACAGTGCTGTGCTGCATAGTGTGAAAGGGAAGGGCAGGATTGCACAACGCATTCCTGTCTCTTTTGACTCCCTTGTGCCAATGCAGACATCCTTGTACCATTGTACAAAGGTGCCTGCGTTGTAAGCAGGATTGTTTTTGTGCAGAATTAGTGTGTGTTTATATGTGTATATATACATGTATATGTATGTATGTTTGTATGTATAAATATATATATTCACAGAAAAAACCATAGGTTTCAGGGGCGTTATAGTTAGCTGCCCATTTCACTCGTACAAAACCATAGAAATTCCTCTGTTTTAGTTAGTTCTGCTAACTATAACTCACGCGCCCGCAATGCACTGCTGATGATGTCACATATTGCATCATTCATGACATGGTCAGTGACATCACTGATGACATCTCAATTGACATCACTGATGACATCATCCAGTGAATGTGGTTTAGTTTGAAATTTAAATATGTATTATATATATACCAATCTGTATTGAAGATTGAGTGGATATATAACTGTCTGGATGGAGGATTTAGTAGCTGTCTGACTGTCTTTTTAGGTGAGTAATTAAAAGTGTCTCACTTAATACATGGATTAGTAACTAAACTATGGGAATGTGTGCAGCACTGTCTCTGTTGTTGTATAACATGCTGCCTCAGTTGGTCACTAACTACATGAGTGTGTATATTAGTTATTGATTAGCTGGGTGAGTATTTGTATGGGACACTGAGTTTGTGTGTGGTTGGATGGGGTGTGTGTAACTCTATGCATAGATGTGTGAATGGTTGATTGACTAGGTATATGGGTTTAAGAGTGCATGTGGAAACAGTTGTTTGGGTGACTGAGTGTATTTATTTGTGTGTTGGTGAGCGAATATATGTTTTAGTTGTACATCTTCAACAAAGTAAAAAAATAAAAGGCATTGTATGTGAGAGTTGGTGTATATAAATAAGTTTGTGTAAGAGTCAGTGATTGTGAGAGTAAATATATGAATGAGTGAATAATTGTAATGGTGCTTTTTTAACATATTAAAGATGAGTTACTATGTGTTTGAATAAATGAGGTATCATTGGATAATTGTGTAAGTGAGTAAATTTAAGTGCGATACATTTTTTTCATGAGTGAGTAGGATGACTGCATAACCGACTAAGATGACTGCTGATGTGTCAATGTCTATATATGTGTATAAGTGCATTTGATAGTGTTCTATTAATTAATGACTGCATGTATAGATGATTCTGTTGTTGAATGGGCAGTTGTGTGTGTAGACTTAGGAATCAGTGAGTGGGTATGTAGTAACTGGTATTGGTGTGTCAATGGTTTCAAATATGGTACTCTGTATTTTACAGTGAGTGATGAAAGGTTATACTAGTGTATGATGTGGTGTATCAGATTGTCAAGTGGATGATGTCATCAGTGATGTCATTTGAGATGTCATCAGTGATGTCACTGACCATGTCATGAATGATGCAATATGTGACATCATCAGCAGTGCATTGCGGGCGCGTGAGTTATAGTTAGCAGAACTAACTATAACGGAGGAATTTCTATGGTTTTGTACGAGTGAAATGGGCAGCTAACTATAACGCCCCTGAAACCTATGGTTTTTTCTGTGAATTTCTAAGGTTTTTTAAATGCTAATTTCTAACTATAACGTCTCGGAAACCTATGTTTTTTTTCAGTGAATTTCAAAGGTTTTTTAAATGCTAACTTTTAAGTGTGATAGTAGTTATATCTATTTTTTTGTACTGATTTTCTGCAGTTTTTTAACTGTTTATTTATAAATATTTTATTCATTAAATAACATATATTTTTCTGAAAATTGCAAAAAAACATTTTTTCATTAAAACTGAAATATTGATTAATTTTCTTGTTTTCATTTTTTATTTTAATATATTTATATCATTTTCTTTAAAAAAAATTCCAATTTTTTTCGCAGTCGTGCAATCAAAGTGTACACATCACGGTGGGTGCGCGCATTCTAGCCGCCATTTTAGAAAAGTCATGAAGGATCCGCGTATGGTGTGCGACGGCTGCGTGTTTTTCAGTTACATCATATACATTTAATATCACGTGATATGCGTGATTGGTATGCGACCAGTCTGCGACTCCTGCTCCGATGCATTCGCGACACATGCGCATTATGGTACGAGATGTTTGCGCGCTTGCGGGTCCCGCGTGACATCATATACGTACTGGGGTGCGCTGGGTGCGCGACTCCCGCAAAAAAAATGTATGTTTCAAAATGATATGTATGTGTCTTTAATATACATATTAAGGCAAGAGATATTCATCAAAATAATATATTTGCACTTATAAGAAACTTATATTATTTTTAAATATATTTTCGCGAACTCGGGTGCGTGCGTCATGAGTGCAGAAAACCAGGTCAGCAGAGCTGCTGTAGAGCCAGAGAACCAGGTCAGCAGAGCAGCTCTAGAGCCTAAGAACTAGGTCAGCAGAGCTGCTCTAGAGTCAGAGAACCAGGTCAGCAGAGCTGCTGTAGAGCCAGAGAAACCAGGTCAGCAGAGCTGCTTTAGAGGGAGAGAACCAGGTCAGCAGAGCTGCTTTAGAGCCAGAGAACCAGGCCAGCAGAGCTGCTTTAGAGCCAGAGAACCAGGTTAGCAGAGCTGCTTTAGAGCCAGAGCCCCAGGTCAGCAGAGCTACTCTACAGCCAGAGAACCAAATCAGCAGAGCTGCTTTAGAGCCATAGAACCAGGTCAGCAGAGCTGCTTTAGAGCCAGAGAACCAGGTCAGTAGAGCTGTAGAGCTGCTCTAGAGCCTAAGAACCAGGTCAACAGAGCTGCTCTAGAGCCAGAGAACCAGGTCAGCAGAGCTGCTGCAGAGCCAGAGAAACCAGGTCAGTAGAGCTGCTTTAGAGGGAGAGAACCAGGTCAGCAGAGCTTCTATTGAGCCAGAGAACCATGTCAGCAGAACTGCTTCAGAGCCATAGAACTGGGTCAACGGAGCTACTTTAGAGCCAGAGAGCCAGGTCTGCAGAGCTGTTGTAGAGCCAGAGAACTAGATCAGCAGAGCTGCTCTGTAGCATAAGAACTAGGTCAGCAGAGCTGCTCTAGAGCCAGAGAACCAGGTCAGCAGACCTGCTGTAGAGCCAGAGAAACCAGGTCAGCAGAGCTGCTTTAGAGAGAGAGAACCAGGTCAGCAGAGCTGCTTTAGAGCCAGAGAACCAGGTCAGCAGAGCTGCTCTAGCTGACACTAACTGACTGAAACTGACTGACTGACACTGACTGACTGACACTGACTGACACTGATTGACACTGACTGACACTGACTGACACTGATTGATTGACACTGACTGACTGACACTGATTGACTGACACTGACTGACACTGACTGACTGACATTGACTGACATTGACTGACACTGACTGACTGACACTGACTGACTGACATTGACTGACACTGACTGACTTATCTCTACTACTCTACTACTGACTCTCTACTACTCTCTACTACTCTCTCTCTACTACTCACTCTCTACTACTCTCTACTACTCACTCTCTACTACTCTACTACTCTCTACTACTCACTCTCTACTACTCACTCTCAACTACTCACTCTCTACTACTCACTCTCTACTACTCACGCTCTACTACTCTCTACTACTCACTCTCTACTACTCTCTACTATTCACTCTCTACTACTCACTCTCTACTACTCACTCTACTACTTTCTACTACTCTCTACCACTCACTCTCTACTACTCTACTACTCACTCTCTACCACTCTCTACTACTTACTCGCTACTACTCTCTACTACTCACTCTCTACTACACTCTCTACTAATCTCTCTCTCTACTACTCTCTACTACTACTCTCTACTATTCACTCTCTACTACTCACTCTCTACTACTCTCTACTACTCACTCTACTACTCTCTGCTGCTCTCTAGCACTCACTCTGTACTACTCTACTACTCTCTCTCTACTACTCATTCTCTACTACTCTCTCTCTACTACTCTCTACTACTCTCTACTACTCACTCTCTACTACTCACTCTACTACTCTCTACTACTCACTCCCTAGTACACTCTCTACTATTCTACTACTCGCTCTCTACTACTCGCTCTCTACTACTCACTCTCCACTACTCGCTCTCTACTACTCGCTCTCTACTACTCTCTACTACTCACTCTCTACTACTCTCTACTACTCTCTCTGCTACTCACTCTCTACTACTCACTCTCTACTACTCTACTACTCTCTACTACTCGCTCTACTACTCACTCTCTACTATTCTCTACTACTCACTCTACTACTCTCTCCTACTCTCTACCACTCACTCTCTACTACTCTACTACTCACTCTCTACTACTCTCTCTCTACTACGCACTCTCTACTACTCACTCTACTACTCTATACTACTTACTCTGTACTACTCTACTACTCACTCTCTACTACTCACTCTCTACTACTCACTCTCTACTACTCTCTACTGCTCACTCTCCACCACGGATTCTCTACTACTCGCTCTCAACTACTCTCTACTACTCACTCTACTACTCAACTACTCTCTCTACTTCTCACTCTCTACTACTCTCTCTACTACTCACTATCTACCACTCACTCTCTACTACACACTCTCTACTACTTGCTCTCTGCTACTCGCTCTCTACTACTCTCTAGTACTCACTCTAATACTCACTCTCTACTACTCTCTACTACTCACTCTCTACTACTCCACTACTCTGTACTACTCACGCTCTACTACTCAAGCTCTACTACTCTACTACTCTCTACTACTCTCTCTCTACTACTCACTCTCTACTACTCACTCTCTACTACTCTCTACCACTCACTCTCTACTACTCTCTACTACTCACTCTCTACTACTCTCTCTCTACTACTCACTCTCTACTACTCTCTACTACTTTCTACTACTCACTCTACTACTACTCTCTACTACTCTCTCTCTACTACTCACTCTCTACTACTCACTCTCTAATACTAATACTCACTCTCTACTACTCACTCTCTACTACTCACTCTACTACTCTCTACTACTCACTCTCTGATACTTTCTCTACTACTCTCTACTACTCACTCTCTACTCTCTATTACTCGCTCTCTACTCTCTACCTCTCTACCTCTCTCTCTACTACTCTCTACCTCTACCTCTACCTCTCTACCTCTACACCTCTACCTATATACTTCTACCTCTCTACCTCTCTGTACATGTACACATATGCACATATATATATGCATATATATGCATATGCATTTATATATATGTATGTGTATATATATATACACATATAAACATATAATCTGCCTATCTATATAAATATAAATTCATGCAAACATATACATATACATATATGCATACATATGCATGGTATGTATATGAAATTTTGAAAAACACTAATAAAAGCAAAGCTAAAAAGCCACCTAATTATAAACAGAATTGCTTTAACTTAAACGAGGGCGAGACCTATTGCATTTTCAATGTTTGTTTACTTTGGTTTCATCAAGAAGGCATTCAGATGTGACACATTTGCCATAAATTCTGAATGGTAGCACTCTAGTTCCTCATTGGATCACTGTAGCAAAGCTACTGCTCACCAGGGAAGTCTGCTGCTGGTATTCAAAGTGCATGTTTCAGTCTGCATGTCAGAATTTTTTCATGAAATAGAAGAGGATTTGAGAAGTCAAAATGTGCCCTAAGTTTTCTTTCTGCAGCACTAATCATAATTTCTATGGCAAAATGAACCCCCTCATTTTGTTCCTTTGCAAATTAAATGTTACCACTTTATTCCAATCAAGATGGCTTCAGGTGTGCCATACCTTTGTCATAAGTAAGACTGTTAGCTCTCTAGTTGTTCTTTAAAACACTCTGGGATTTCTGTCATTGGGCTATACTTGGGCTACATCTCGGTGATATTTGTGCTACATTTGGGCTCTTTGTCTCTGGTGGCCATCTTGGGAACCTTGTTATGAAGATTCCTAATTTCCTCATTTACTGCAGTCTCCTCAGTAGGCATACTGTCAGTTTTTTACTTTGATTCAATGAAGAAGGCATTCAGATGTGTCACACATTTGCCATAAATTCAGAATGTTAGCACTCTAGTTTCTCATTAGATCACTGTAGTAAAGCTACTGCTCACCAGGGAAGTCTGCTGCTGGTATTGAAAGTGCATGTTTCAGTCTGAATGTCAGAATTCTTTAATGAAATACAAGAGGATTTGAGAAGTCACTCAAAATGTGCCCTAATGTTTCTTTCTGCAGCACTAATCATACATTCTATGGCAAAATGAACCCTCTCATTTTGTTCCTTTTTAAATTAAATGTTTTAAATGTTACCACTTTATTCCAATCAAGATGGCTTCAGGTGTGCCATAACTTTGTCATAAGTAAGACTGTTAACACTCTAGTTGTTCTTTAAAACACTCTGGGATTTCTGTCATTGGGTTATACTTGGGCTACATCTCGGTGATATTTGTGCTACATTTGGTCTCTTTTGTCTCTGGTGGCCATCTTGGGAACCTTGTTATGAAGATTCCTAATTTCCTCATTTACTGCAGTCTCCTCAGTAGGCATACTGTCGGTTTTTTACTTTGATTCAATGAAGAAGGCATTCAGATGTGTCACACATTTGCCATAAATTCAGAATGTTAGCACTCTAGTTGCTCATTAGATCACTGTAGTAAAGCTACTGCTCACCAGGGAAGTCTGCTGCGGGTATTGAAAGTGCATGTTTCAGTCTGCATGTCAGAATTCTTTAATGAAATAGAAGAGGATTTGAGAAGTCACTCAAAATGTGCCCTAATTTTTCTTTCTGCAGCACTAATCATACATTCTATGGCAAAATGAACCCTCTCATTTTGTTCCTTTTTAAATTAAATGTTTTAAATGTTACCACTTTATTCCAACCAAGATGGCTTCAGGTGTGCCGTAACTTTGTCATAAGTAAGACTGTTAGCGCTCTAGTTGTTCTTTGGAACACTCTGGGAAGCTGCAGTAGAACACAAAGGAATCAACTGACAGTCTCTGCCCTTGTTGGATGTACATGTTTTACTGAGAATGTCAGACTTCATTCTCACATGACTGAGAAAGATAATGTGAATTAACAGAAAATATGCTCTCAGTTTAGCTTATAGATCACCTTCCAAACCTCTGTGGGGAAAGCATGTGAAAATAGTTTTCTCTCAAACATGATTCATGATATCCCAGCAGAAGGCTTTTTCACATGGTAAAATCACCTTAGAACATACCACAATTCCTAAAATGAGTATGGTACCATCAACAAATGATTTATAATGTAATTAAAGTCTTAAAACCTTCTATTAACTGCAATGCTTTTTAATGAGGTGCTATCATGTATATTGGTCCCAAGATGGCTGCCAACACTTCTTGGATGAAGTGCTGACAGCCAATCAGCTCTCACAATGAGCAATGAGATGTGTGGTTAGGCTCCGCCCAGATATATATATGATTTTGATTTTCTCAGGAACTACTGAACGGATTGACTCCATACATGCAAAAGGCACATCCCTGACCTGAGGACTACCTCTTTGCCAAATTTCAAGTAATTCTGTTCAGCCGTTCGGGCTGTACCTTCGACTAAAGGTCCTATGGGAAAATGCATGGGGAAAACGCGTTTTGGGACCCCCCTTTTTTCTCGGCCCCCGCTTGACGAATCCCCCCGAGACTTTCAGGGTAGGAGCTGAGGAGCGCCCCATTAGTTTTGAAAATCTCGCGAGGATTTGTCAACCGGCGCCAAAGTTATTCAAAATAGAATTTTCAGATTTCCTATGGAAACACGGTCCTAACTATAACTATCTACTGGCGACCGCCAGTAGATAATATATACAAAATCAGAACAGGATTTAATATTAATGAGATACCCAATTGGCATTTGTCAGGTATGAGGTTAAAAGCAGAGTATGGAATCAACCCCAAGAAGAGTAGACGACTTATAGAACTAGGTATAATGGATTTAATATGGCTATGATACAAAATTTCTCTTTTCTTTGTTTATATATATATATATATATATATAGAAAATTTGCACTTTTATTATTGGTTTTGTGAAGTATATGTTAGCATTTCTTTCACGGTTATGGAGCACGCTTAACATTTGTTCATTCACTTTATTCAATATTCATGAACTGTATAAAGAGGGTTAAACTTGGCATTTAGGCCGCAATCTTGAGTGGTTTTATCAGCATTGAGCTTTGATTATACATTTCCAGTAAATTATATTTATATTATTTAATGCGGACATATTTTATGTCTAAAAACGTAGGAAATGCATAGAATGTCTATTAATAACATGCACAAGCATTCAAGAGAATATGTTTGTTACCAACTATAGTACTATTAGTATAGTATTTTTACTATGTTCATGAACTTTATGCACAGGCACTTTAAATAGCGGGACAGACAAGCTGAGCGTCGTCATGTGATCAAGGCCGCTTGAACGGCCGAAACGCGTTATGGCAGAGTACTAAAATAAAAATAAAATGATTGGGCACCATTGGAGGTCTGCACTCGTTTTTCATGCTCAAGCAATCACAAGGTGATACGAGCTGGAGTGATATATATATATATATATATATATATATATATATATATATATATATATATATATATATATATTCTTTCCCAATCCTGGCTGCGGTGAACAGTCAGGCACAGACTCCGTGATATGATGGCAAAAATGAATTTAATCCAACAAAGGTTAGACGCGTTTCGGCGGCGTACCTCCTTGGTCACTACGACTGAAACACACTAGTTTGACAAATAAATACGTTTCACTCAGTTGTCAGGGCAACCTCACAGAGGTGATCATAGACATAAACAATCACTATGTTAGTTACATCATGACAATGCAAAAAAACTGAAAATAAAAGGCGGAACAATTTGTGCCTATAAGTAAATACTTAGAGAAAGAACACGAGTATAATGTAAATATATTCAGGGCATACATTTACCAGAATGTAGTGTTAAAAATAAAAATACAATAAAGATTATAAAGAGAAATGTGACTGAGGGTAGGCAACAGCTCGTGTATGTTAACGTCCTATCTACAAGTGTAGACATAGAAAAAACATGTGTGCCCCTTGGAGACAAACGTTTAGTGTTGTCGTATGAAGAATAGTGTGCAGCTTACAAAATAGTTAGCGTAGATATAACCGCGAGTGATAAATACAGACTCATATATGGCTCCCACCTGGACGTCATCTCCTAATGATGTACGTCCTCTATCACGCGATAGGGTCTAAAATAGACAGAGGGTGGGAAAGAAAGTAGGGACATAGATCGTGTGTGTAAAACGATCTAAGTAAGAGTCTGTAAAACTAAAATGAAAAAGAAGGGAACCATGGTAATATATGCCAACGGTATGCGTGGACAGTAATGCCCTAGTGGGCTCACGGTTAGGAAACCTGCTACTTAGTCAATATAGACATTGTACGATAATAGCTACAGGGGGGGGGCTCCCAAGAGCGATGTTAATCAAGGTGGGAAAAGGACGTGAGAAAGGATATAGAAGGTTGCAGGATAGTATGTGAGGGAAAGAAGAAGCTAATGTTGGCCGAAAATGAGTGGTGTGTCCTAAACGTGACAGAGTAGGGGAGTATATATATATATATTCACTGAAAAATCCATAGGTTTTTGGGAAAGTTATAGTTAGTTGGAAATTTCACTCATACAAAACCATAGAAATTCCCCTGTTATAATTAGTTCCGCTAACTATAAATCGCGCCCCTGCAAAGCACTGCTGATGACGTCACATATTACATCACACATTACATGGTCAGTGACATCACTGATGACATCATCCTGTGACTGTGTGTTTCTGTAAAGTTTAATATGTTTAATATATATAGGGAAAGGCGTATTGAAGAATGAGTGGGTGTTAAAGTGTCTGAATGGATAATTTAGTAGGTGTGTGACTGACTCTATAAGTGAGTGATAAAACGTATCTTACTGAATGCATGGGTTAGTGACTAAACTGTGTGAATGTCTGTATCCGTCTGTCTGTTGGTGTGTACGCGGCTGCATGGGTTTGTGAATAGCTACATGAGTGTCTATATGGGTTATTGATTGGTTGTCTGAGTATCTGTGTGGGTGCCTGAGTGTTTGTGTGGGTGGGGTGTGTGTGACTCTGTGCATTGATGTTTGAGTGGGTAATTCACTGGGTGCATGGTTTCAAGAGTGCATCTGTGATAGACAGTATGGGTGGGTGAGTGTGTGTATGGGTGTGTTAGTAAGTGAATGTATATCTCAGTGGTACATGTGTGAGTAACTACATATGTGAAAGGCAGTGTATATGTGTGTTAGAGTATATAAATGGCTATAAGTGAGAGTGAGTGATTGTGACAGTGGCTGTATGGATGAGTGTGTGCTTGTATCAGTGATTGTATAAGAGCATAAGAATGTGCTAGTATTTGTAGGAGTAATTGAGCTGGTGTGTGTATAACTGAATAGGTGAGTAAATGGTAGTGTGATTCATTATTTGCATGACTGACTAGGTGTGTGAGTACCTCTATGGATGAGTGGCGGTGTGTGAGTGTCGATATAGGTGTATGAGTGCATATGATAGTCCTGTACTGAGTGACCATAAGTATGAGTGACTGTACGGGTGAGTGAGTGGATGTGTGTATAAACCTAAGTATCAGTGAGTGGGTATGTAGTTGTTGGTGTTGGAGTGTCTATGGTTTTGAGAATGGCAGCCTGTAATTTAGAGTGGGTGTATCAAAGGTTATATTAGGGTGTGAGAAGTTGCATCAATTTATCCCATGGATGATGTCATCAGAGATGTCATTTGAGATGTCATCAGTGATGTCATCAGTGATGTCACTGACCATGTCATGAGTGATGTAATATGTGACATCATCAGCAGTGCATTGCGGGGGAGCGAGTTATAGTTAGCTGAATTAACTATAACGGGGGAATTTCTATGGTTTTGTACGAGTCAAATTTCCAAAAAACTATAACTTTCCCTAAAGCCTATGGTTTTTTCAGTGAATTTCAAAGGTTTTTTAAACGCTAATTTCTTACTATAATGTGCCTGAAAACGATGGTTTTTTAAGTGAATTTCAAAGTTTTTTTACATGCTAATTTCTTACTATAACGTGCCGGAAAACTACGGTTTTTTAAGTGAATTTCAAAGTTTTCTTAAATGCTAGTTTCTAACTATGCCTACAGAGGTAGGGCATGTGACGAAAGAAGAAAAAACGCACAGAAAGAAGCAAAAGAAATACAGACAGAAGCAACAGAAGTCCACAAAGACGAAGAAAAGTGCAGGAAGGAGCAAGACATGTGCAGAAAGACCCAACAGAGGAGCAGAAAGAGGCCTTGTTGCAAAATCATCCTGTGCCCACAACTTTTTCAGACGGCTACTGGTGGTAACTGACTTTGACTAACCAGGCCTAGAGCCAGTGCTATGCTAAAAGACACTTAGAATACAGTGCAAACACCTACATACACTAGGGAACACTATGCGTTGGGGTACCCCTGTGATTAGCATGACCTCCTCTTTAAGGCCCTAGTACATAATAGGGCAGGGGGATTAAAACTACCTCTAAGTCAGAGGTGCAGAAATATGCTACTTTAACTAGTAGTCACGTTAGCAGAGTGGTGGAGAAAGGGTGCTGGGTGTCCAACCAACGCTCAGGAATTCTGCGCATGGGACTTACAGGAGGTACCAGGAGGGATTCCTGGCCCCCAAACTCCCTCAGGATTAAATTGGACTTCATCCCCCATCCCATAGTCTGCCACAAGGCACGTTGCAGAGTGGAAGAGAAAGGGGGCCATGACCTCCGAAGACGTCTTAGCAATCCCACTGTGTAGGACTTACAGGAGGTAACAAGAGGGTTAGTTGGCCCCCAAGGACATCCTTGGGAGCCAATTTACCAAACTATTATCTCCAGTCAGTCCCACACAGCAACACTGGTAAGTACTCATACCAGGCCATGCCCACTTTGCCCACCACTCTACAAACGCGCTCCTTTACATGCTCTTGGATGGGGATTGAAGTCCCCTTCACTGCTGGGGTCCTTTAGGGGCCAACTAGCCTACCTTTCACCTCCAGTAAGCCCCACCCAGTGGGATTGGTGAGAGGTAGACAAAGGCCATGCCCCCTTTCTCCACCCCTCTGTAAACGCGCCCCCTGGCGCGTTGTAAGTTGGGAGATTAAGTCCCCTTGATCCTGAGGGTCCCTGGGGTCCAACTAGCCCACCAGGTACATCCAGTAAGCGCCACAGACCTGCGATGCAGAGAGGTGTAAAAAGGGACGCGGCCTGGCCCACTTCTCTGCAACGCAGCGCAGTGGCGCTTACTGGAGGTACCTGGTGGGTTTGTTGGCCACCAGGGACCCTCAGTATTGAAGAGGAATTAATTCCCCGACTTAAAATGCACCACAGGGCGTGTTTGCACACATGTCACCTCAGGCCCCACAACCTCCCTTCACCACTGTGCAAACACGCCCCGTGGCGCTTTTTAAGTTGGGGGATTAAGTCCCTTGAATCCTGGGGATCCCTGGGGTCTGACTAGCCCACCAGGTACCTCCAGTAAGCACCACAGACTCAGTTCTACTGAGTCACAAGATGGCTGCCAACACTTCGTGGTTTGGAGTGTTGACAGCCAATTAGACTAAAGCTCGTGGTCGGGAGGGTGCGCGGATCCACCGTGCCTCTAAATATCAAAACTTTTATTTTTTGATTTTCTCAGCAACTACCGAACGGATTTACACCATTGAAACAAAAGGGCGCTTTCTGAAGCTAGCACTACCTTTTTGCCAAATTTGTTGTAATTCCGTTCAGCAGTTCCAGCTGTAGCTGTGTCTAAAGTTTCCTATGGGAAATTCATTTTTCGACCTCATTTTTTAAAAAATTCTCAGAAACTACTGAACGGATTTACACCATTTAACAAAAAGAGTTCTTTCTGAAACAAGAGCTATCTTTTTGTCAAATTTAGTGTAATTCCGTTCAGCAGTTCGGGCTGTAGCCGTGTCTAAAGTTTCCCATGGAAATTAACATGGAGAAAACATGTTTTGGGACCCCCCTTTTTTCTCGGCCCCCACTTGACTAATCACTCCCAAACCTTCAGGATAGGAGCTGACCGGAGTGCCCCACGAGTTTTGAAAATTGCGCAAATATTCGTCATCCGGCACCAAAGTTATTGGGAAAACAATAAACGCTTTTCCTATTGAAACTAGGTCCTAACTATAACTATCTACTGGCGACTGCCAGTAGATAATATATATATATATATAAAAAAAGTTATATATATATATATTTGCCCATCTGCCCCCTTCAACTTTACTGACACCAGAATTGATCTTTTCAAGTTTGTGAGAAATCTAAAATTGAAAAAATGGCACAAACTTAAGCGACTAGGCGACTCCAGAAAGACCTTTTCTGATACACCTCATCACCTTGATAACATCACATTAGGCGATATTGATTTACTAACTGATATGATACATCTCGATCAGGATCATAGTTCTGGTATTAATACCACCTACAATGAAGAACAGCTCAGCATAACACAAGTTGCAGACATAGCAGGTCTCACCACAGATAATCATGCCTCCTCAGGGTTCAAACCGAAATCCACTTTCTTTCCCATATCTCCCTATGATCCCATTGACACCTTTCACGACTGCGTTACCAAGTCATTATGTACCTTAAGACATAGAAAGAAGAAAAACTACTGTAACAATCTAACATACACACAAAGGCAGTCACTCAAATCATTGACTGAAGACAGTAACATCATCATTCGCCCTGCTGATAAGGGTGGCAACATTGTCATTCTAGACAGGGACAGTTACATTACAGAAGCCACAAGACAACTCTCTGACACTAGATATTACGAACACATAAAGGTGGATAAATACAACACTAGCATTACACTCTTGTGGGACAAGCTCAACACTTGGAGAGAGAAGGGCTTACTCGAATGGGAAGAATACACCTATTTGAAGAATGATCATCCCATCCTTCCTGCCTTGTACCTTTTACCCAAACTTCATAAGGACCCCATTAATCCTCCTGGGCACCCCATTGTTTCCTCCAGAGGCAGTGTATCAGAACATGTCTCTAAATACATCGATCATTTTCTTAGAGACTATGTCAGCAATTTACCCAGTTACATCAGGGACACGAAAGACTTCCTTAAAAAGTTAGGTGACATCACATGGGAAACCAACTCTTGCCTCATCACTCTAGACGTGCAGTCACTTTACACCATTATTGACCACCAACAAGGCATAGAGGCTTGTGAACACTATCTCAAGACCAGACCCCTACGCCTCAGAGACCACAGCACTATGATTATTGAGATGATCCATTATTGTCTCACCAATAATATTTTCCTGTTTAATGGTGAATTATATAGACAGGTAGTCGGGATCGCCATGGGTTCTTGCTTTGCCCCTAGTCTGGCCAATCTCTTTATGGGATTGTGGGAGGAGCAAGTATTTTCCAACCCTGAATACAAACAAGATCTCGACCAGATCACCTCATGGATGCGCTACATCGATGACTTGTTCGTCATATGGAATGGCAATGAAGAACAAGCCACCAACTTTATTGACAAACTTAACATCAATGAAAATAACATTGTCTTGACTTGTCACATCAGCAAAAGCAATGTGGAATTTCTTGACGTCAGAGTTGAGATTATTGATGATACCATACAGACAACCCTGTTCAGAAAAACAACTGCAGGGAATAGTGTCTTGCATGCCCTCAGCAGTCACCCTGAGACACTCAAATGGAGTATTCCTTACGGTGAACTGTTGAGGGCAAAGAGGAATTGTAGCACCTCAGTGGCATACGAAAACACAAGCAGAGAGATGTTGTCACGTTTCAAACTTAGGGGTTACCCCAATTGGGTTCTCCGGAAAGCTAAAGAAAGAGCAGATGCCATACCCAGGGATCTTACCATCTCTGACAAACCAGTTGAAACCATTGACGACATTAATGAAACCACCAGGATGATTATGACTTTCAATTCAGACTCCAACAACATACACAAAATTGTAGCCAAAAATTGGGATATCCTCAAGTGCGACAACATCATTGGTGAGACTATCCCTAATAGACCCAGCATCACCTATCGTAAAGGCAGGAGCATCAGAGACATGGTAGTGAGAAGTGATGTCACTCTTTATCCTACCAGACAACAACATGGCCTTGAGGGATTCTTCCCCTGCGGACACTGCAAAGCCTGTAAGAACAGCAAGTTCCGCACCAAAATCAACTACAATGACATCACCAAAGTAATCAGGGAATTCTTGACATGTAGCACTACTTTTGTCAATTATGTAATTGAGTGTCCCTGTCACTTGTGGTACATTGGAAGCACCACACTTCCTGCCAAAAAACGTGTCCTGGAACATTACAGAGCCATAATCACAAAGACGAAAAATATCCAGTGGCCCGTCACTTCAAAGACAAACATTTTTCCAACCCTGAACTCCTTACTTTCTTCATCCTAGAACAAATCACAAAAAATCCTAGAGGAGGGAACAGGGTACTTAAACTGAGGCAGCGTGAATCCAAATATATAGTTGAATTCCAAACCAAACATCCGGGAGGCCTTAATCATGATGAGGAATTATCTGTTCATTTAAAGGAATAACTATATTTCAATTATGTATCATCATGAAATGCACACGTGATATGTGACTTTGCTTTCTCTCCCCTTTTCCTATTTATGATGTCTTTCAGACCCTAGGTTGTATTTCTTCTCTTCATCAGATTGTGTACTTTGTACCTTTTTAAGTATTTGCTCGAGGAATTTTAACATTGTGTTTTCTTTTGTTTCTTTTCATTTCAGGAAGAAAGGAAGGTGCCCCCTCACTGGCACTCACCTCACATGGGCCACCTACCCTTCCTTCCGTTCCTTCACTTTTGAGCACGGTAACTGATGAACTTCATTTTTTTGTGATTACAATTGGATGACCGTGGCAGAGCCGAACTCTTAACCCCCATTTCTTGGGCACCTGACCGAGATCCATGGCATGCACACTCCTGTTACTTGTCTTGTGTGTCCGCCACCTTACAGTAACTCACTTGGGTCGTTGCAATTACTGCCACTTAAACCGCAACATTCTATATACTTATGACACAATTAGGCACTGGCACTCTTTTGCACTATGCATTTATTTTGAAACAGTCATACACCTGTTTTCAACATGTCAGCACTGGTCTCTGAGCAGTACCCTCACTTAAACAAGTGCAGCGATTTTGTTAAATCTTGATTTTTTCATGCATTTATGTGTTGCATTGCCCTATGGTATTTTACCTTCATTTTGACTGCATTACTGCATCAATACTTACCTTCAACTAGGTTTCGCGGCAATTCTTGAATGTAATCTAGTTACTTGCTATTTAGCATACAACGTTCCAAGATGTCTGCCTAGGTTTCATTTTGTTTACATTGGTTTTCCTTTTGTCCTATGTTGATGTTTATGCATTACAACTTTATCAGTTACCTTGTTTCACACGATCTTCCACGTGAACAAGGCTTTCTAGCTGAAACGCGTTGTGGATTAAACAACCCTTTCTTGCATTTCTCGTTTTGTGGTATTTCTCCTGAGAGCGCACGTGGATTGCTTTGCAAACTTTGGGATATATATATATATATATATAACTTTCTTCCAGCAGTTTTCCAAGAGTGTAGGAAACCAGAGACGGACACGTTCACTTGACATGGGAATACATTTTCTGTTTCTTTTTAAAGTGACCGTGCAACAGATTAAAACACCACGTGGTCGATAGTACAATAGACATGAAAGAAATACTTGTGTAATTTGGCTGTCTATAGTGATACAGTACCGGGTAGCGAAATGCTCAAATGAAAATTTTCATATTAAGTACTTACACATGACATTTGAATTGTTTCTATAAATATTCACAATTCGAAAAACGGATATATTATAGTGAAATACATTCATTTACAGATTGTTCCTATGTCATCTATATCAGCTAAAAAGTAGACTGCCTTTAGAGCCATCTCCAAATTGATTAAATAATATTTGATTGGAAGGCAGTATATATGTTGTACAATATGCTGATATGTACTGTGTCCACAGGTGACAGTGATAAAGTGCATGAAATGTACTCAATAAAGTGCCTAAGTGCAATACAATAATCATTCAAGTAAAAGATTAGAGCAGCAAGTGATCATATTCTTATAAATATAATCTTATGGAAAGAATACAAGTTGTATTGCATATCATATTGTCAGATTCCAATCATAAAATCACAAATATTGATGAAAATTATCGCTAAAATAGCCAGAAGCATGGACCATCGAAATGTATGGTGGTTTTGGCGGGAACAGACTTGTAGTTATCTAGGGAAGTTAAAGACTCCTTACTCAGTGGGTATATTGGTAATTTAAAAAAGTTTGAAATCAATGATAGAACAACAGCCACTTATATCAAGACATATAGTAAAACTCATATGTAAATCCTGATCGAAAGGTATAGTGCAAGTTAGATGTGCAAAATGGGCTTTTGCAAAATGGGCTAAAATACTTGATATCATTGATCTTATCATAGATAATTGTATATATATATATATATATATATATGACTGAATCGCTGCCTTCCAACTTCCCAACGGGCGATGAAAAGAACCAGCACGAACACCTCTTCGTTGGAATGACAAGATGTTTATTTCTCACTCAATATGTCATTACGCGTTTCGACTGACACAGCAGCCTTGATCACATAAGGAAATGCCTTCACCATTGCTTTTTAAGTACCACCTACTAGTGTCACGTGATCCCAAAGAACATAGAAAACATACTATATGAGTATTTCTTCACATGTGTAAAATAATGCAAAATTTATATTAAATAAATAGCAATAAATACAATATTTAAAAATCTCTCCAATTCTAAAATTGAATAAATTAATAAATAATATATTTGGACCAATGGAAACGAAAATATAGAGCTTAGTCTAGTTTGTTGTGCTGAGGGCTGGATCTTGTGTTTTTATTTACATAAATAAAACACATATGTATGTGTGTGGATATTGTCTATTTTCTACTATTAGCAAAACATAGCATTCTACAAACAATAAAACTTAACCGCATATTAATATGCTTAAACTACTTGGCTCTAATGCACACAAATCCATGTCAGCAATGTGATAATTTATGGTTTGTACTGTAGTAAAAAAATCTTGTTGTTGCAAACTTTATTTGAAACCACACAAATGCCTCACACTCAACTAACTTAAAATTGACTTATTATTGATTGTCCATGTATGTAAATTCCTTTTTTTTTTTTTTAAACAATTTTATTGAGATCAGGACAGGAGACCGGGACAACATATAATAATTGATGTTACAGACAATTATACAAATAGATCGAATCGAACAGACAAAACAAAGAAGGGCATATACATACAGATCAGCAATTGTATCAGCTTTGTCAAAATCAGCTCAGTGGAAAGAAAGAAAAAAAAAAAAAAAACCCATTATGTGTACATCAATCTTTACTTAGAGTTGAGGCGCCCCAGATTCTATTAGTTCTTTGAAGAAATTTGTGACCTCTGATCTTAGCTAGAGAAGTTTCCATAATGTGGATTTCTTTGACAAGAAGCCACCACTCCATCACATGTGGAGGGTTACATGAGATCCAAGTCCTAGCAATAATGAGTCTGGCACAACCAATCAAAATATTAATAAGATCAGTTTGTGAGGCTAAAGATGAATGATTCAGCAATGGGATGCCGAGCAATACATTAGCCAAGCTTATTGTAATTGGTTGTGTCAAAATCTGCGTGATACCCTGGCTAACTTTAGACCAAAATTCAGTAAGTCGGGGACACGTGAACATCATGTGTTCAAGATTGGCAGCCAACAGATCGCATTTGGGGCACCTTGTCCGTTCACTACTAGAACTATTACTAGACCATTTTGAAATTTTTTCCGGGGTGTAATATAGCTGAAATATCGTTTTATATTGTTGTAAACGTAAGCTGGAAGACTGGACCGAGCGATTAAAACTACTTAGCGAAGATGCTATCTGATTAGCTGAGATATTCAGACCCAAACGGGAACTCCATTTGTCCGCAATATTCCCACAGTCGTCCAGTTTGAGCGAGGTAAAAACTTTATAGCCTAAACTAATGAGTGATCTAACCTTAGCAGGATAGAAGCAATTCCATATATCTGAATCTTCAATTGTAAGTAGCTTTATTTTACGTATTAAGTAATCATGTATCTGAATATATTTAAAATGTGCGGCTGAAGGTAGTTTGAAAATTATTCTTAGAGTCTCAAAGGCCAATAGTCCGTCATTATCGTAGAGATCTCCAAGTGTTTCAATTCCGGCATCTTTCCACTTGTAAAATATACCATCATGAAATATGTCCGGAAGACCGGGGTTAGCCCATAAAGGCAGTTGAAGATGGAACAAAGACGTGTTGCATTTGGCTAAAATAAGTTGCCAAATTTTAACAGTGTCTCTAATCGTCTTAAATTTTACCCGTTTAAAATAATTTGGGTCATTAGTTTTGGCTAGAAACATATTGGAGTCCTCGCCCAGGGCGAATTGATAACAATACAGCGCTTGTGCGTTGCGGACAAACAGGCCACGGAGACGACTCAGGAAAGCAGAAAAATAGTATGCTCTAAAGTCGGGAAAGGTCAAGCCACCTTGATTAAGAGGTAGTTTAACAAGATTAATTGACCTACGAGCCTTCTTGTATCCCCAGATGTAACTGCTAAAAATCCCATCGAGCCGTTTAAAGTATGCGTTATTGACGAGAAGAGGTATGGACCTAAATAGATATAAAAATGTAGGTAGTATGTTCATTTTGATTAAATTAATCCTACCAACCATACTTAAGGGGACCTTGTGCCATTTTTTAAGAGTTGTAGCAGTTTCTTTAAGAAGAGTCTCGTAGTTGAGATTAATTATCTCATTAGTATCTGAAGAAATTTTAATACCAAGGTAAGTGGCTGTTCTGCAAGTCCCTACTATTTGAGTCATTGGTTTGAAGTTCAGAATAACTTGAGTTTTATGTGAGTTGAGTTTATAACCGGAGACTAACCCAAATTTGTTAGCCTCCTCAGTGATTCCCAGTATAGCTAACGGTATATTGGTTGAATAGACCGCGATATCATCGGCATACGCCGTTATTTTTAGTTGTTTCTGACCGTGTATAAAAGGAGTAATATTAGGATTTGCTTGTAGTGCGACAAGAAAAGGTTCGAGCGACAATGCAAAAAGCAAGGGTGATAATGGACACCCTTGCCGAGTGCCGCGAGAAATTAGGAAGCTGGCAGAGGTTAGCCCATCATAGCAGAGCCTGGCTGTAGGGCGATCATAAAGAGCCTGAAGCCATTTGAGGAATTGACCATGGAAACCCATAGTGATCATTGTTGACCAGAGAAATTCCCACCCCACTCGGTCGAAGGCTTTTTCAGCGTCCAAGAGAATCATACCGAGTGGGGTGGGTCCAAGCCTGGCAACGTCGAATGCGGTAATGGCCATATTAATATGAGCGGTAGTATCTCTTCCCATGACAAAACCATGTTGGTGAGGGGACACCAAATGAGGGATAAGTGGAGCTAGTCGGGAAGCGAGTACCTTGGCGAAGATTTTGGCATCTGTATTGATTAGTGAAATGGGTCAATAGGACCCACATTGATCCGCCGGTTTGCCCTTTTTTAAAAAAAAGACCATCCTGGTTGTATTCCAGGATTTGGGAGCCTCCCCATTTATCCCAACATTACTAATCACATCAGTAAGTAATGGCAGAATCTCCTCCGAGCATTTTTGGTAGATGTCTAATGGGATTGTATCCTCTCCAGCAGCTTTACCTAAGGGTAGTGAAGCGATTGCTTTTCTGATCTCTTGCTCAGTAATATTTTCAGAGAGTAAATCCATGTTTTCAATCTGTTTGCCTTTAGTTATATTAGTGTCTAAATATTCTTGAATCTTGTTCAACTCAGGTAGCTCCTCTGGGGTATATAATGTACTATAAAATGCAACGAATTGCTGGAGAATCTGTTCAGGTTGAGTGTAAACCAAATTGTTTGGGCCCTTAATTTCTTTTATAAATGTTTTAGATTTATCATCGGCGATTTTATATGCCAAAATTTTGCCAACCTTATCCCCGCTCTCATATTGAGATATATGGAATTTTTGTAAACTGTTTAAGTTTTTCTCCATAAGTCTAGTTTTAATAATGAGCTTGGATGAAGCTAACTTTTGACATATGTCAGATAAGTTTGGCACGCCCTGTATCAAAGCCTGTGAAAGCTGTTTTTCAAGCGTAATTATGGTGTTACTCAAAGCCGCCCAACCACGTCTATATAGGGAGTTTTGATTGAAAACAAACTGTTGTGTGAACCCGCGGATGCTGGCTTTAACCGTATCCCAAACTATGCTTGGAGAAGCAGAATTAATATTTATGGCAGTAAATTCACGTAAGTGTGCTTTGAGTTGTGTTATGTAATCAGTGTTAGATAGTAAATGTCTGGGAAATGTAAATGTCCTAAGTTTCCGGTTAGTCCGTGGTAGACTAAATGATAATATGATTGGATTATGATCCGAGGCAACTCTTGGACACAACTCGATGGAGCTGTTCTTTATGATATTATCTGATGCCCAGACCATATCAATTCTTGAGCAAAGTTGGTGGGGGGCAGAGTAGTAAGTAAAGCCGGCAGTAGAGGGGTGTATTGTTCGCCAGACATCTTTTAAATTGTGGATACGTCCGAGTTCGATAAGTGCAGCTCGTGAGCGACGCATCCTCTGAAATGCTCGTTGTCGAGTAGTATCAATATTGTAATCCATAATAAGGTTGAAGTCCCCCATTATAATGAGTTCCCCACTGCTGTCCAATAGTTCAATATTTAACCTATCTATAATAGACGGGTCATCAATATTCGGCCCATAAAAAACACAGAAGGTAAAAGTATTGTCATCCCAGAGCACTTGAGCGATAGCCCAACGGCCAGCTTTATCAACCTTAGTTTTAGTCAGTTCTATATTTAATCTTTTCTGTGCCAAAATAGCAACACCTCTAGTTGGTATACTGCATTCTGAGCACACATACACGTCGTATCCTAACTGCCCCAGAAGCTTACGGTCAGAGTAGATGATATGTGTTTCAGTGAGCAAGGCAATCTGGGGTTTATACAGATTTAGCTCTTCAGAGACAAGCCGTCTCTTATTCCTGCCATTGAGTCCCGCTACATTCCAGGCCAAACATCTGATTCTGTGTGTCATTTCGATCTGTTAAAGCGCTTTGCCTGTTTTTGATTTCGATTTTTCGTACTGCATTGCAACGACAAAAAAAAATTATAATAACAAATAACCTTCCCCTCCAGCCTGATCATTTTAACATTTTTATCCCCCCCAAACCCACCAAACCCACCCCCACCCCCAAAGAACCACCCTCGGAGGTTCAAATAAGAACCCCTATCCCAAAGAGGAGGGAAACCTCTTATACCCAGCTGCCGGTTGCTGGGCAGCGCAAAAGAGAAGCAGCAGAGGAGGCCAACCTACTAGGCAAATATTGGATCTTTCTGTTGATATAGTTTAATTGCAATTAGTATACTATAGTTGAGTGAATGTATAGATGTGTGAGTGCACCTATTCCCCCCCTTTTTTTTTTTTTAATTATTGATTTAATTTTTTTTTTTTATTTATTTATTTATTTATTTATTTTTTTTTATTTTTTTTTTGATTTACCCCCTGACTATATACTGAGAAATTGATATGTAGTTCTTGCTCAGCTCTAAGATGTTAAGGTGTTAGTTTCGTTAGAACCTGTTGTGCCTCTTTTTCGTCTATAAATGTATATGTCCGCCCACCATGGATGACTTTTAGACGAGCAGGCTCCTGCAAGAAGGCCTGACCACCCAGAGCCTTAAATGGATCAATGAGCTGGCGTAGCCTCCAGCGTCTATCCATAGTAGTCTTGCTAAGATCTGATCTTACGAAGAAGGTGATAGAATCAATCGTGACAGGCGAGTTAGGCCTAGCTTTGAGTGAGACAGCCTGCCTGAGGAGGAAATTCCCAAATTAAATCAGAAAGGGACGAGGAAACCTATTCGCCTTGTTTACTGTAAAAGAGGGGAGTCTGTGTACTCTCTGGAGCTGAGAGTCCCAATCCCAATCTGAAAGGTCCGGGAAAGCTTTCTGAAACAGTGATACCATATATGCCCTAGGGTCAGCCCCTTCTGATCTTTCGGGTATGCCAAAAAGTCTTAAGTTGAGGCGTCTTTGTCTATTTTCCATATCTTCGACCTTGTCTTGTAGCTTTCCAATCTGTTCCTGATATTGATTGACCACACTCTGATTACAGGCAGTTATCTCCTCCACATTTGAGACCCTTTGCTGTAAGGATTCTATGTCCTGTACGACCCCTCCCACCTTTTGATTTAGATCCTGAATGGAATGCTGTATCTTGGCATTATCCTCTCTGAGTTGGAGAAACTGTGATTGTGTTTCCTTATGTTGATCAGAGAGAGTCTGTAAAATGATATTGAGGGGAGAACTATGTTTTCCTAATCTGTCAGAGTCAAGATCGGAGGAGAGCGAAGTGTTTATATGATCAGAGGGAGGATATTCTGGAACAATAAAAGGCAGAGTAATTTGCTTAGGAGTTGTAATATTAGATGTTGAGCTTTTCTCCTGAGTATCTATAGTATCTATAGTAGTCAAGCTACTTGAGGCATTTAAAGAATTGGAGACAGGTAGACATGGGTTAATGAGTGCAGGAGCAGGAGCAGAAGCAGGAGTAAAAGAAGAGGATGCTGGTATGTCCGTTTGTACTAGAGATTGAGCCAGAGATGTTTCCTTTGTTTGGTCTCCCAACAGGGAGTTAGCACCGGACAAGCGTAAAGCCATCTTCCTAACATTTCCATTGGCTTGGATCCATTTGCGGAGAGGGCTATTTTCAGTTATGGGCTTGACTTGTGATGGTAGAGTAATAGTGGCAGCTTTCAGGGTAGCTGAAGATTTGCCTGCTTTTAGCTTGTTTTTGACCTTGAACCTCCCCTTTTTCCGTGAGGATTTTCTTATGGCGTTAGCCGGAGAAATGAGAGACGATTCGGATTCTTCATCGGACTCTGCATCATTATCATGGTTGAAGTCTGAATTTCCAGGATCATAGGAAGTCTCTCCTTGACCGCCCAGCCCTCCACCCAGGATAGCTGGGGTGAGCAGAGGTAGCTCCGGTAGTTCGTGACTCGGAGGTGGCACTGCCAGGGTAGTTGAGGAGTGGAGAGCTGTATTTACATCCTCTTCGGCAATTCCAGACATCATAACCTCACTAATGATCTTAGTTTGGAGAGAAGAAGGCTCAACATTTAGCAATGCACCAGTCAGGCACGCTGGCGAGGCAGACGGCGGGGCGGGAGAGAGTGTACCCCCGGGAGCAAAAGAGTGCCCTAAATCCATGTTTTCCCCCAGAGAACCGTTGTTGCAGGGGAGAAGTAGTCCTGGCCCCCCTTCACCACTGGAAGTGATAGCAGGAGCGGCCAAAGTGGGAGGGCGGATCAAGGGCTTAACCATATTTAATGAATTGTATGTTTTAGATGTATCCGTTCCACCCCCAAGCCCATCTGCAGAGGAATTATGACTCGCTCGTAAAGTAGGGACCGAAGCTCGCCCAGCCTGATGAGAACTATTGCGCCCAGTGCGGGGGCCATGAAGGAGCGGTAAATACGCTTAACCACGTGCTCCCCCCCCGAATAATGAGAGAAGAGCGCCGAAAAAGTTAGGCAGCAGGAGTCCAGAGCTATGGGGGAGGCAGGTGTCCGTGAGCCTGAGCACCGGGGGGAGAGTGAGTCGAACTGACCCCAACAGACGCTGGAGTGCCTTATGGATGAGGAGCATCAATTCGGAATTCAGTAGTTCATAAACTCAGCGTGAGCCCATCAGATATCAGCACAATCCAATTATAGCCAAGGTGCAGGGCTGTTAAAGTGGAAAGGAAACCCCAGTAGCGACAGGCGCCTCACCTCTCATGCCTCTGGAAAACTCCCTCTGTAGAAAGCCGTGGTCAAGGGCACTTTCTCCTCCGTATGTTGGACACCGTACCAGTCGAGGGCTCCCGTCTGAGTCTTAATCTTCTAGCGCTGTTCGGCGCTGTTCAGCTCCCCCCTAAGTGTGTATGAGAGCCCACAAGAATGATAGCCAGGCTTGAACCGAGCTCCGATGTTTGCTCGTACAGCCCGCCACCACGGAAACCAGAGACTTGGACCGCAGCTGTTTCAAGGAACGGAGCCGGAATCATTAGCGAGCTCGCTGCCGTTGCTCGTTGCTCGTTGTGCTCGCTGCGCTCGCTGTGTGTTTAGCCCATATCAGCAGGTAGGTAACGATATGCCTTGACCTCGTTTCTTGTTAAAGCTTGTAAAACGCCACAGTAGCGGGGGGCACTACCATCAAAGCTATATTCGAGGCATGAATTTCTTTTCAAACGCTAGAGATCCCCATTTTCCACTGAAGTGATAGCAGAGACCTCCACTGCTGCAGCTCCGTGGCGAGTCAGCCCGCCATCTTGATTCCTCCCCCAGCTTTCATTTCATGCCTCTGTGTATGTAAATTCCATTGGTCCTATTTCTATATCTAGAAGAAATAGCAATTATATAAAATGTGCAAATACCGCAAGAAAAGACCTACTTACTAATCTAAAGTGCTAATCTAGTGCTTAATAAATACCCAAATAGTAAAATCAATATCTAAAAACACTTCTAAAAAAAAAAACTATATTTGTGCTAACTAAGTTACATTTTTATGGGATAATTTTCTTGTTTATATTAAAAACATCATATATGTGACCATAAGGTGGTAATGATGCTGAGAAGGCTGGGGCTTGCAAGTGTAAAAAAGACCCCATAAAATCGACCATGAGCATAATTCGATGTTAACTGTACAAATCTAGGAATAAAATATAGTTGTAATAATAATTTATAAAGTGCCATATAGTGATGGAAAATCTGTAGCCTAAGGAAAATGTGCATGTTTTACAGATAATAGTGCAAATCTTCTGTTTAGTCCATTTGGGACCTTACTGTCAAATTCCATTATCATATGCGTTTCAAGTTTTCTCAGCATTAATTCCCTGTCACCACCTCTTAATGGTAATGAGACCGCGGCTACCACATAGTAATTTAGACAATTGAGATCGTTGTGGTGCACTGCCTTAAAATGACGTGTTACCGGGTAATTTGTATCATTGTTCACTATTGCACGGAGGTGCTGCAGAATACGCATATGAACTGGTAACTTTGTGCTGCCAATGTATTTTAAATTGCAAGTACACGTAAGGACATAAATAGCATAATCAGTGCGGCATGTAAAATGACCTCTTATCTCTCTTTTATAGGGACTGAAAGGAACCATATAATGAGTGGTATTCTTACCAAATTTACAGGCTCTACATGTTGAGCATTTGTAGAAACCTGACTGAGGCTTCAACCAAGTTGTATTGGTTAATGTTTCAGGACTACTTTTACCATATATATATATATATATATATATATATATATATATATATATATATATATATATATATATATATATATATATATATATATATATATATATATATATATATAATCTACTGGCGGTCGGCAGTAGATAGTTATAGTTAGGACCGTGTTTCCATAGGAAATCTGCAACATTCTATTTGGAATAACTTTGGCGCCGGTTGACGAATCCTCGCGAAATTTTCAAAATAGGTGGGGCGCTCTGCTCCGCTCCTACCCTGAACGCCTCGGGGGGATTCGTCAAGCGGGGGCTGAGAAAAAAGGGGGGTCCTAAAACGCGTTTTCCCCATGCAATTTTCCATAGGGACCTTTAGTCCAAGGTACAGCCCGAACAGCTAAACGGAATTACTTGAAATTTGCCAGAGAGGTAGTCCTCAGGTCAGGGATGTGCCTTTTGCAGGTCTGGTGTCAATCTGTTCAGTAGTTCCTGAGAAAATCAAAAGTAAAATCATATATATATGTGGGCGGAGCCTAACCACACATCTCATCCTGAGATCTGATTGGCTGTCAGCACTTCATCCAAGAAGTGTTGGCAGCCATCTTGGGACCAATATACATGATAGCACCTCATTAAAAAGCATTGCAGTTAATAGAAAGTTTTAAGACTTTAGTTACATTATAAATCATTTGTTGATGGTACCATACTCATTTTAGGAATTGTGGTATGTTCTAAGGTGATTTCACCATGTGAAAAAGCCTTCTGCTGGGATATCATGATTGAGAGAAAAATATTTTCTCATGCTTTTCCCACAGAGGTTTGGAAGGTGATCTATAAGCTAAACTGAGAGCTTATTTTCTGTAAATTCACATTATCTTTCTCAGTCATGTGAGAACGAAGTCTGACATTCTCAGTAAAACATGTACATCCAACAAGGGCAGAGACTGTCAGTTGATTCCTTTGTGTTCTACCGCAGCTTACCAGAGTGTTCCAAAGAACAACTAGAGCGCTAACAGTCCTACTTATGATAAACGTATGGCACACCTGAAGCCATCTTGCTTGGATTAAAGTGGTAACTCTTAAAACATTTAATTTAAAAAGGAACAAAATGAGGGGGTTCATTTTTCCATAAAAAGTATGATTAGTGCTGCAGAAATAAAAATTAGGGCACATTTTGAGTGACTTCTCAAATCCTCTTCTATTTCATCAAAAAATTCTGACATGCAGACTGAAACATGCACTTTCAATACCAGCAGCAGTTTTCCCTGGTGAGCAGTAGCTTTACTACAGTGATCTAATGAGCAAAAAGAGTGCTAACATTCTGAATTTATGGCAAATGTGTGACACATCTGAATGCCTTTGGAATCAAAGTAAAAAACTGAAAGTATTTCCTACTGAGGAGACTGCAGTAAATGAGGAAATTAGGAAACTTCATAACAAATAAGTCTGCCATGATGGCCACCAGAGACAAAAGAGCCCAAATGTAGCCCAAATATCACCCAGATGTAGCCCAAGTATAGCCCAATGACAGAATGTCCCAGAGTGTTCTTAAAAGCAAACTAGAGCGCTTACTGTCTTCATTATGACAAAAGTATGGCACACCTGAAGCCATCTTGATTGGAATAAACTGGTAACACTTAAAACATTTAATTTAAAAAGGAACACAATGAGGGGGTTCATTTTGCCATAGAAATTATGATTAATGCTGAAGAAAGAAAATGAGGGCACATTTTGAGTGACTTCTCAAATCCTCTTCTATTTCATTAAAAAATTCTGACATGCAGACTGAAACATGTACTTTTAATACCAGGAGCAGACTTCCATGGTGAACAGTAGTTTTACTACAGTGATCTAATGAGCAACTAGAATGCTAACATTCAGAATTTATGGCAAATGTGTGACATATCTGAATACCTTCATGATGGAATCAAAGTAAAAAACTGAAAGCATTTCCTACTGAGGAGACTGCAGTACATGAGGAAATTAGGAAACTTCATAACAAATAAATCTCCCAAGATGGCCACCGGAGACAAAAGAGCCCAAATGTAGCCCAAAATCACCCAGACGTAGCCCAAATATAGCCCAATGACAGAAGTGTGCAAAACACTTATTATTTTGTGTTTTTGCAGTGTTATATAGTGCAGACTTGTCAGGTATTGGAGTGCATTACATGAGCATTGGTTACATCACACAAGAACAAATTCATTTTGGTTGTAGACATGGGGAGACTAATTGATTTGACCAGAATCACAGAATGTCGAGCTGAAGCAGAAACTCCAACCTGGTTCCCCAGTTGCAAAGTCTGCAGTTCTGGAAGTAACACCACATCCTCTCCCCTAAGTGCAACATTTAATTAAGTGGTCAACTGGATAAAAAAACATAAAGGTAACAAATAATTTAAAAGTGCGTTCTCGCTATTTGAAAACTCAGAAAATATGTCCTTATTTTAGTCTTTTAGAGCACTAACCATAATTTTGATGCCAATAAGACCCTCTCATATATGTAATTTCTAAAGGAAATGCTCTAGGCATTACAGTTTTGATTACATCAAGATGACGTCAGGCGTTCCACACTTTTGTAATAAATAAAAAATGTTAGCAATGTAGTTGTTCAGTAGGATACTGTTGAGAGGCAGAGGCCAGGAGCACGGACTCTGAAAATTTAAGGCAGGTAGGAGGGTGCAAAGGCAACAATTTAACCACACTGAGCAGGCAGGAAGGGCCGTGGCAGCACAACAGACTATGGAGGGCAGTGGAAAGGGGGGCAGGGGCAACAAACCAACAATACAGGACTTGCAAGAGAGGCTGTGGCAATGTAATAGACCATTGTGGGCAGAAGGAAGAGGCAATGGTAGTACAACCATACATGCCAACAGACCCGATTCAGCCAGGAAACGTCCAATGTTTTTAAGCTCAAATGGGCTTTATTTTATCTGTCTCCTGTCTACAATCTCCTCTTTTTCAATGTAACTCAAAGGGGAAAATCAATACCCCAGTTTTTTTTCAAAATCTCCCTCTTACCAAGTTCAAAATGTTCGCAAGTATGGTACATTGGATCATGGAAGGAAATGGGGTAGGGACATGGACTTGGATAACAGAGGACAGGAGGGACATGGAGAGGTGCACCAAACTGACCCTGCAGGGCAGGCATCAGGGTTTGCAGCAGCACAATACACCACACAGGGCATGCGGGACGGGAGTGCAGCACAACAATCCATAGAAAGCAAGAGGGAGGGGACAGGACCATGCACATGGACAACAGAGAACAGAGGGGCAAGAGGCAGGACCATAATGGACAGACAGGAGAGAAAGCTGCAGCATAACAGACCATAAAGGGCAGGAGGGATGGATCAGGGGCATTACAATGGAACAGACAAGCCAGGAGGGAGGGAGTAGGGGTCTGCACATGTAAACAGAGGGCTGGGGGCAAGGGGGCAGGGCAGGAGCAGCAAGATAGCCATGGAGGTCAGGCAGGATGGGCACTAGAAGCAAGACACACCATGAAGAGCAACAGTGAGACTGTGATGGCATACACACAGACCATGGAGGGAAGGTGGGAGGGGTTCAGGGGCAGCTAACTGACCACACAGGGAAGGTGGGAGGGGCCATGGCAGCACAGAAGACCATGCATGGCAAGTGGGAGGGTTAGTGGTAGCACAATGGCTATGATGGGCAAGAAGGAGGGTGCAGGGGCATGCACAAAGGACGATGGAGGATAGAAGGGAGGGTCAGGACCTGTTCACAGACAAGAAAGTTCAGGGGAAGGGGCCTCACAACAGACCGCACGGGGCAGGCAGGAGGAGCAGTTGCAGCACAACAGACCAGGGAGGGCAGAAGGGTGTGGCAGTACAATGGACAATGTAGGACAGGAGGAAGAGGATAGGGGCATGGCATGTGGACAGGCAGGGTGGAGGTGGCAGGGACAGGTTACAGTCATCTGACAATGCTAGGCAGGTGGGAGGGGAGTGGCAGCTCAACAGAACACTCAGAGTAGATAGGAGTGGCAGGTCCATGGAACATGGTGGGCAAAAAGGATGGAGCAGGGGCATACACAAAGACATCGGAGGGCAGGGGGAAGGAGAATAGGGGCAGCAAGCTAAGCAGAGAGTTTAAGCAGGAGGTCAATGATGGGGCATAGAATTGGGCAATGGAGGGCAGGAGGAGTGGACTGGTACATCATACTAAATTGAGGGCAGTGGCAGCACATCAGACCATGCATGGCAGGAGGGAGGAGGCTAGTCCATGGATTCACACAACAGAGGATAGGGAGGAGGGAGATGGGGCAGCAAGCTAACTGTTCAGAGAAGGCGGGTATTAGGAACTTTATTGTTTTTAAAACGTGTGTCTGTGCGAACTACTTAAAATATGAACAAGTATGCAGCATAATCTCACTTTTATTCAGGAAGAAGAGGACGTTTGTGACTGTGACTCCGGGCTCACTTGGCAGAAACACCCCCTGACCCTCCACCCCCTATCGCAAAATGTAATGCCCGTGAAAAGGGTAGGTGAACACAGTGTTATATAGAACATAGTCCTGAGAGCACGATTGAAAATGAAAACTAGATATAGTGTATGGTATAAACTATGCACCAAAAAGTGTGATATAAGATGAACCGGGCGTGAAATATAATATGCAATACATTGTGCGCAATGACAGATTCATTTGAGAGCGCGAGATAGCACAGGCACTAGCGCGTGCCATGCGATATGCGCCTTGGAGTGTAATATGCACAGGGCAGTGTTGGTTAACCTAACTAGTCTCTAAAGTTGTAATATAAAATATGTGCTGGGGAGTGTAACGTTGCATATGCTCTGTGACAAAGATATGGATCCCAGATTGTAATATGTATGGCATAGCACTGTGCGTTATAACATAGGCATCGAGGAAGGCACGTTAGATGGGGCAATATAACCCGTGCGAAGACAAGTGTGGCATGACATATTCACGGGGTGGTGTTATAGTGCACATGGGCTAGAGAGTGTCATAGCATATGCACTAGCTAGTGGAATACAACAGAGAGGTGTGTGGCACTCAGCAGGCAATGGTGGGTGTAACACAGCATTGGGCTCTGCCAGGAGCGCGCTGTGACTCTCAAGTGATGTTCGTCCCCTTTCCAGAGAGTAAAATAAAAAGTATTACACATCCGGCAGTGGATGTGTGTTTTATTAACCGTGAGGGGGGTTTCTTGCATAGTTTTGGTCGAATTTTTGTCGAATCCCCTTTGAATGGCTTGGTGTGCATGTGTATTAAATGTGCCCGTCAATAGCTACCCATGTTTGTATAAATAAACGACAAGGGTGTCTACCGGGATTAGGCACGGTAGGGCATCAGACATGTCAGAGCTTCACTAGTGGTGTAAATACATTCCACGTGGATTCATTGTATGCATAGTCGCCTTTTAATGAATATCACGCAAATCGTCATGGTGATAGATACGTACGGTTTGTCCAGCATGTCCTAGGTGTGTCTATAAATATATATTTTTTAAAAATAATAAAAAATAGTGTCCGGCCCTGGGGATTGGGGTCAAAAAAATATAATTAGGAGACAGGCCCTGGGGGATGGGGTCATCAGGGCCAATAAATTAGAATAAGAAGGGGAACCACACAGCCCCCCTTTTTAAAAAATTAAAATAAATAATAGACTGGCATCGCCCCCTCCTTGCAGCACTCTGAAAACGCACCCCCTGGCGAGTTGTAAGTTGGGGAATTAATTCCTCTTCAATACTGAGGGTCCCTGAGGGCCAACTAGCCCAACAGGCATCTCCAGTATGCACCAGGGAGCTGCGCTGCAGACAGGTGTTCTGAGGCCAAGCCCCTTTTTACACCTCTCTGCAACACAGCTCTGTGGCGCTTACTGGAGGTACCTAGTGGTCTAGTTTGACCCTAGGGACCCTTAGGATTCAAGGGGACTTAATCTCTCAACTTAGAACAGCCACAGTTTACACAGTGGTGAAGGGAGGGGACGGGGCCTGAGGTGACGTGTGCAAACACGCACTATGGCACGTTTTAAATTGGGGATATAATTTTCCTTCAATACTGAGGGACCCTGGGGGCTAACTAGCTCACCAAGTGCTTCCAGTAAGCGCCACTGAGCTGCATTGCAGAGAGGTGGTCCAGGCCGTGCCACTTTTTACACCTCTCTGCAACGCAGCTCTGTGGCACTTACTGGAGGTACCTAGTGGGCTAGTTGGACCCTAGGGACCATCAGGATTCAAATTAACTTAATCTCCCAACTAAAAACGGACACAGGGCGTGTTTACACAGTGGTGAAGGGAGGGGACGGGGCCTGAGTTAACTTGTGCAAAAACGCCCTGTGGCCTGTTTTAAGAGGTAGTTTTAATCCCCCTGCCCTTCATATACTAGGGGCTTACAGAGGAGGTCATGCTAATCACAGGGGGACCCCAACGCATAATGTTCCCTAGTGTATGTAGGTGTTTTCACTGTATTCTAAGTGTCTTTTAATATAGCACTGGCTCTAGGACTGGTTAGTCAGACTCAGTTACCACCAGTATCTGTCTGAAAAAGTTGAGGGTACAAGATGATTTTGCAACAAGGCTTCTTTCTGCTCTTCTTTTTGTTCTTTCTGCACGTCATCCTTCTTCCTGCACTTTTCTTCGTCTTTGAGGACTTCTGTTGCTTCTTTCTGCACTTCTTTTTTTCTTTCTGTGCATTTTTTCTTCTTTCTTCACATGTCCTATCTCTGTAGGCATAGTTAGAAATTAGCATTTAAAAAACCTTTGAAATTCACAGAAAAAACCATAGGTTTCAGGCACGTTATAGTTAGGAATTAGCATTTAAAAAACCTCAGAAATTCACTGAAAAAACCATAGGTTTCAGGGGTGTTATAGTTAGCTGGACTTGTCACTTGTACAAAACCATTGAAATTCCCCCGTTATAGTTAGTTCAGCTAACTATAACTCGCGCGCCCGCAATGCACTGCTGATGACGTCACATATTACATCACTCATGACATGGTCAGTGACATCACTCATGACATCACTGATGACATCTCAAATGACATCACTGATGACATCACTGATGACATCATCCTTGTGATAGAGTGGCAGACCTCCTCTCACCCTAATATAACCTTTGATACACACATTCAAAAATAGAGACTAAACTTTTCAATACAATGGACATACCAATACCAGTTACAACAACCTCTTCAGTAATACTAAGATCCACATACACATCCACTCATTCACCAACAGTCCTATACAGTCACTCATACATGTATTCACTCATCATATGTACTCATACACCTATACATCCTGTTACACAATGCCACTCATCCATAGAGTTACTCACACATGTAGTCACTCATGCTAATAAAGAATCAAACATACATTTATTTGCATATACAGTTATACACACACCACCACACTTACTTCTACGGAAACTTACACATACTTAGTCTTTTAAACAATCACTTATAGAAACACATACTTATTCATACAGGAACTCTTTCAATCTCTCACTCTCACAAATACTCACTTATATACACCAATAGTCACATATACTAGTTTAAAACATATGTAGTTACTCATAAAGACACTATTGAGACAGTCATTCACTCACTAACACACCCATACACACACTCATCCACCCATACAGTCCTGCACACATGCTGTCTTCAACACATACAAACAGTGAGTCACTCATTCATGCACCTATGCACTACGTAATACCCCCACCGAACCATGCAGACACTCGACTGATACTCAAAAAACAAACTAATAACCTATATAGACACCCATGTAGCTACTCACCAACCCATGCAGCCACTTATACACAAAGTGAGAGACTGATACAGCTATTTACATATTTAAACATTACTCACTAAGCTATGTATTCACTATGATACACTTAATCAGTCAGTTACACAATCAATTTTTCAAAACCAAATCATCCATTTAGACACTTATATACCCATTTATTCTTCCATCGACCTTGAGATATACATATATAAAACATATTTAATTTTCAGAAAAACACACATTCACTGGATGATGTCATCAGTGATGTCATTTGAGATGTCATCAGTGATGTCATGAGTGATGTCACTGACCATGTCATGAGTGATGTAATATGTGACGTCATCAGCAGTGCATTGCGGGCGCGCGAGTTATAGTTAGCTGAACTAACTATAACGGGGGAATTTCAATGGTTTTGTACAAGTGACAAGTCCAGCTAACTATAACACCCTTGAAACCTATGGTTTTTTCAGTGAATTTCTGAGGTTTTTTAAATGCTAATTCCTAACTATAACGTGCCTGAAACCTATGGTTTTTTCTGTGAATATATATATATATTAATTTCTGACTTCCCAACACATGGATATATGGACATCTTTGACTAATTAGGAAGCCATTATATGGATTGAGATTGCGTAAAACTCTTCACACAGAAATAAAAACAACATAAATCGTGAAAAAGAAATCTGTTCTAAAAGCCTTGAAAAAGTCACTTGGTGTGACGAAACACGTGTCGGCTGTTGCGCATGTGGATCAAGACCATAAAGCCATGGACAATACTCTAAAGCAGTCGTTTCAATATTATGTTTATTGAATTCTTATGGTCTTAGTCTGTAAAATTGTGATTTTTGTTCGATGCATTTTATATATTAAAATGAAAATGTTTTTTGCACAAACCGATCTCTGTGTATTGCCAGTGAGATATTGATAAATATCAATTATAGTTTACCGGTACAGGATAAATTGAGGTATCACTTTGGAGTGCTGGGATATGTATGTACTATATAAAGTGAAGCGACATCTAGTGCCACTAACAAATAGTCATCACACCATTCAAAGTCTTTTATCTTTCTGATAAAATCACTCGTGTCGTGCACATAAGATGGCAATTTTGTGAATCTTAGTGATGAAATATATCGAGGGAGTAGTAGATTTATCTTTCTTTAAAAATGTATATTCATCCTCACAGATTAATTCTTTTTTCCTCCAAGTTGCCAACTTGTTGTGGAAGTCCTGATATGTCATTTTAAGATTTGCCGTATTGGTGCCACTATAACATGATTTATCATTGAGTTGACTAAATGCCTCGTTCTTGTAGTCAACCTGAGACCACAAGACAATATTTCCACCTTTGTTGCTATTGCGGATAACTATTTCCTTATTGTTTTGCAATTTCTTGATCAGACTGTTGTACTCTTGATCTTGTTTCTTATATTGTCTTTTAGCTATCAAAACTGATTTGTTCAATTTTTTGATCTTCGTGGTCACGGTCTCATGAAATACATCGATGGAGTCACATGGGGCAATAGGATTCAATGTGGACCTAGGTTTGAAAGGAGTTAGAGGAGCTGTTTTAACTGTACTCGTTGTGTCATTAAGGCTGTTGTCAACAATGGGATATTGACTTGTATTTCCATCCCAAAGCTCCTCTAATTCGCAAAATAATGAAAGGTCAGATAGTGTGGTATTTGACTGACTTGCCTGGTCCAAGGTCGTATTGCTTTGTGATTGTGTTTCCTGATTGCCCAACAGCATATGATACTTTTTTAATTTCAGCTTTCTGACTCCTTTGTATATATCCATCCTTGTTGAGGCATAATCAAAATTGTTGGCTGGACAGAATGAAAGACCCAAGCTGAGTATTTTTGTTTCTTCTGATGTAAGTTCTACTTTAGATAAATTGATTACAGTATTATTGGCTGACCCCGTACTTATTACCTTCTCTTCCAAAATCCTCGACCTCTTTTCTTGTTGTTGTTTCCGGCGTTTTCTGTTAGCTTTACACCTCTGCCCTCATTTGAAATTGGCAAATGTCCTGCGTTGTCCGGCGCCAAAGTTATTGGGAAAACAATAAACGTTTTTCCTATGGAAATTAGGTGCTAACTATAACTATCTACTGGCGACCGCCAGTAAATAATATATATATATGTATGTATATATAATGTATATACATAATATATATAATGTATATATATTATGCACATAATGCACATATAGAGTGCGCCGACAAACAATCTTCACCATGTCAAACACTTGAAATAACGCACTCTCAGGTCAAGGACAAAGATGATGCTCATGATACTTTTACTTTAGCTAAGGTAACCGGATAATAAGCATCGTCTTTTTCCTTGTCCTGAGAGTGCGTTTTTTCAAGTGTTTGACAAGGTGAAAAACAAAAATATATATATATCTGTGTGTGTGTATATATATATCAACACTCTCATATTTGAAATAGTTCAGTCTCGTGTATAAGCTTTATGCTGGCTACCCATGACAATGTTTACCATTACATTTCCGTATTTTAGATTGCATGAATTGTCAACTATCCCTATTCTACATTTGTTTTAGGTTTCTTTAAATCTTCGTGCAATTTAATTTCAATGTTTCGCACAGTACCACATGAAGTCTGTTTTCCTGGTCTAGTAGCACGTGATCAGGAAGTGGGTGTACACTTCGCAGCGCTTATATAAAAATGTTTCAGTGCAACTTGTCTCTGCATGTGAACAAGGGCTTTTGAGCCCGAAACGCGTCATGATTTGCTGAGAATTGGTCGAATAAATACTCTTGCCTGAAGTTTCCTGTGGTCCGTCTCTCCTTCTTCGCCGTTCGTTCGGAGGTTGTGGGAGTTTCCGGTATCTCATATATATATATATATATACATATATATATATATATATATATATATATATATATATATATATATATATATATATATATATATATATATATATATATATAAGCATCAGTCCCGATAGTTGCGTAGAGGCTGTATTTGTAGGGCGGTCCTCGCACAGGGTATCGGCACCCTGTAATATTCAGTACCCAATTTTCAATAATGTGAAAAAAACGCCAGGACACCTTGAAAATGCAGTGTAATAGTACTGACAGCACCAGCAACGCGTTTCAGCTTTCACCTTGGTCACGCTGAGGTTAACGCAGAAACAGTACCTTATTTATTTTGATTGTAGTGCAACAAACATAGTGAAAGGACCAGTGCATTAAACAATACCAATTCATTTCACAGTTTTTGGCGGCCATCTTAAAGCTGTAAATCATTTTCAAGTGCCAATTGTATATGTATCTCTACAAATACCCTTTAAATAAAGCAAAGCATGAGAAACCAACTCAAAATTACGCCCAAGTGGGCAAAACTTTACAGCTTTAAGATGGCCGCCAAAAACTGTGAAATGAATTGGTATTGTTTAATGCACTGGTCCTTTCACTATGTTTATTGCACTGCAATCAAAATAAATAAGGTACTGTTTCTGCGTTAACCTCAGCGTGACCAAGGCGAAAGCTGAAACGCGTTGCTGGTGCAGTCAGTACTATTACACTGCATTTTCAAGGTGTCCTGGCGTTTTTTTCACATTATTGAAAATTGGGTACTGAATATATATATATTCACTTAAAAAACCATAGGTTTCACACATCTTATAGTTAGCTGTACATTTCACTCGTAAAAAACCAATGAAATTCCACGTTATAGTTAGATCAGGTAACTATAACTTGCGCGCCCACAATAAACTGCTGATGACGTCACATAGTACATCACTCATGACATGGTCAGTGACATCACTCATGACATCAATGATGACATCTGAAATTACACATTGTGGATTGCGGTCGCGCAAGTTATAGTTACCTGATCTAACTATAATGTGGAATTTCATTGGTTTTTTACGAGTGAAATGTACAGCTAACTATAACATGTGTGAAACCTATGGTTTTTTAAGTGAATTTGCAAGGTTTTGTAAATGATAATTCCTAACTATGACGTGTGTGAAACCTATGGTTTTTTCAGTGAATTTGTACGGTTTTTTAAATGCTAAGTTATGTATTTATTTTTTATTTTTTTTTTCTGGTTTTTCACTATGCGCACACCCTGCGCGCACGGTGCACTTAGCGCACCGTGCGCGCGCTGTGGGCGCATGGTGCGCTTCGCACACCGAGCGCCCACGTTGCGCAGTCCATGCCGTGCGCGCCTTGCCTTTTTTTACGCAGTGACATTTGGTTTTTTCTCCCTTGTGGGTCCTTTAATTTATTTAATAAATGTGATTGTTACTTCTTTATTTATTTATTTATTTTTTTTTGCCGTGCGCGTACGGTGAGCTTACCGTACGCGTACCCCGCGATTTTTTTTTAAAATTATTACATTTATTTTTCGTACTTTTGGGTCCTTCTTGGACCCCCTGACAAACACTAGGGGGTCTGCAACTCTCTTCGTTGCCCCCGTTTCACGTTCCCCACCTTTGTTTCTCAGTGCGAGAGACAGAAAATGGCGGCCGACACTTCCTGATTTCGACCGATTCGAATGTTTACAGTCATGTAACCACCAATCAGAATTGAGCTCGCGCACGGCACCGTACGCGTACGGTAAGCTTACGGTAAGCGCACGGAGCGCGCTTACAGATATATATATTGATTTAAATGCTATTTTCTCAGGACCTACTGAACAGATTTACACCAGACCTACAAAAGGCACATCCTTGACCTGAGGACTACCTCTCTGCCAAATTTAAAGTAATTCTGTTCAGCCGTTCGGGCTGTAGCTGTGTCTAAAGGTACTATGGAAAAATGCATGGGGAAAACGCGTTTTGGGACCCCCCTTTTTTCTCAGCCCCCGCTTGACGAATCCCCCCGAGACTTTCAGGGTAGGAGCGGAGCGTAGCGCCCCATTAGTTTAGAAAATTTTGCGAGGATTCGTCGACCGGCGCCAAAGTTATTCCAAATAGAATGTTGCGGATTTCCTATGGAAACACGGTCCTAACTATAACTATCTACTGGCGACCGCCAGTAGATAATATATATATATATACACAAAAAAACAAAGGTTAAAGTAATGTTATAGTTAGGTGAATATATCAGTGATAGCATTAACATTTTGAACTAAAGAAAACCTCTAAAGTCCTACACTTTCCCTGTGTTTGCTTACATTAATTTTAGAATAGTTTATCTGGCTCTTTTGTAGTCCAATACTTTTTGCTAGTGTTATTTATTTATGATTGTTGGGATTTCTTAAATAATATTTTTTTAATTCTATTATTTTTTTACATTTTACTTTTTTAGCATTATTTTTTTATTGTGATGTATGGTATAGTTAATATATAATTTTAAAATAAAATGTTTAAGTTATTGTTAATATTATTGTATTATTTTGTACTAAAATTTTAATACACATACATTTTGTTATGATGTTCTGTTCTTCAATATTTTGGCACAAAATGTTATTATTTTATATACAAAGTATGTAATCTCAATAGTTTAGTAGACACAATTTTTGACACGATACGCTGGTGTAATGATGTTGATTCTGATATTCTGTTATATGGAAGTGATGTAAAGTTCATGAGGCCGGAATCCATATTAAGCAGGCCAAGACTTCATTTTCTCTATTTTTGCAGAATCATTGACATGGCTGCCTTTAACTTAGATGTTGTCTGTCCTTATCTTACCAAGAACCTGTGAAAGTGTCTAGTCACTCGGACAACAACATCGATAAGAACACCTGATGCCATCTCAGTCTGAGACAAGTGCTGTGTTATTTCTATCTCAAGGTCAGACAAGAACAATAACCTAAACAGTGTAGGCTGAAGTGGCCTGTTTTCACCTTATATGTTAACAAGAATGCATCAAAGACTAGCATCTTGATGCACATGGTTTATGCAAAATATACCTAAGGATATGTCAAGGATTTCCATCTCAGATAAGATACCGCTTAAAAGGTTTGCCACTTGACCTTTTAAGAGAAGAGGTGCTTCATCCACATTATCGTGCAAGATACTGCTCAAGATGATCCTGACTGCCAGATTCCAGGGATACTGCTGCATCGCGCTTTATACTCTAAGCTGATACCCAACCAAGACCGGGATGGGAGGAGCTGATGCGTTATGAGTTTTCCTTTTGCTGACAACATTAGCTCTCTGATTTCTAATAACTAAAGTGTTTTGCTGTAAACAGGTATGCAGTGTGTTGATTTTCCCTAAAGAAACTCTAGATGCAAGTTATGCTACTCCATGCTTTTCTAGTGTGGTGCATAGAAATACATTCCAAGGTGTTAGGTTGTTCATTCTATTCTCATTGTTCACAACATGCATATGTGCCACATAAATAATATTCTTTGTGACTATTTTAGATCGAGTAGACAACAGCATGAGACTGTTGAAATAAATGCTCTTTAGTCAAAGTGTATTTGTTTTAGTGCAATGTATGTGTATGATATAGAAAAGAATGAAATAGTTTTTTCAAATTACCACTGCATTCCTGGATCCCTGTTTAGGGCTCTTAGTAACCCAAACGCATTTGACACCACTTCAGCTACATGTTGGGTGGGGTCCTTCAAGGCTACAACAACCTGTCTTTCACATTCAATTGTTGGTGCATTGAACTTGAAGTTTACCTGTGTCGCCCGTGGGTTTGAAAACAAACTTTGCATAGCTAAGCCTGAGTCTTGGTTTACGCAACAACTGTCTGCCTAAGACAGAGCAAGAAGATCAATAATAATTTGCCAATCAATGTGATAGTGGTTGAAGAGAGGTTACGAAGCTTTGAAAGTAGATTTAGCCTTTTCTTGGTCTGTCAAAGTGTATCTATGGATGCATGCAGATGTTCTGTGATTTTATTCTAGGATTATTTATGAAGGAATGTGGGCATTACTGTTTTTGAGGATCAAATGTGAAATCCACTGTGGATATGAGCCTTAGGGGGACATGTGTGCATAAGACAGTGAGTTGAAAGCATGCTGTAGGGTTTGGTGAATTTTTGCGAATGATGGAGTTTGTTGTATGGGTGAGAGGTTGTTCTGGATGTGGTCTGAGAATGCAGAAAATGAGTCAGGCCAGTGTTTCCTCTTACACAGTGGCTGCAGCAATGATGGGAGAAGTATGGTGGCTGATATGTTAATGATGGCTTGATCAGATGCAGAGCTGTTGATGGAAGGATGGGAAGTGACTGTGTGTCACCGAACAGTATTGAGTGTAAAGCTGTTCTCTGATTGTGGGTGGTTATTACATGTATTTTGCAGTGATTGATCAAAAAGGAGCTTCAAGAATAGGGGGGAGAAGGATAATTATTAAGAAAAACCGAGAGGGTGGAGCAGTGGAAATTTAATTAACACTGGCAGCATGGTACTCTAGACGTGAGTTTGCCCACAGGGAAGTGCCTCCAACAGCCCAAATATGATGAGAATATACACCTTTGAGGGCAATACTATTACATGTCCTGCATACCAGAGACAGGCAAGTAGGCCTGTTTCTAAAAATGTTTTTGTCATGTTTAATGTTGTCGACAATCTGATTGAGGGCTTGGAGAATAAGAACGAGACAACTCTGACATTAGAATACGACAAATAAATTATGGGGCTTTGAAAATGAAGTCCTGATGAAAGCCGAAAACACATAGAGGCTGTTAGAAAGGGCAGAAATATGCTCACAAATAATTAGGGTGTCGGGATAGTAAACCTGCCACCTAAAACATCACCTAAATATTACGTTTTTAATCATACCAAAGGCACCCAAGAATAAATAGAATCTAGGGTTGCCTTTATATTTTCAGACCGTCAGAAAAAATATTCAAATGCTCTCTGGCATATGGTAGAATCCACACTGGTTTATTGGGTCCAAGGTCAGACAATATTAATAGATACTTGTAAAGGGTCAGGTTAAAATCTTCTAGAATGATGAAGGAATGGTTTGTGTAATAGAGTAGAGGTCATTGTCAAATCACTCAAATAAGGTGAATTATTGGTTAACTGTAGAGAGTCAGAATGTTAATCTTGAAGTAAGCGCTAATTGGTGTGAAATGGTTTTCAAAAGAGGTTGGTGGAAAGAGGTGAGTCGACAGGCTTTCGGTTGCCACCATTACAATTTCGGCCATTACCGTTGGGGGCACTGTAAATAAAAGATCTCTATCAATCAAGTCAATGATGCTCAGTATATCCCCCTCTAAAGAAGGAAAAGTCTAGCCAGCTGTGACCCAGCTTGCACTCTCAATGTGCCGCTTCCATACACAGCTCAGCAGTGAGAGCATAAAAACGTTCTCAGAGGATGCAAATAATTGACTAAATTTAGCTTGAAACATATAGAGCTATACATCATGGTTTTTCATTACTTTCATGTGTGAGAGGGCAGCATCGAACTCTTCTTAAGATATACTTTCATAATAATGTTAATGTTTCTCTGTGTGAAGTAGTAAGCCATTCCCTTTGATGAGATTTATTACAACACATCTGTGAGTTTTAAGCTTGTCATATTTTCCTTATGGTATGTTTTACTTTGTTAGATTCTCACTTGTGTCCCAGTTTGAACTACACACATGGCGTCCGTGTGGAATTTGAGTGTCCTGGCGCTGCTTATGAGGCAATACCATAAACTACGTCCCATATGTTAAATGTATAGTTGAAAAAAAAGTTATGCTTTGGGAAGAAGCATGATTATACCACAACGATTTTATATTATGCCAATACTATTTTTCTCTCAGGTTTGGGTTTTTCCCTTTATCTTCTTTCACTGACAAGACTAGTCACGTGGTTTGTACTGATTCCTGATTGGCTCACTTGCTGACGCAGGAAAACGCACAAACTAACATACAGTGCTATATGGGAAGGGCAAAGGAGGAGCTGCAACTGCACTCAATAATAAGTACTCGCTATAAGGGCCCACATTTTGCTTTGGAAAGCCGTTATACGTGTATTGGGATTTATGACTTAGGATGCCTAACAATTATGTACATTATTATTTACAGTGTTGTGGAATTGACATTAGCACCCCTTTAGGATAGGGGCTAAATGTGTTGGTGCATTGACTGTCTTTGAATGAGATGACATTCGCGTGTCACTGACTATTGTTTCTGCTCCAAAATCTAATGCGGTTTCAAATCTCGGTATTTATTAAACTGGAATAGGGCTACCTTAGAAACAATGGTGCTTTATTGAGCCGGGTTACTATTACAACAAGCATTGGCATAGCCAATAGGTCTCGCCTTTGAGACCTTAAAAGTATTTTGCCATGTAGCACGCAGTTTCACCTTCGTTTGTCAGGCGCTTGTGTGTGCTCGGAAAACGAGATGGAGGATTTGCACACTGAAAGTTCTAGGTAGTGCATTGCTTAAAAGTTAGTACTGTATCTCACCTCAGATCAGACTGTTGGACTAAGAGGGCTTTCGCCACACCTCCGTCAGGTTTCCTTGGCTAGGCTGGCTGGTTTAGGGCTGCTAGCAGGGCCGGACTGGCCATAGCGGGTACTGGGCGTTTCCCCGGTAGGCCGCTAGGGTGGGGGGCGGTTTTACGCCCCTGGGGGACCGTTTTTGTTACCGGGGGTCGGCAATATCGGCCCCCTGTAACAAAATCATCCGAAACCGGCCCTCGCAAACTGCTCGCCTGCACGCCCCCTCGCCCGGGGGGGGGAAGCTGAGCAGTTTGTCAGGGCCGGTTTCTGTTCCTAGTCCGGTCCTGGCTGCTAGCCTAACCTTCGAGCATGATGACAACAAAGTATTCAGGCGAGGAAAATTACATTACACAAGGACACGGTGATTTTGTTTTGTAACATCGATCCCTTCCACATGTGGCAGTCGATAGCTCTGCCGGCATCCTTCACCCCTCAGAAGAAGAGAGGCTACATCGGTTGGATCCCTTCCACATTTGGCAGTCGAGGGGGAGGAATGTGTCTATGTTCAGGTTTCAAAATTGTCACTTTTAATAATTACTTCTCAACGCAGTGGTATCATCTTATTTACCAATGCGAAACGCTTCTGCATGGTCAACAAGTACACTTTTTTGAACTTTGAAGAGGTTTTTTTCACATTGTTGGGTGATGATCGCCTTATAATTTACGTTACAGCTATTTTCAGGGCTCCGCGTGTGCACGGGATCTTACAACCAAGCTAGACCCTTGGCTTATCTCTCCCTGTTAATTTGTTGGCCACCTCGACTGAGAAAGCAAGATTCACTGGTTGGTAAAGACGACGCAGTTCGTCCGCGGAGAGATGTTATTTACAAACGTGTCGACAAGCGCCTACTGCTACGACTGATAGTCCACACCCCTGGCCAGCAGAAGATGAGTCATGGATCCAGCCCTGTGGTCACGCAGATGCTTTAACAGATGCCTCCCAGTCAGTCCCTCGGGCAGCAGAGATGTCCGTCTGACTGGTGCTTGTATCTGCCCCATCTGACGCTGCGCACCTAAGCGTTCCCTGCATTGCACTACTCGTGGCGCTGTGTGACAAGCTCCAGCGCTATTTGTAAGCTCTGCATTGGCACTAAAGCTGCCTATCTTCCTAGCCTACCCCTGACGCGGCAGCGTGTCACACGAGGGCCACACCACTGATAGCTGACTCCGCAGTTAACCCCTACAGGCCTCATATGAAATACTAGCCTTCTCCGCATTATTAGTCTTAAAGCATCAGCATCGCTGTACATACATTGTGGTAACCGCACACCTGTGAAAAACGATGAAACTGGTGTAACGCAAATGACCCCCCACCCACTCGAGCCCCACCCCGCAGAATGTCATAAGGGTAGCCTAGTCTCTGATATCTCCCCGATTTGCACTGATTTGGGCTGTACGAGGGCCCGAGGGATTGGGGCGAATGGGTGCCCCACTGAAGCAAACCCCCCCTTTCGATGCAGGGGGGCTGCGTTATGCCCTAACTTTTGTCTTCTAGACTTCCAAAGTATTATGCAAGATTCACTGCCGAAGCTTCCCGGATCGGTCAGCTGCGGCTAAAGATCACTGTATGTAGAATAAAAACCCCGTTGTATTGAAGCATGCAGACCTTCTGCTCCACCAGTTATGACGTAAATGTACCTGACCAATGGCCACGGGAACACAACATAAGTCAGCACGCATACACTCACAGTCTGTAAACAGTAACCTAACCCATGAGGAATGCAGCACCACCCTGCGCACCCGAGAGCAAAACGCCGTGGGAGTTAACATTAAAAAAAAGAGGTGGGGCATGCACCCGCCTTTAGCCATTTGCGTGCTTTCATTCTTGAAAGACACACGCAAAAGCCAATCATATGCGTGGGGGGAGTCAGACCCACACAGAGTAGTATAGAGTGTTTACAAGAAGCCTCGCAGAGTAGCGCATGCGCGCTGGCTCAGGCTCGACCTAAAAAGAAGAATAGTTATCGAAGTAGGTCTACACCTCGAGCCCTGATTGTTTTATGCCCCTTTTGTGAATAATTAAGAAAACATGTGCAAATGGAAGGTTGGAAGGATCTCTCACTCTCTAATGTGATTTGAGGAGATTATTTGTTTATGAAATAATTCACAAAGGGCTTCTGCACTCTTGGCGGAGTCCGTACAATTGTGGGGGAGTCGCCGCACTCGGGACAGAATCTCCGCAATGAAAATTCTCACTGTGGAGATATCGCCCTAAGTGAAGAGACTCCCCACGCCGGCAGGCCTGGCGGGGGCCCTTAGAGCATATCAAGCCCTAAGATTATAGACAATGAAGACTCCAAAGCCGTTGTTCTATGTCTACTCCCAGTCAAACTCCATCTCATCCATAACTCTGCTATCAGCCTTTATTGTCTTAGCTTCTCAGGTCTGGGTGTTAGCTGGTTTGAACACTTACATCACGTCCTTTGAGCGTATTAGTCGCAGAACACCACATCATCCTTACCCAGCATAACATGCATAATTCTACTACACTGCCTGGAGCCATTACATCTACGTTGTATTGGAGAAATCTTTAGGTTGGCTACAACAAGTGAGATCTTGCTAACATTACCCTGATAAAGTACTTATAGTTTCAACATTGAAAACCAGGATGGACCTAATAATCTGTACATAGGTACGTGATCAATATAGTAGAAACCTAGGTATAGGGTAATGGGGAGATGTATAATGGAAGGCTTTTACCTCGTTGTAGGTGTTCAAGTGATGGGAATATAGGAGCAAGTTTCTACTACATAAACCACATACATCTCCTAGGTACTTTGGTGTGTTTGGCTGAATTTTATGAGTCCTTGTTATTTTCCGCTTCACTGCACGACAGCACATGCTACAGAAGACAGCTCTTGTAGTCATGACACACTTCAGCACAGCACTTCAGCTTTACTTATGGGTAGGAAACTGGATTGTTAATTAGGGGAAGACAAGGATGGGCTCACACATCATTTTAAGAAATCTAATGTCTAAAGAACAAGTGAATGTTTTTGTCAGGAGTAATGAGCATAGCTCTGAAGACTGTGGCTGAAAGTAACAGGCTTCTCTTCGAGAAAATGGGAAGTATATTAGGAGCACTAAAATAATATTTAAGGTAAGAAAATAAACAGATCACTTTCCCTAAGCAAATTAGACAAGGGAAGATGATTAAAATAAGACCAAAATTTCGAAAATAACTATAACGTTCAAGAGGTGAGAACAAAAGTAAAAGCAAAAAGTATCCACCGAAATTAGTGGGCGTCTCAAAAGTCCATGTGAGTTGATGTGGCATGAAAGTTGGTGCCAAGTGCCATTTTAGGCTACTGCTATGGAGCAGGGAAAAACCTGGTGGATCACACTTGTCAACAGTTTTACCTCTCGCCTAAGTCTGAAAAATGAAAATTAGAATCCATCACTTGGGCAAGGCAGGACACAGAGTCCAAGCTGAAATTTACAAGGTGTAATATGTTGAATACCGGATGCTAATGAATACTTTGAGCTAGTCGAACTTGAAACAGGGGCGTAACAGGCTCTCGTAGCCCCCGCAGTGTGGGGGTGGCCCCCAAGCTCCAGGGAGCCCCCTCAGTACAGCACTTAGGCTGGAGAGTTCCTGATAGAGTCTGGAGGGGGCCCTCCTCCACGTACCTTTCAGGGGGCCCCCTCAATTATCGTTATGCCATTGACTTGAAATCTGTAACCACTGAGATGGTTTCAATATTGGGGTCACTTTGCCACTGTTTCTGGCTTTCTGGCTTTTGCATTGTATGTTGGAACTTAGTCATATTTTTGGAGCTTGAAATCCTTAAGTAGAGCTGGTCTCGGAGATATAGCTGGACACAGCAGTACAAGGTTAGAGGCCCAGTTTACCATGGCCCCACAAGAGACATGAGCTTTGTTGCAAAAAATCTCTAATTGGGACACACCAAGAAACCTTGCCTGATGCCAGAGACGGGTAGCTTTGGAGCCTTGTCCTGGACCTCTCAGAGATCGAAATTATCTAGACATCATCTTTACAGAAGGTTGAAGATCTTCTTCTTGGAGTGACAATAAACCTCCGAAATGTCCAGGATCAGCTTCTAGGGTGCCACAGCATGGTTATCAGAGCAAGGCAGGTTTAGCCACTTTATCCTTCATGTTTCACCAGTATTCAGAAGGCCAGTTTCTCTCACCTTTGTGATCACTTTGAGAATGTATGGTTTAAGAGAAAGAAGTTTTTAAGTCCTTAGTCCCTCCTCAGTCAGACACAGTAATATGATAGCAGTGTCCTTCTCCAGGTAGGGTGCACCAAGTTGTAAGAGTAACACAATAAAGGGTGGTAGAAATCCTGATCCTATTCTTGCGAAAGTCAAATATGCTTTCCTCCTAAACTGCATGAATTCCTCTGCCTTGTGGTCAAGCTACTCAAAAACACCATTTGTAGTGTGTATTAAGATGGTGAAAGGCTAATTCAATGGTCCGAGATCGACAAACCTTCCTACAGGTTTACGTTTTAGAATACCACACCACCCTTTTCCCACCAGCGGAAAACCTACCCAACTTAATCTTCTGCCTACTGTACCACAAAGTTTAGAGGAGCCAGTGAGTTCCTGGAAAGATACATGGCATTTTTGTGGAGGCGTTTACAAACAGAACATTCTTCCAGCATAAAAATGCTCTTTAGTAAATTGTGTTGAATTATTCACAAACATTTCTGTTTACTATGTAATTCATTGTAATTCAATAGCTGAAGCATATTTCCTAGAGTAGTAAGAATCCACTTTTACTCATTTCGTCAATGGATCTGACATCTGATCCTGTTTGTTTAAAATAATAATGATGTGGTCGATATTAATGTTATAAGGTTCTCTTATCTGTCTCCAATAACTCACTAATTATTGCTTATCCTTGTTTCTATAAACTTTAAAATATATACGCCCCGGATAACACATATAAGAAAGCATAGGCAATAATTCCAGCATGCTCTCTTTTGGGATGTCATAATGCCAAATAATGACATCTTAACAGGAAGCTATGCAGGAAGTATTGATATGTTTGTATATTTTCATCTTCATGGGTATGATGTACAGTGAGAGACCATTAGAAGTGCACAGGGCACTGGCTGATAATTACCCTCAATTATGTTTGAGTTTATGGGAAGGCCTTTTTCAATGGCCCAGTTATATGTTGTCATTTTCATGACATGTGGATGAAAATTCTAAACTGCTGGTGCTCTTTGGTGAGCCAGTTGTTTCAAATGTTCAACTTTACCCCACGAAAAGATGATAAGTACAGGGTGGTGATTCATGTGAGTGTGATATCTTAATGTTATAGTTCTCCTGTCTTTTGGATGGAGAGTTCTGAGCAGAGCAGCTCTAGCAAATTTGCTAATGTCCTACAGGCAGAGGACGTCGTTCCTGTTTAGGTCTTTATAGCCGGTTAGGCCAATTGACCAGAAAACCTGACCTTCTTACCACTATCTAATCCCCTATGCAACCAACCTGCCTCACCAATCATCACCTTGAACATAACTGCTACTTGCTTCTACATGGTTACCATTTCTTGCCACCTCGCATCAACTCCCTAGTAGTACACTATAACTATCAACTCTTGGGAGCTGTGTCAAATAGCTTCTGGGTGGACTCATTAATTGATACATGGTGGCTTCTATTGATTATCCTTGAATAGCACTTTGTTTTCAATTTTTGGCTAGACTCCCTTTACCCAACTGTGCTCTGTGTGGTTATCCTTTGTTTGTACTATCTCACCTTTTGGGTGCAACACATACACACACTAGTGGGAGGTCTATGGTTATCCTAGGGGTTTTCCAACTCTGCTTCTGAGTGGACCCAATAGATCCACTTGTGTTGCATCTCTGGTTATCCTTGGATTACTTATCTGCACCCTTGAGTGGACCTCCTAAACCCACTATTGGAGGAACCAAGATTAACCTCAGATTGCACCACCTGCTCGACCCCACAGATCCACTAATGTGGTGTCAGAGCTTACACTTAGGGTCGTCTATCTTAACTTCTGTGAAGACCCCAAGATTATCCATAGGATGCACCTTCTGTCATCCTTAATGAAATAAGGGCCAAATGCATCAAGCTAAGGAGTAGCGATTCCTTAATAGCGATTCTTAAGTAATCGCTATTAAGGCATCGCAATTCAGTATGCATGTAGGTTTCGCTAATATTTTAGCGATTCCTACACACTCCAAAATTGTGAATCGCAAATTGCGATTCACAATTAAGGAATGCCTTCCCATTCATTCCTATGGGCCTGTATGCCTATGGGCATGTAGGATGTGGGGTGACCGAAACGGGAATAAGGGAGGGACCACAGGACGCAACCGTGGGATGAGGAGTTGGCTTTTTATTTATGACTCAGGTGCAGGTCCTCCTCGAGAGAGTCGTGGATACAACCACAGTACTGTGAGGACACTTGTCGCAGAAGCAAAGAAAAAACCAAAACCAAACACAAGGCAAGAGGGATAACGTCCTTTCCTTGTCTCTTCTTCAGGGGTCTTCTCTCTCCCTTCCAGGATAGTGGACCTCTTCTGGACTATGGGCTGCTGTTTCTTTTCTCGCTTGGGCCCGGGGAAGAAAAGAGAAAAAAAAACAACAGGTCGGGGTTACTATCGGGCTCTCGGGGCTTCCTACTGTCTTGTGCTACCGTCACCAGGGGAAAAGGATCGTGAGGGAGTGGTGTGTGCTCATAACCGTCACCCGTGCACCTCACTGCTCAGTGCTTCCCCACCAACCCCACCAGAATGACCCCCAGAGCGGTACTCGCCTTGGGCCACGACCTGTCTCCAGGGCCGTGGCGTAGGGACCCGGGGCATCCTTACTCCGCAACAGCCCGCTGGGTTCTCGCAGTGTACAGTTGTCATCACTGGTGCTCCTCGTTGTTCCGCTCGTTCCGTCCTCGTCTTCGGCTCCTCCGTTGCTCGCTTCCACCTTCTCTCTCTCCTCTCTCCCTCGATTCGGCTTCCGCACCTCACCGCGTCTGCTTCTTGAGATATCCCCGTCCGCTGACGTCACCGGCTCCTTCCCCGACGTCACTGGGTCCTCCCCGTGAACTCCGATCGCGACCAGCCCATTGTTGTCGTCGGCGGGATGGGAGGGGTTGCTTGTCTGACTGCTGCCTCTAGTCCGTACCGTACTCGTCCTCCTCACAGACCTCCCCCCTTAGGAATGGACATTGGGGCCATTCAGTAAATGGATGACGGGACAGATAATCCGTGCTGATCTGTCTGGCTCCCGGAATGTGCACTGTCTGAAATGAAAATTGTTGCAATGTTAAGAACCATCGTAGAATCCGTGGGTTGGTGTTCTTGTACTTTACAAGCCATGTGAGGGGGGCGTGATCAGTAAGTACAGTAAATGTTCTTCCCAGTATGTAATATTGTAGGGCCTCCACTGCCCATTTTATTGCCAGGCATTCTTTTTTGATCGTGGAGTACTGCCTCTTTCGGGGGAATAGTTTCCTACTGAGATCGAGGAGAGGCTTGAGGTCACCATCAGAGTCAGGCTGATATAGCACGGCCCCCAGTCCTAGGCCTGAAGCATCCGTTTGTAGGAAAAAGGCTGTATCAAAATCTGGGTAGTGTAACACAGGGGCTGAACATATGGCATCTTTCAGGGCCTGAAAACTACATTCAAGTTCGTGAGTCCAGGTAGATATCCGGGATGGGCATTTTTTTGTTAGGAGGTCAGATAGAGGACTAGCCAGGGCGTAAAAATTTGGGATGAACCTATGGTAGTACCCTATGAAACCTAGGAAGGAACGTATGTCCCTTTTTGTAGTGGGTGCAGGGATCACCCTGATGGCTTCAAGTTTGCTGACTTGCAGTTTTATGAGGCCTTCCTGTATCGTATATCCCAGGTATTGGATAGAATTGGTCACCAATAGGGATTTATTTGAATTAATAGTGAAACCGGCGGCTCGAATAGCTGAAAAGACAGCGGCTAGGTGTTGACGGTGGGCTTCCCAGGTGGGGCTGTAAATTACGATATTGTCAAGTTATGCTGCGGCGTATTCCTGATGGGGCCTTAGAATCTTGTCCATTAGACGTTGGAATGTCGTAGGAGCCCCGTTTAAATCGAAGGGTAGTACCCTAAACTGATACAGACCTGAGGGGGTTGCGAACGCTGTTTTTTCTTTGGCCTGTGGGGTCAAGGGGACTTGCCAATACCCTTTAGTAAGGTCAAGGGTTGACATGTACTTTGCTTTTCCCAGTCTTTCGATAAGCTCATCGATTCGGGGCATAGGCTAGGTGTCAAATTTGGTGACCTCGTTTACCCGTCTGAAGTCTATGCAAAAGCGCAGGCTGCCGTCGGGCTTGGGCACAATTACTACAGGGGAGCACCAATTACTCTGGGAGGGCTCTATTATGTGGGCTTGCAGCATGGCCATTACTTCTTTTTCTACAGCATCTCTTCTTGCCGCAGGAATGCGATACGGTTTTTGCTTTATGATGGTACGGTCCAGTGACACAATGTCATGGTGTACCAGGGTGGTCAACTTGGGAGTGGAAGAAAAAAGACCAGGGAAATCATGTAACAAGGAAAGCAATTGGGGTTTTTGTGAAGGGGACAGGGCGCCCCCAGTTGGGACAGTTTTGGTGTGGGATTCCTGCGTATGGGCCAGGGTACTCTCTAGATGTTTATCTGTGTTTACAAGGAGGGCGGGCGTAACCGTTGCCTTAGGTAGCGTGGGTTCCTCCCATTTTTTAAGGAGGTTCACATGATATATCTGCTTCCCTCCAGCTCTTCGGGGTAACAGGACGCTGTAAGTAACTGGGGTTACCTTCTTTTCAATCACATAGGGGCCTTGCCATTGGGTCAACAGTTTGTTTTCGGAGGATGGGAGCAAAAGAAGCACCTTGTCGCTGGGACCGAAGTCCCTTATCTAACTGTTCCTGTCATAATACTTTTTTTGTGTTTCCTGGGCTCTCTCCATATTGTTGTGTACTATACCCCATAGTCTGGTTATTGTGGACTTAAGGTCAGCAGCGTAGCGGGTCAGGGCCTTTCCTTCCTCCTCATCCTCCCATTGCTCTACCGCCATGTCTAGAAGTGTTTGGGGTTTTCTTCTGAACAACAATTCAAACGGAGAGTATCCGGTGGACTTTTGCTCATGCTTCCGGATGGCAAAGAGGACCAGGGGCAGTTTTTGGTCCCAGTCCCTCCCTGTCTCCGAGATGACCTTGCGGAGCACACTCTAAATGGTCTTATTGTAGCATTGCAGCCCTATACTCTTTAATGCCTATCTGAGACCCCTGATCCCTCTAATAAAATCTTACGGGATCGAGGTGGTTAACTATGCTGACGACATCCAGCTAATGTTCTCCCTGGAGGGAGAACATGCAGTGCCCATGAATTCCTTCCAGGCCTGCATGCAAAAAGTCTCAGAATGGCTGAGAGCCAATTCATTGCAGCTGAATGCCGGGAAAACGGAGTTACTACACTGCTGTGCAGCGAGACTGCCTAAACATCTCTTGGGTGAGTTCCAACTTTTGCCGGAAGACGCCCCGATACTGCCAGTAAAAACAGTCCGTAACCTGGGGGTTATGATGGATGAAGATCTCCAGCTGCAATCCCAGGCGAACAAGACCATAGGCACCTGTATTGCCCTACTTAGAGCTTTGCGACAAATCCTTCCGCTCCTCCCTGTTGAGACTAGATCTCTGGTGGTCCAGAGCGTGATCCTGAGTAGGCTCGATTACTGTAATTCATTGTTCTTGGGTGCCTCTCGGTACACTGTACAGGGTCTGCAAAGAATACAGTCCGCCGCAGCCAAACTGGCCTTGGGAAGACAACGTGACTCCTCTACAACACTGGCATTGAGGGACCTTCACTGGCTCCCGATCAATAAAAGGATCGAGTTTAAATCATTGGTCATGGTGTACAGAGCCCTCCATAAAATTGGTCCTCCTCCTCTGTGCGATAGATTCTCATGGTACGAACCAAAGAGACTTCTTCGGTCCACCAGCCAAAGTCTGGCAGTGGTTACCAAAGTTAAATGCACTAAGACGGGAGGCAGGGCCTTCAGTACGGCGGCAGCCCGCCTTTGGAATCAAATCCCCCAAGATCTACGCCAAGCCACATCATTGCTGAGCTTTAGGAAGAATCTTAAAACATGGCTCTTTGGCAGAGATTAGAGGGTACATTCTTGGCACTACGGCAAACGTTTCTACTGTCTCAGGTTTTCTTCTATAGTCTCTCAGCGCCAGGATGCCCGTAGGGCGACAGACAGCGCTTTAGAAGAACTTTATACAATACAATACAATACAATTCCACAAGGCCATCTGTCTGGGGGTGGTATACCGCGGTCCGGATCTGTTCTATCCCTAGGTCCGTACAAACCTGGGCCATGAGACGGGACATGAAAGGGGTCCTCTGGTCCGTTAAGATATCAGAGGGGAACCCCACTCTTGAAAAGAAGGAAACAATGGCCTGGGCTATGGTGGGAGTAGTCATGCTGGTTAGAGGGAACGCCTCAGGGTACCTGCTAGCGTAATCGACTATAACCAGGATATATCTATTCCCCCTGGCTGAGGGCGGCAAAGGGCCAACCAGGTCCATCCCTACCGCTTAAACGGTACACCTATGATGGGTAAAGGGTACAAGGGGGCCTTTTTCACAGCACCTGGGTTAGTGTACTGACATCGCACGCACGCAGCACAGTGTTATGCTACATCCCTATAGACGCCAGGCCACTAAAACCTACCCAACAGATATTTTAGGGTGTTTTCCTTTCCATAGTGTCCACCCCCGGTTTGGTGATGTGCAAATTGTAGGACATGTTCTCGGATAAGGAGGGGTACTAACAGCTGGGTGGTATGGTGTGTGTCCCCTTTCACGGCCCTGTATAACAAGCCCTTTTTAATAAAAAAATAGGGTGCTACCTGGTTTAGCTCCCTTTCTTGGACCTGCTCCCAAGCGTGCGTAAGGGTGTTGTCCTCTCGCTGAGCTGTAGGGAAACTAACTGGAGCTGTCTCACTCATGTCTGTAAGAGAGGGGAAAAGCAGGGCATGATAGCAATGATTGGGTATAGGCGTTCTTCTCCCTCTGTTTCTCTTGTTTACTCTTTCTGTCCCTTCCTCTTGTGTGGTCAATGTCGCTCCTGCTAAACGGAGAATCATGTAACCAGGCAGTGGTGTGCTCTTTGGTCTCTTCAAGGTACTGTTCGAATCTTGGATGGTCGGTACCAATGATAACAGATTCAGTTAGAGAGGGAATGACCCCCACCTTCTGCATGTGTGGATCATGTGCCACGTCCAACAGTACCTCAGCTACCGGATAGGTTTTAGTATCCCTGTGTACACATGTGACATTTACACTTTCAGCTCCCCTTAGTTGTGACTGGGATATCAAGGTCCGGTCTACCACAGTTACATGACATCCTGTGTCCAGTAATGCTTGGTGTTTTTTTCTATTTACAAATACCTCCCTTCTGTACTGATGTGCACTTTTTCCTGTTAAGCATATGCGCCCCCGGGAGTACCCCACTTCCATGGGTTCTGTTTCTGGGACCCGATGGGTACACTGTCTAGCTATGTGTGCCCACTCTGAGCAGTGATAGCATTGAGGTCCGGGCCCGCTTGGACCAGGGGAAGGGGAGACAACTCTTTGTGGTACCCGGGGAACTATTTGGGATTTGGGGTCTGATCGAGGAGTGGATCTTTGTGGGTTATAAGGAGCTTGTGGCATGGCAGCCTTAAACTCAGGGGATCGGTGAAAGGCGCATGCTAAGTCCACCGCCATTGTGGAGTTTAGATTAGGGTGTTGTTTTATCCATGAACGGGTGTTCGCTGGCAATGCCTCCAGGAACTGTTCCAGGCATACTTTTTCAGCTAGCTCTTCCACCGTGGATGTATGAGGTGCCAACCACCTATTGCCCAAATCCTTAATCCGGTAGTAGAGAGAGCGTGGGTTGTCTCCTGATGTCCACTTCTCTCTTCTAAATGTTGTCCTGTAGAATTCTTGGTCGCAACCCAGGTGCTCAAGGATTGCCCTCTTGACCTCTTCGCACGCAGTGGTGCCGGCAGGATTGGCCGCTTGGTAGGCTGCCTGTAGTTCTTCTAAGAGAAGGGGTTCAATGTACTGACTCCATCGTTATGGGGGCCAGGCCACAGTGGTTGCCACTCTCTCGAAATTTGTAAAAAAGTAATCAGGGTCCTCTCCCTCTTGAAACTTTTGTACAACAGACCCTGGGACATTGGGACGTACCCTGGTGCTTACTATTGCGTCTGTGAGTCTCAAAATTGCAGTGTCCTGTACTTGTTGATTGGCCGTAACCAGGGTGGCCTGCTCTTTCAGCGCATACTGCAAGGCTTCTCCGTCTCTCTGCGCGGTCTGGGCCTGTTGCTCTAATGCCAGTTATAGGTGTCGTTGGCCCTCCACTAGCTGAGCGATGATACTCTCCACGGGCATGGCTTGTGTCATGGTGCGACACTTTGGGATGAATATCCCACTTCTGACACCACTTTGTAGGATGTGGGGTGACCGAAACAGGAATAAGTGAGGGACCACAGGACACAACCGTGGGATGAGGAGTTGGCTTTTTATTTATGACTCAGGTGCAGGTCCTCCTCGAGAGAGTCGTGGACCCAACCACAGTACTGCAAGGACACTTGTCGCAGAAGCAAAGAAAAAAACAAAACACAAGGCTACAGGGATAACGTCCTCTCCTTGTCTATTCTTCAGGGGTCTGCTCTCTCCCTTCCAGGACGGAGGGCCTCTCCTGGACTATGGGCTGCTGTTTCTTTTCTCGCTTGGGCCCGGGGAAGGAAAGAGAAAAAAAAAAACAACAGGTCGGGGTTACTATTGGGCTCTCGGGGCTTCCTACTGTCTTGTACTACTGTCACCAGGGGAAAAGGATCATGAGAGAGTGGTGTGTGCTCAAAACCGCCACCCGTGCGCCTCACTGCTCAGTGCTTCCCCACCAACCCCACCAGAATGATCCCCGGAGCGGTACTCGCCTTGGGCCTCCAGGGCCGTGGCGTAGGGACCCGGGGCGTCTTTACTCTGCAATAGCCCGCCGGGTTCTCGCAATGTACAGTTGTCGTCACTGGTGCACCTTCTTCCACTTGTTCCGTCCTCGTCTTCGGTTCCTCCGTCGCTCGCTTCTGCCTTCTCTTTCTCCTCTCTCTCGATTCAGCTTCCGCGCCTCACCGCGTCTGCTTCCTGGGATATCCTTGTCAGCTGATGTCACCGGCTCCTCCCCTGATGTCACTGGGTCCTCCCCGTGAACTCCGATCGCGACCAGGGGAGGGGCTTGCTCATCTGACTGCTGCCTCCAGTCCGTACCGTACTCGTCCTCCTCACAGGGCATCAACTTGAAGTTGAAGGTAATTTGCAATTCCAACTTGCGAAAATGCAATTTGCGAATGCATATTGCATCGCAATTAGGGAATCGCAATTTGCAATTCCCTAACTGCATTCTAAAATTGGTAATCACAAAAATTGTGATTACCTGTTTTGTGAATGCCTTTTGACTTAATGCATCGCAAATAGCATTTTACCCGTTGCCAAAAATCGGCCCGTTTGCGACCTGTAAAATATTTGACGCATGTGCCCCTAAGCCCTGATCTCTTGGCAACTTTCACAACTAACAGAAGACAGTTCATATGATAATGTAACATTCATACACATATTCAAATGAGATTCTATCCATCATACATGCCATTTTTTTTCGCAGCTACTAGTTTGTTGCAATACGTTTGTTTGGCCGGCGAAATCTCATACATCACATCAAATCTATTCCCTCTGAGATTAACCCAGACTATTGCAGTGTCAATCTCTACATTTTGCATCACATCAAAGGGATATTTTTTGTAATTTTTTGTGACTATTTTGACATACAGAAAAAAAGACCATTAATGACCCAGATTAAAGTTCTGTCTCATTGCAGGGCATTCTATTCCTCTCTAACAGTTTGTGTGAGATAGTCTGCCCGGCACTGCTTTGGCTTGTTGTGCTTCCTTGGCCTCCCTTTGCTGCACATCTGGGATGAAACCTTGAACAAAACCAGCATCAGCTCACTGTAGAAGCACCCAGGAAGGACTGATGCCAGAATCTCTGCCACAGGCAGTTGCTCATTGTTCAGGAGGGTGAGCTTTTATTCAGGAGAGCTCGGGCAAAGCAGCCGTGGCAGGACTCTGAACCCCTTTCTTCATCTCTTCTCTCTCTCTCTCCCCACTAGAGTAAGTTCAGGCTCTTAATGGTTGACCCCATTTACAGGTGCCTCCAGCACTTTTCCTTTCCTGTAGCTATGCGTCTGCTATTGCAAATAGTGTATGACGGCAATGTAGGTCCAAGCTTCTCCTGCTTGGTGTGCTTTCGGTGAGCTTACTGACTAGCCTGGAACACAGCTATTGGACACACTCATGGGCACTTGGTGATCTGCAGGGCATAAACCCATGGACAGCTGTATAAACACATCATGCCATGACTACTGGACATGAAACATACAAGAAAAAGAAAAGTAAAACATGTAAGACTGCGCTTTTGTGGCCAATGTGACAAAGTCATGGCTATAGTGCCTCTTCAGTAAATTTTACTGGGACTGCGCAATTCACATAATCACGTACAGCTGGGGGGGGTCTGTTTCAGTGCTTAATTTTTGCTGGTAGTTTCAGGTGCTCAGCACCGGCACTTAACTGTCAACACTAGCACTTATGACAGCTTACACAAGGAGATGATGGACGGAGAGATAAAACTTTTCAGACACTCACCACCAGTCACAGATCTGGGTTGAATCCATCATTTTCCTTAACTCACATCACCACCTCAGTTCAGACCCAGCTATATGCAAATCAGTCTTGACTCTGTGCTTCATAGGAACAGTCCAGCTCGAACTGCCAAGCCGGGTCTTCCCTGAATCTGAAACAATCATCTTGGGGACTGGTTAGGGGTAACACCTCATATCAGCCAGGCCAGCTTGAATCCAGTGGCAAAGTGAGCAAGGGACCCACGTCTGGGCATACCCTGCCAATTTAGGGCAAACAAATCAAACACAAGGAGATGATGGACGGATTGCTGAAACTTTTCAGACAGCACCTCCAGTCACAGATTTGGGTTGAATCCATCATCGTTCTTTAGCTCACTTCAGCACCTCAGTTCAGGCCCAGATTTATGCAAATCAGTCTTGTCCCTGTGCCTCATGGGAACAGTCCAGCCCAAACTGCCAATCCAGGTCTTACCTGAACCGGAAACAAGCATCCTGGGACCGGTTTCGTAGTGACACCCCTCATCAGCCAGGCTAGCTTGAATCCAGTGGCAAAGTGAGCATGAGACCCATGTCTGGGCATACCCTGCCAACGCCTTGTTATGTTATCTGCATTTATAACGCGCGCGGCTACTCAGGAGAGTGTCCCGGCACGGCCCAAGAGGAGACAACATCATAACCAGACCTTAAGAGAAGAGATATGTTTTTAACAGTTTCTTAAAGACTCCAAGGTCATCAGCAAAGCGAAGCGAAAGTGGAAGCGCATTCCAGGCGCGCCCAGTGAACACAACCAAGGAGGCGCCACCAAGCCTATGACGCTGAAATCTAGGTATCTTCATCAGCCTTAGCGAAGAGGAGCATAAGGCTCTCCCCGGCACATAGAACGAAAAGCGTCTCTGCAGGTAGCCGGGGCCTTGACCATGTAGAGCACGATGGGCCATAGTGAGGGCTTTGAATACCACACGAGCCCCGACCGGTAGCCAATGAAGGGAACGGGGGTAATCATTCACGCTCTGCCTGGGCGCAAAGCCCCCCAACAGGCGGACCGCCGCATTCTGGGTCACCTGAAGCTTGTTAAGAGTGTAGGCAGGGATCCCAGCATAAAGAACATTGGCATAGTCAAGTCTGGATAGGATCAGAGCCCGACCCACCGCTTCCCTGGCAGCTTGCGGAAGAAGCGGAAGGAATCTTCTCAAGATTCTGAGGAGGCCGAAACAACAGCCGGTCAGACGCTTAACCTGACTAGCAAAGGAGAGGTTACAATCAAAATAAACCCCTAAGTTCTTTACGGTCTGACTCGTGGAGGCCAGGAGACCAGAGCGACTCTCTAAATCAGAGGGGGAAGTCTCCAAACAATAGAACCTCGGATTTGTCCTCATTACACTTTAATTGGGCAGCTGCCAGCCACTTGAAAACCGAGGAAAGACACCTCTGCACGAAGTCTACCGAGGCCCCCTGCTTCTCCCACGTAAACACAATTTGGGTGTCGTCAGCGTAAGCAATGACCTTAGCCCCCAACCTCTCCGCTAGGGCCACCAGGGGAGTGAGGTAGATATTGAACAAAAGGGGGCTAAGGGAGGAGCCTTGAGGGACCCCCGTGCTCACTTGGAGAGGTGACGAGGCACAAGGAGGTAACCAGACTTGCTGGAGCCGGCCATCCAAGAAAGATTGAATCGAATCCCAGGCAAGGTTGGACACCCCGATCTCAGACAGTCTCCGCAGCAGCAGTGTGTGGGGGACAGTGTCAAAGGCCGCCGACAGGTCCAGCAGCACGAGGGCTGCCTTCCCACTGGCGTCAAGACACTCCCGAATAGCCTCTGAGACTTCCACAAGAGCACCTTCCGTGCTAAAAGAAGGACGGAAGCCAGATTGGGCTGGATAAAAAAGACCCGCTCCCTCAGCAAAATCCGACAACTGTCTGCTCACAATCTTCTCACATACCTTTTTACTTATGGCAGCTTGCCGCATGGTTGTGCTGTTAATTCGGAGATGAGCACAACAACCGTTGTTTATTAGTTAAATATTCATTAAAAAGGACTAATACATGCCCCCCAAGCCGATCTTATAGCTTTGAAGACCTAGAATAGTCATACCTGTAGAGGTGTGATGGCTAATAGTTGTGTTATTACTGGCACTGCCTGTACTGGAGAGGGAAATGGCTGGTATCCACCTACAGTGGCCTCCTGATGAGGGCCCTGGCACTTAATATTTTACAAATTAAGCACTGGTCTGTTTTAAAACAATTGTTAACAAACCATGTAAAATAAAAGGAGTTGCCAACTTGTCAAGGAAATCTGAGCTTTGTGGGTGGTAGAAAAGTGCTATGCAAATAGCAATATAATACAATACACAACACATTTAAAAAGCCCTGGGCAGAAGAGGTGATGATCCATCACCATCTTTTACTAACTTCTTTAGAGCAATTAGTGTGTGTTGTGTCCCCAACAATAATGTTAATGCCGTCTTTTTGTACCTTTTTATAAAGCGGTTCTCTACCATAGTTTCAGTGTCTCATAGCGTAGGGCCATCTTTACCCTTATAAAAATGGAATTCTCAGTTGCAGACCTGGGAGCATATTTGCAACATACAAATAGAACAAGGTAGCAATTTAGTTAATGTTAAATATAATAAGAAAATGGCTAGCAGATCTTCACCTCTCTAGTGTTTTTGTACTGATGGGTCTTAAAGATTCGACACAGTGTTATGATCCTCAACAGTAGCAATCACCCTTCGCCTCGGGTGAACCACAACAAACCAATTTCTATAATAACAACCTCATCTATTATCTTCCCAGTGTGAAGGCAAGACCAGAGACGAGCAGCCTCTCAAGTAACAAGATCAAGTTTCAGAACATCTGCTCCTAAGCTTGTAAAACTTAAGATAGTACCGTTTAATTAGCAAGGCAAACACATTTATTATACAAACACATTCAGAGGCGCAGTGGGCATTTTGATTTGTACCGGGGAAATGGCATGACCCCAGGGAGAACGTATTTGGGAAAAGGTGTAAATTGCTTCCGTTCACTGGAGAAAAAAAAACAGCCTTTTCCAAAATCAAGATTTACTGTGTGCCCATCTGAATGTGTGCTTCACGGGAGTTACAGAAATGGAAAATGGCACAGCATTCTGCCGAGCATTCAACACGGGATTTATTCTGTTCTGAATTAGGCCAAAACTAGTTACTTTATTGGAAATGTACCTTGGAACGTGCACAGGCGAAGCTTTTAAGGTCGCCCGTGACGGTAGTTTAAAAAACACAGCCGGCTCAGAGTGAGAGGTTATTGGGTTTACACTCGGCTCATGTGGCTATAACATTACCACGTTTACCGAGATAAGCAATAATTCACCCTTCTGTTACTATAATTAAAATCACTTGCATATTTGTTCTTTAAAGAATAAGCACCCTACTGAAAGCAAAAAAGCCCTCTTTTGGTGTGCATTGGTGGCATCGAATAAATCCTTCCTTGTTTTATATTTCCTTGGTTTCTTACAACAAAGAGGCGCTGGAAGAAAGCAAATCTTTTAATCCCACGCAATAGCCTTACATGACCTGCCCAACACATTTCGAACCAGAGAGTAGGAGCAATGAGCGAGCTGAAGCTGAACTAACAACAGATTTACATGAAGGAAGGCAACTGTTGTTATTTCAATAAAAATCTTATAGATTGAATTGACGTTGTGGTTTGTTGCTAATGGCGAACACACATAACATGTAAATTATTTCCTTTGGCGTCCTTAATATATTTATTGGTGTCTGGAGATGATTCAAAATACTGGAACTTAATGTCTTGCATATATTACCAGGCTGTAACAGTTCTTATTTGCATGAAATGAAGATGTAATTTGTTCATTAGCAATGCACAGTCATGAACTACTCTGATTTCGTACATTTAATGCTGCTAAATAATATTAGAAAATATTCCGACAGCGATTGTTTTCGGTATAGAAATGCCTCAAGTATTTATTCATAGACCCCTCTCACTCCGTAAGTGTTGTTCCTTACCCAATCACTTTGCATGATTGCTTTAATAAGTAGCCCTTTGCCTTTTTCAATGAAAGCCACTGAAAGAAGACAGGACGAGTTCTCCACTCAGTATTGTGGTAAGAGGAGGCAAAGCAAGTGGGTGTAAGACGTCTATGCCTACCCTGCCCCTGCGCAGCCATATGTTTGGTTCCCATACTCTCCTGCTTTTCACAGTGTGCCTACCTTAAGTTGCACATGACAAGCCACATCTGCCAGCTACCATACAGGAAGTGGAATTGGCAGGCGCTGTTATGTTGGTATGAGTAATATCCAGCTGTCGCCAGTGCAGGTAAGAGCGGTGGGGTGGTGGGACGGGGAGAGGTGGATTTCCACAGACGGTGACAAGGGAAAATTAATTATTTATTTAATTTCCCCTCGTCATCGTCCGTCAAAATCCTCCTTCACCTGGTCTCACCGCTCTTACCTGCACGGGCCGCGGCTGGTAATATCTTTACATCAACTGATAGATCATTTGTGGGTCCTTGGCAAGCACAGGTTTGGAACAACTTACCAATTTTGAGCTAAAGAAGCAGGCCTGTAGCAAAAGTATATTTTAAGGGGGACATGGCCCTCAAATGCGACCAAACATTGAAGATGTGCACTACAGGTGCATAGTAACGCAAAGATATGTAGAGAAAAGGCTCTGTATTGAAAGTTTTAAAGCAACCATTGCTTTTTCATTATTGGTGTGATTCTATTTGAAGGAATACTGGATTTGTATTGGTATGCATTAAAGTACACTCTATCAACTTTCCACAATCCAACTTCTTTCAATTAGATGGGGTTTAAAGTAGAGGGGTGTAACTTTGTAAAGTTGGCTGACTTGCAACTTTGTGTATTTTCTAAACTGTTCATATTTTGTGAATTTCAAAGCTTGTTGAGTTTTTTTTTAATTAGCTGGCCTCAGCTGGGACCCCTTAACCCCATGCCTTTAAACTTGAGGTGGTGGATAGCCAGCCTCCACACTCAACTTGTTTCTTGCTGAAGGATGTCCTACCAGTTACATTCTGCAGCAGGAAATGATCACTCCTGGAAGGCCTGAATGGATGTACCTTACTTCAAGTAAAGTTAGGAAACTTCATCAACTTCACGAAGGGTGGAATGTCCTAATCCTACCAAACTTCATAAGTAATTTTTTTATTTAAGTCACTCCTAATTTGAAAATAACTTCACAGAGAGCTTGGAGCATATCCATCAAAGGCATTTTGGGAAATTATTAGCAAACAGAATGTTTTAAACATTTTTCGCCTGCAGCAATGTTGAAAACTAAATATAATTTAGTTGTAGTTTTATAGGGGAAGCTATGAATTTTACTATAAAGTTGTGACAAAAGGTAGATCATTCAATGACCATTAATCAAAAGCACTATTCATAAGAGCATTGACATGAAGCAGAACCCAACATTGGAATACACCCCTCATAGTAACAGGCAGGTGGCGTTAATGGTGCTGTACAAGAAGACGTTTCCTCAGGCATCCACCAGCAAGACAAGTAGGCATTGTAAGGTGTAGAAGATTGTGTGAGCCTGAGATGGGTCTATTTGAGGCTTGTACTTTGGCAGAGTAAGGGAACTAGTTCCATCTCCAGTTAGAAGAGCCATAGATGGGCAGGCAGCAGCACTGTTTCTAAGGTCTCAGTGGTGGCGTCATAGTTTGCTTTTAAGAGTCTACTCTGCGATAACCTCGCTTTTTGAAGCTGCTTGCATGGTATCTCCCATTTTGATGTTGCAGTGTTTTCCATACTTCCTGAATAGTGAACATTTTCTTTTTTTTCTCTTGCACTAGACTCCTTGCATAGAATCCTCAAGGTGGCACCCTCTATGTGCCTAACATCGTTTTGACTAGTGTGTTGTTTTCTGAGGGGTGAATGTAGAAAGGATTTAAGTTTGCCATGGGTACTAGACATTGAAAATATTTACTTGCAGAGGAATGGGTCAGTATTACTACAGGCACAGATTAAAGACAAGATTCATGTTGAGAAACTGTTAAACAGTTTGCCATATTTAAATGTACATGGAAAGCCAAATCGCCTCCTTAATAGAACTTTACTTCTCAGCAAGAATCCTGTACTATCCAATCACTATACCAGCAACTCTAGGCATGACTTATATGCATTGAAAAAGAATACATCAGCACTTCTCACCAAGAGCATACAATAACAAATAACAAAGGAGTATTATTGTTAAGCAAGTTGTAAAAAAACAATGTGAATCAAATACCAATGGTTAGACCTTAATAGGATTTTAAATACCAACGTGCAAGCTGATTTTTGCATCTTACACTAAGATCGGTTTTAGAAAATAAGTTCAAAACTGTGCATTGAAATCACTTTGGGCCAGGTCTATTGGTCAAAACACAATATGCTCTAAATTCCGCTTAAAATATTGATTAGCTGTTTCTCCAATAGTTGTCACATGATCTTTGACTACAATCATCTCAGGAAGTGTCTTCACGTGACCTCTGACCACATACCATCACACAAATTGACATAATTGTTTAGAATTTATAATCAGTGGGTGTGATTTTTGTATGCCTCATATCTTAACTAAGGTACTGCCATGAAATTCCAGGGGCTCACTCATTACCTGCCCAAGTACATCCCTAATATGTCTAATAGAGTTATATGCAGGTACAGTCCAAAATACCTGAAACAGTCATTGTATGTCCAGCCTTTCGCTGCTCACCTGCTCCGGTCTGTATTATTTTCAATTGAGGTGCTACTCCTCGATCAAATGTCTAGCTTAACATCTCCTCCAAACTCCAATATCCAAGTCTAGCCATCAGACCTGGTACACCCGTTTCATGCACATCTCCAGTCTTCAAAGTGAGGTGCAATTTCCCTGGGAGCAGCAAAAGCCTTCAACCGCATAGTGTGCAGTAAGTATACTGCAGGTTGCTGTTCTCAATGAGGTCCATCAGCTCTCTTACTTCAGCACTTCTGGAAATAGTATTAGCTTGCCTGTCTAACATGATTTTCAAAATGACATTGAGGTCACATAGGTATTCAAATGTGTCTTAAAACAATGGACAATGAATACATTGACAGCTATAATTCAATGTCATTTGTGCATTCCATTCCAGCAGTGAGTGGCATAAAGCCCACCCTGGTGATATATATTTAAAGAACAATTTATGTCACAAATAGACTGATAGAACCACACTTCAAATCTGCTGCACAGATTATATTTATTATTAGAGAGGTTAACACTGGGAAGTGTGTGTACACCCAGCCAGCCTCTCAGTAAATACAGATGCTTAATATGACTCTACTCAATGGTATTCATTTTAGCATGTGCAACAGCTTAAAACAGGTTGAGCACTTAAAGCAATAGAGATGGGCGACACAACAAAGATTAACAGGGAGAGCTGAGCAAGAACCGATTCAAGGGTCTGGTTTGGCTCTAAGAGCCAGTGCATAAGCCAAGCCCTGAAAATGTTTGGCAAGTAAATCTTGCAACAAATATGATAAAGTCTTTTTGAAATGTAAAGAAGCGTATTTAGTTAGATTTCAGAAGTGTTTCACCTTAGCACATCATATTATACTACTACATTGACAAGGATTTATTAAAAATGATAGTTTCTAAACATGAATTTGGAAATCATCATGCCCTCCCTTTCCCCACCCCTGCTACAATGGCATTAGTAAGCTAAGACGGAAGTTGGTTGTCAGCTATACCCAAATAGTGGCTTAGATTCTTAACATAATTTGAGCAACATTGTAGTCTATAAAATCAATCACAATTTACAAGAAGGGCAGCCAAAATTGATCACTGTTGTTTTGTTGTACAACACCAAGTAGAGTTATCCTGACAGTGCAGTTGATTACTATTGTAAACAATGACATCAGCGCTCCAAGCTATGAAATACAAGTATTTCAGGGATCTGGCCTTCAGGACTAACCCTGAATTCCAAACCTTTATTTTCTTGTATTGGTCTTTGCAATCTATCTGACAAAGGAAAGGTGTTCAATGGCTCCCTTCCTGCGTAAGTGAGGGAAATACACTACCGGCACCACAGTTTACAGAGGACATCGTATTCTTTGGAAAGCTACGTTCAGTTGCACTCCTTGCTAGTTCCATTCCCCATGTCTGATGGATAGAGGTTACACACACAAACAGATCAATCAATCAATCAAACAATCAATCAGAACATTTGTAAAGCGCACTACTTACCCGTGAGGATCTCAAGGCGCTGGGGGGGTGGTGGAGTGCTGCTGCTGCTCGTATAGCCAGGTCTTCTGAAGGTTAGCAGGTTCTGGGTCTGCGGTAGTGGGATGGGGAGGGTGTTCCAGGTCTTGGCGGTGAGGTGTGAGAATGATCTGCTGCCGCAGAGACTTTCTGTCAGCCTTAGAATTACCCACTCTTTCCTGTAGTCCCGTGCCAGAGGCTCGGCAAACGTACTTGCAAAACTCAGCAGAGTCAATGCTGATGGAACTTCCCTCTACATAGAGGTGGTCTATTGTGCCTCCCCTAGAGAGGTCATTCCCAAGACAAACCGCCCGCCTTTCTCTGCAGTCTGGCTATCAACAGTAAACTGTTTTGCTTTTCAAAGCTGCCCTATAGCTGAGTTGTTCATTCAGTGAGGCTGTAGTTCCAAGCTGAATGTTTGTGTTTTACTTTGTGTGCATTCAAATGTGAATGCAGTTTGTTTAAATAAATGGAGTTTTGGTAAATACTGTGACAGCTGCCTGGGTTATTTGAGGGTGCCAAAGGTTAAAATGGACTGGCCCAGCCCTCAAATCCCCCCTGTCGCTGTGGCCCTGTGAAAAAATAGATGTTATAACACACGCATCTTGTAAAAAAAAGAGAAAACAGGCAATAAGGCTAGAAGGCAGTCTCACTAGTACTTATCTGTATTATTAGTAATATAATGTAAACGCTCAACTGATTGTGACCCTACTGCCGAAGAATCACCACATACAAAATCATGTTCGCAAAGATAGAGCAGAAGCGTCTGTTATCTGAGCATGTGTTATTCATAAAAAAATAAATATTGTATCATAATAATCTAATCTGTTCTTGCCCAATCTTTTTATCATCCACAATATCAAAACATAACAGATAGTATCTAAACGTATGTAGTCAGTCCAACCTGGATCAATGGGAGTAATCTCAAGTAATGCACAGGAGTCACGTGGTCTTTGTTAAACATTTCTTGATTTATTTTTATTCTTTTGCAGATACATACAAATATTCAGCCCAGCCAACGCATTTCATCCTTACAGACTTTATCAGGGTTTTAATTTATCACCAAGATCCTGGTATATCTTGTATGGAAATGCCCTGTACTGTATGTAAATGAATCTTGGACAATGGTATCCAAATATATCCTGCTGCTGCTGGGGGCTTTTGTGTGCGGCCGGGCTGGTGCTTCGCTGAGCGCACTTTCCACCCATCGTCCCCCCTACATCGACGAGCGGCCGGGCTTGGCTCCGCCGGCCGGACCACATTACCCAGCATTCCCCTGGCGCCCTGGTGACGTTCCCGCTGGCGATACTCCCGCGCCTGGAGGCGCTTAAAGCTGCGGGCGGTGGCGAGGACCTTGTGTGCTGCTGCTGGGGGCTTTTGTGTGCGGCCGGGCTGGTGCTTCGCTGAGCGCACTTTCCACCCATCGTCCCCCCTACATCGACGAGCGGCCGGGCTTGGCTCCGCCGGCCGGACCACATTACCCAGCATTCCCCTGGCGCCCTGGTGACGTTCCCGCTGGCGATACTCCCGCGCCTGGAGGCGCTTAAAGCTGCGGGCAGTGGCGAGGACCTTGTGTGCTGCTGCTGGGGGCTTTTGTGTGCGGCCGGGCTGGTGCTTCGCTGAGCGCACTTTCCACCCATCGTCCCCCCTACATTGACGAGCGGCCGGGCTTGGCTCCGCCGGCCGGACCACATTACCCAGCATTCCCCTGGCGCCCTGGTGACGTTCCCGCTGGCGATACTCCCGCGCCTGGAGGCGCTTAAAGCTGCGGGCGGTTGCTCGTCCCGCGAGGACGCGCGCGGGGCGGGCCGTCTCAGGCCGTCAGAGGATGAAGGAGGCCGGGCTAGGCCACCCCCCCTTTACTGCATCAGAGCCATCCCCACCATTACCACACTTCAACGATAAGGTACTGTGTTACGCCTAACTCTCCTCCCAAAACCCCGGCATTATAACTGGCTTGCTGTTGTAGTTTGTGATATTGCTTTCTATTACTCACCTGGTCATTGTTAAACAGCCTGTCAGCCTGATTTGCATTACTGCTGCTGGGAGAAAGCTGGGAGAAAGCCATGGGTAAAAGGAAAGCCGCTGAGGGAGGGCAGACGAATACCGGTAAAAAAGTTAAAACATCTAAGAAGAACAGTCATGCCGCCATCAACTGTGTCCTGACCAGAATAGAGGAAATAGTGCATGATTGCGAGGACACGCTGCTCGATGAGCAAGGGGAGAATCAGGCAGCTAAAGTTGCTCCCAAGACAAATGCTACTATACCAACTATGTTTCTTGCTCATAGTTCGACCAAACAACAAAGGTCTGACCCCGCCTCTGATACCTCCACGCCTACCTCTACTCAGAACACTTTGGAAGCACTTCCTCTAGACTCGGATACTGCTCTACAAGCACTATTATGTAACAACAGGTTCGCACCCCTTGACCCCGACCTGTCTCATTCATCTAGCCAGGCCGCCGGACTTATAATTGACTCTTCGACTTCAATCAGCTCTGCTGTCGATCATTACTCAGTATTATATGATAGAGTGGCGAGACTGGAGGAGTTGGTGGCTGAACTCAACAATAGGGTGGAGAGTCTCATTAGACATAAGGCCCCCCCGCCCAACCCCCCGGTCTCTTCATCTGTTCCTGGGTTATTCTTGTCTACGAAGAAGTCCGATGCATTAAAGACACCTCCCCCAAAAATTAATGTTGGTAATGCAAATATGGGCCCGCACACTAAGGGAAACATCTCCAGAGAAAATGATCAGTCCAAGCCACATCTAGATCCATTGAGATGCCCTGTACCATCAAGTGCAACCACTGGAATTCCTCTTTCTAGACGCCCTCCTAGTCTTCCTATATCTAGTCGAGGTAATTCTACATCTCATTTCCTACCCCCCTTGCCAATTTCCCATCTTGGGTGCAGGGGCCTCTCTGTTTTCATGACCCATGCACCAAAATTAAAATCTTGCTATGCTTCTGAGGGCAGCGAATCCCTGCACAACAAAGTTATACACTGGTTGAGACACGTAAGAGGATGTAGATCTATCATCAGAGAGGATATTGTTAGGGTAAGGAGGCTTTCTCGTGTGGATGCTGACACTGATTGCATAGAGATTACGTTTAGGGATCCCGACTTAGCTGAAAATTTACTCCTGCTCGAGTACAGAACTTCACCACCAGCTTACTCTTCCATTCAGATCCGTAAGCTCCCTATTTGGAATTCCCACAGAGAGGGCGAGGACTCTGGCCCAAGACAAGTTGATTGACCACCAAACACAACTACAGTTCCCCCATTACACACATCTCCACTCCATCTTGCCATGGGCCCTTCTTCAAACAGCATTCCATCGTTCTATCCGCCCTTAAATGTCCGGGGAAAAGCTATCGCTAGCTTGACGATAGAGGTGAACCCTCAAATCACCTTACCTGCTGCTATAGGGGCCCCTTCCACGCCATCCTCTATGGGTGATATCAAGCTACTATCATGGAATATTGCAGGCTTAAGGAGGAATCTTACAGACCCTGTTTGGAGTGATTTCATCGACAACTTCGATGTTATCCTCTTCCAGGAAACCTGGAGCCTAGCCCCCCTTGTATAGGACAGGTTTCTCTACCTTTTTCGTTCCCGCGATTAGATCCACACGAGGTCGACCTTCCGGGGGTCTTTTAATCTGGATCAGCATTAGTTTGAACTGGACAGTTAAACGGCACCCAATCATATCCCAGGACCTTTTGCATATTTCCATCAAAGGGGTAGCCCAGCGGCTCTCCCATGAAATATTCAATATTTATGCTAGGGGTACTCCTGGGGGGCAAGTAAGTCCAACTATCTCAGCTCTTGAGTCGGAACTCTCTTCAATTTCCCCCAAGGCGGGTGTCATAGTTGCCGGGGACCTAAACTGCACTTTCGAGCCCCTGAGCTGCGATGACATTCTGGGTTTTAGTGACATTGATTCCAAACAAGGTATACCCCAACTAACCCTTCCACCATTGAAGAACTGGACCAAAAGAGCTGTGCAAATAAATGCTCTAACCCTGGAGTTTAACTTGAGGGCAACAAATGGCCGTACAAATTCAGACGGCTTAGGTGCCCCTACATTTATGAGAACTAGAGCCCCCTCACGCATTGATTATATCCTTCTGAGGTTGACATGATAGTGGTTGATAGGTCTGAGAGCGACCATAATCCTCTGTCTTTACAACTCAGGAGGGACCTGGCCACCATTCTTACCGAGCACTCGGATGAACAGAGGCCTGGGGCTAGAGAGGTCGCCCTAACAAATTGTAATAGACGACTCAAGTGGCCTAGGGTGGCAAAGCGTGAGTTGGACCTAGGTAAAATCAGATCCCTAGTTAAAGATGGTATTGCAGCAATGGACCTACTCACCAGTCACCACTCGAAGACCCTCCCTACTGTTGATCCCCTAGAAATCTACCAACAAACGCTAGGAAGGGTTGGAAATTTTTTTGTGGCACAGGTGAAGGGGGATTCAAAGCAGCCCCCTCCAAAATCAGAAAATCCTTGGTTTTCACATGACTGTAGGGTCATGAGACAGTCGCTATCCCTAGCTATTAAATCCAAGGATCAATCACTCATCATTAACGCCCGGAAAATGTATTACAATACCATAAGGTTGGCAAAGCGCCTGTGGGATGAATCCCATTGGCAAGACTTAAAGGCCGCAGCCCTATTAAAAGATTCATCACACTTTTGGAATCTTGTAAACGTTGGTATGAGGGGTGGGGCTGATCCAATACCAAGCCACATAACAGGTTCCCAATAGTATTCACATTTTTCAAACCTCTATTCATTTTGTGATACAGTGGGCCGCGGGGAGCTGGAGCTTGCATTAGAGTATTCAGAAGCCACTGAGCAGGAGCCTGACTTTGCTCTGATTGAGGTCATCTCTGCAATAAACATGATTGCCCCGGGCAAAGCAGCTGGCCCTGACGGCATTCCAGGTGACTTATTGCTTCACGAAAAAGACCTTTGGGCCGAATTTATCCTGCGCTTTCTTAAAAAATTAGCCCTAGGGTGCCCAATTCCGGACTCCTGGAAGGGGGCGGAGGTGGTGGTCATATATAAGAAAGGTGATAGAGGGGACCCTGCCAACTACAGACCGATTAGTTTAATCGATGTCATTCAAAAAGTGGTTGGCAGAGTCCTCTTAACCAGGATCAAGGCTTGGACAGCCGAGGAGGACATCTTGAGTCATCTGCAGGCGGGTTTCAGGGAGGGAGTAGGTACCATTGACCAGGTCTTTCAATTTTGTACCATCTACTGGAAATCTGTGGTCATCGAAAAAGGCAGCCTTTATTTGGCGTTCATTGATTTAAAAACAGCCTTTGACCCGGTCCCACGAGTACAGCTGTGGCAGGTACTACTTGATTTGGGAATCCCTCCCCTAACCCTGAACCTCCTTAAACGCCACCACACAGACAATTTCGCCAAAGTTAGGTGGGGTTTGCAGGGACAACTTACAGAGAGTATCTCGGTCGAGAAAGGAGTGCGACAGGGATGTGTTTTGGCACCGACCCTGTTCTCTCTCTATATAAATGGTGTGGCAGACCATTTGAGAGGCGACAGGGTCAATGCTCCAACCCTGTGCGGGGAAAAAATATCTACCCTGCTCTTCGCCGACGATACTCTCTTGATTTTGAAAAGCCCCATGGGCTTACAAACACTGTTGTCCCGTTTTTCCCAGTTCTGCGACACTAGGGGGCTGAAAATAAATACATCAAAAACTAAGCTGATGGCGCTCTCCCCCTCAAAAAATTTTAGGAATAACATCCACCTCAACGGCACCACACTTGAGTTAGTGGATGCTTTCGATTACCTTGGAGTGAGGGTCAACAACAAGCTCAAATGGGCCCCCCATCTTTCCAAAATGCTCCTCGCCCATAAAAGAGCTACAGGGGCAATATCGAAACACCAGAGGCTCTCACACAGTAGGCCAATAGCGGCGGCTGTTAAGGTTTATGAGGGGAAGGCACTATCATCAGCCCTCTATGGGGCGGAACTGTGGGGCTTTGAAAACTTGACAGACCTAATTAGATCTGAGAACAAGTTCTTTAGAGATCTAGTCTCTCTCCCCCTGTCTACCCCACTAGCTCCACTCTGCAGCGACTTTGGCAGACACAACATCAGCGACGTGGCTAGGCTGCGTCCCATTTTATTCTGGTCGAGGATCAGAAGGTCCCCCCAACTCCACCACTTTGCCTTAGCCCTAGATGAGTTATTAAACCTGGGCACAGAACACAAGATCCTCCGGATAATAAATTTGAAAAAACAAATGCAGAAGATTGGTTTGGAAGAAGCGTGGGTGACCCAGGTCCCACCCCCCAAACTAATGCTAAAAAAAATCTACTGGGATTGTGTTATGGCCGAAAAACTAAGAAGCCAGGATGGTGTCCTCACTGTGCGTTTTTTAGATATGAAACCAGCCCCTAAATTGGAGCTTTTTCTGGATTTTATTGAATCACCGCACGACCGATCATTATACCTCAAGCTCCGGTATGGTACCCTTCCTCTCTATGATTTCCAATCTAGTTGGAACAAGGTAAATACGCACCCAACAGGTTGCCCTGGCTGTGCTTCGCCCACAGAGTCCATCGGCCACTTTATGTTTGCTTGCCAGGCATACAGGCAACCCAGACTAAGGTGGCTTAAACCTGTTTGTAAAAATCTGGGCATAAGGTCTGCAAGGGCAGCATTGCGCATTTTGACATACGACACAACTGTCCCAAGTGTAATCTGCGGGACTGCCAAGTATCTGGGTTGGGCTTGGAGGTTAAGACGTAGGTTGCTTAAGGTGTATCATCTGCAAGAATACCATCCACCCACATGAATTTGCAACCTTTTTCTGCTTACAACACCAATGTTAGAGGTCATGTGAATATAACTTGAGCATATATGACTTTTTTATTCTTTTTAATTTCATATGAATTTTAGTCGTTTGCTGTAGTATGGTCTATTTTAAAATGTTTTCATATACATTGTGATGAACTTTTTTATATACATTGTGATGAACTTTTATGACATTTTTTGCTAATGTCGAATAAAGTACTACAACAACAATATCCTGCTATATTGTGTGTGAAGATTCAATATGTATGTTTTTGCCCTCCTGCCAAGGGAATATGATTTCCTTACAGAGAGTTTTATTTCCATAGAGTGAACGGGATGACAACCACCATCTTCCAGAGTCAGGATGCATCATACTGTAGGAGGACATATTTGCATACGATTGTCCAAGATTCATTTACACACATCTTGTCAACTTACCTGGAGCTAATGCCTGTTGGGGCCATGGCATTGCTAGAGTCTGTTTGGCATTGGTATTTGTTGTTGCGATGTCTGGTGAACTTTTACCTCAAGTGCACGCGTGCAAGAAGTATATACTGTTAGTTTTAGAGGCTTTACTAACCACTTTCAATGCAGAATAAGTGAAACAGTATAATTGCAGAAATCAATAGAATTATAGTCGGAGTGTAAGTACAAAAATTTTAATTTTATGACAGAAGACAGCATATTATACTGAGCTCTTTTATGCCACAGTTTCCTTCAGACCATTGTTACTCATTGTAGCATAGTTCCTGTTTGACTGACCCCTTCCTTGTATCCAGAGTTCCTGAGCTATTGTTAATCCTTGTGTCCTGAAAATCAAATCCTTGATTCCTGAGCTCTAGCTAATTCCTTTGTCCTTGAACTAGCATTGCAGTGCTTCCTTGATTCCTGAGTCCTGAGCTATCACTGTGTTAGTGGATCCTTGTTCATTTAACTAGCACAGTCTGTAGTGCTACTTTGATTCCTGATTCCTGAGCCTGCACTACTTTAGTGCATCTTAGATCCTTGAACATGCTCTCCTTCTGTATTTACCTTTTTTCTCAGGTCCTGCCTTTCATACACTTTATCTTAGTTTCAGTTTCCAAGTTTGCTACCTTCCTATCCCTGCTCTTTTATTTCCCGGTTTTCTCATGGGGTTTGTTATTTGCTTTTTCCAAGTGTTCCCTTTGTTTTTCCGTCTTTACTGTAAAGCACTGCTCCCCTCTAGATTCTTGTCTATTTTCGCTATGTAATTTAGTCCTCCACCCATGCTGTTACTATCCTGCGAGTTTCTGTTGGATTGTCGAGATTCATAGGCACAGCTGACAAAATATGTGGTGTTTTTATCCACTTTGAGTATTGTCTTGATGTTACTTTTATAATACGCCAAATGTATCAAAACCCCAGACCCTGCCTTTGCATGTATATCCTTTAGATATTTGCAGTCAGCATCTAAAACAACAATTGTAGGTGAGGAACTTACTGTGCGTCAGTCTTACTGTGTGGAGCTCCTGTGTGCATTACCTCACATTACCCGGAGAAGTGTGGCTCACTGGTTAGAGAAGGCATACCCTGAAGCAGAGGTCAGACCCAGGACCTGGGTTCAATTCCCGACGCGGCAGGGTCTGAGCCCAAGTGTCCATGGACTCGATAATTCTCACTTCGGTGCCTACTCGAATCATGGGTTCACACTCTGCAACTCTGGGCAATAGCTTGCTTAATCTCCACTACGGCCCCCCCCCGCGGCGGGATGCCTGGCTTTCACCTTGGGGATGCCCAGTACGGGTTATCTCACAGGGAAAAAAGCCAGGACGGGTTCCCAATGCAAGCGCCGAGATGCCCAAGGGTAAGTCGAGCGCTATATAAGAACACACATACATACATACAAGCCCTTTTATTGTTAATATAGTTCTAGGCATGTCTTCCACAACTTGGATGTTAGTTATTCTGAGGGCTGAATAGCCTTTTGAGTGCTTGTTCTTTCTGCACTTCGTCTATGTATTATGTTGTGCAGAGCTTGCCTATTGGTTACCTTTTGTCTGCTAACTCCCAGTGTGATCTTGGGAAGCGCTGTAATCAATATTCTGTTAACTTTATCTACCCTATTTTCAGGCCTTGCCAAAACCTGGCAGAAGGCACCAATCCTAGTAGGGAGGGAAATGCCTCCAAAACTGGTTTGGAGTGACCATAGGGAATTCTTTTTCTTGGCCACACCACTGAGGTAGGTACACAGGCTCGGCACAAGGGGAGAAGGGTTTCGCTATGTTGAATTTAATGCAGAGGGGGGCACTGGGGGATTGTTTACAGTAGGGCACAGAAAAACCGCCTCAGATGTGGTTTTAGTAACCCTAGGGAACTTTTACCCCATTGGTTAGGGACTGGGAGTAGCCAGGAGTTAACCCCACTGAGAAGCTGATGTTAAGCATAAATGTGGCATCCCCAGGACCCTCCTCAGAACACTTCCGGACTGAAGGCAGATCAGATGAGGACCGGAACTGCTGTATGAGACCTGAGAGGACCCACAACGGACTGGACATTCAAGCTCTTGTACCCAAGAACAAAGGAGTGGATGCCAAGGGTCATACAACTGCCCTGCTATTCAAGCTACAGACCGCAACGAGCTATAAGAGGTATTTTCTGATGATACCTAGCTGACCAGTTTCAACTGGACCTGCCCTGGACCATTCTGAGTCCTCTGCTGGAGTGAGTCCTTACCCCCAAGTGCTGTTCATGAGGTCCTGGGACACTTGGGTTTCAACTACCACTTAGAACCTGGGACTTAGAAATTATTGCACCCCAAAGACCTCTGGAGGACCGGGACAAACCTGCCAAGTCAATCTGATCAAGGTGTGTTGTTGCTAGGCTGAAGATTTGGGTTTCCCATGCCCAGAGTGATGGCAAATCCTCATCTGCGGGACCTGATAGAGATAGTTTCTGGCCTGGTGGAGCACTCTTTGGTGATAGCCTGGAGCCTTGCCTCGCTGGAGTAATCCAGGCTCCAAAAAAGTGACAAAGTACGGACCAAGTAATGACCTTTCAAAGCTGCCAAAAGTATTTGGCCTATGATCGACCTTTACTGCAGCTCAAATTCAAATTCCTCCCAATCTGAGCTTTATTGCCAAAAGCATATAGCTTACCCGAAACCCTGTCCAATGGGGCTCCATCCTCGCGGAGCTCTCTTTGGCTACAGGCTCCAGCCTTGCACTACTAAAGATTTTTGACTTCATTTTTGAGACTAAGACCCAAGGTAAAATTTCCACCTTGTCGAACCTGGTTGCTGTATTTGACCAACGCTCCATTGCAGTCAGCCTTAAATCACACATAGGTCCCAGTCTACAGGGACCATTTGACCACAGTTGGCGCTAAATGATTTGTTATGCTATTTTTTTATTAAAACTGTAATAAAATAATATCTCCAGTTCCATGAATTGGATTTTTGTAGGTTAATCGTGTCTGCTGTGTGCCATAGCTACCAGGGGGTTGAGCTCTGGTTCATTTAGTGACTTTAGTGGTTCACTCTGACAAAGATGGTGTTTGTTATTTAAGGTGAGTAGTCACCCCCCTTACATGATAACCCTATTTCTTGAAGACACTCATAATTGCTTCTGCAAAGCTGGTGGGCAATATAAGAAGTCCTTCTGTCAGAATACCAGAGTTCACCCCTTAAGTCTCCTATCTTTCCTGTCTTCCCCAGCCTTCACTGCTCCTCTCTGCCTATTCTACACATTCATTGGCAGCTGACAGTCATAGAACTGTTTCTAATTCCTGGTACACACTTTACCGTCCTAGATACCTGAGCTACTGTAGTATGCACCTCTCTCCTTGCTCCATTCCTCATGTATACTTTCCCTCCCACACAGACATGGGAGAACAGGTGGGAAACTGGGCATCAAAAGTGGCAAGAGTCAGACCAGGTCTTGCTCAGATGATAGCTGAAGGTGGGTCAAACCAGAATATACCCTAAGCACACAAGGAGACCGTATCAGGATCCCACTGGCTCTGGCATCTCACTGAATGGCACCCATCCAAAGATTCATTTTTTTTTTTTTTGAAAAACCTTTATTGTGCACATTTACGTCATCTTACAACGCACAGTCACCGTCCAGGTGGTAAAGTAGTTAAGCAAAGTGTACGTTTCCAGATATTAGAACACAGCCATTTAGCCGACAACCCGGGGGTCCGGCGGCATCGTACAGGGTAACATGCGCACAGAAGGGAGGTGCGTGCGTTGTGAAGGGAGTAGGTGCGTAATGCTGCGTATGTGCTTTTGAATTTTAGTGGTGTCCCAGGTGCATGTTATCAATGGTAGAGGATGGCGCTGTGATCTAGCCCACTCCGCGGCTACGCCGGCTGCCGCCCAGGTCCCGAGCCAGAGACCCAACGGATGTCTCTGTTGTCCCAGAATGTAAAGGCCTCCGGGTGGCCGAGCGCCAGCAGCGCGCTCAGAGTGTGGGCCGACGCGCGGCAAGGATAACGCAGTATAGCTCACAGCTGCCCATATGGCAGCGCATAGATCTGGCGAGCCTGGTATGCAGCATCATAGTCCTTATCTATCCCGTGTATGCATGGCAATAGTATGCGCTAAGGTTAAGGTTGTGAACTCAAGTAGGGTGGAGGGGGAGGGGGGGAAAGAAGGGGGGGGAGATCATTCTGCGGCAGGGCAGGAGGGTCATCATCTGCCAGACTGGGCACAACAGGACCGCGCAGTGTGCACGGGGAGTCGCAAATTAGGGGAGGGGAACAAAAGGGGAAAGAGGGCTTTCAAGTAGGCTGGAATTCCCCAGTGTCCGTGTCCGCACCCGCCCGCCAGCACCCCCAGGGCGTCGGGGGCAGTCAGGGGCAAGTAGGGGGGGGATAAGAGTCGCCCTCCCAGCAGCCCCAGGGCCGTCGCCGCCCCGCCAGCAGAGGTGCGACAGGCCCCAGGGATTCAGGTTATCCCCCTGTCTTGGCAAGCCCTCTGGAATGTCCCAAGGAGATTATCCCAAAGCTGTGCGATGGGGAACTGTCGGAGCCCTGCCGTTTCCTCGCGAAGGAGCACCGCGCTCTCCGCTTGCGCCCAACTAATAAAAGAGGCTCTCCAGTGGCGTACGTGTGGGGGAACGGTTGCCTTCCAGTGCTTGGTAAGCATGCGTTTGGCCGTTATAAGGCCCATGTCCCAAAAGCGTGCCTGCACCTTATTGTCTTTTGTGCGCCGATAGAGTCCTAGAATACATGATTCCCATGTATGCGGGAGCCGCCCATCTGCGCCGCGCGTGAGCAGTGTCAGCACCGTTTCCCAATACGCCTGTATCTCTGGGCAGTGCCATAGCATATGTAAGAGGTCCGCTCCCGGCAGTAAGCATCGCGGGCAGGTTGCATCTGTCCTCGCAAAGTATCTGTTAATTTTATCAGGGGTGAGGTATGCGCGTTGTAGGATGTAGTACTGTATTATTTTAAAGCGGGGATTGCGTGGGATGTTTGTCGGGCCGGACAGTATCATTGCCCATTCTTTGTCCGTCCAGTCTCTTCCCCTGTCCGTCGTCCAGCGCTCCCTCAGTGTTGTTGTGGATGGCTGCGAGTGCGCCTGTAGTGCCTGCGCCAGCCAGTGTACGATGTGCGCGCCATGACCCATAACGTGCAGGTATTGCATGAAGGTATGCATCGGAGGCTCCTCTGTCATGTCACCCCAGGAAGCCGTGAGTGTGTGCAAGAGGGAGGCGTGTAGGAGGAACTGTCCCGCCGGGAGAGTCGTGTCTTCAGCCAAGTTGGCGAACGTGAGCAGTTCGCCATCAGCATATAGATCGCTCAGTGTGTCCACCCCCGCCTGGTCCCAGCCAGCTAAGTGAGCCTCCGTGAGCGGCCCTGTCGGGCCAGGCATACCCAAGAGTGGCACGCTCGGGGCATAAGGTTTAGTAGTACGCGTGAGACGAAGGCTCCTCAGAAAGCATCTGCGCGCCACTGCCAAGTAGATCTGGGAGGGGCAGGGTGCGCGGGTTATCGGGTGGAATAGCGCATTAATTTGCGTTTGTGTCCATGCAGCCATATGTGTGGCAGTATCTTCGAGTTGTTTGCCGCTCAGCCATCCCGCCACCCATTGCATCTGTGCCGCGAGATAGTACAGTTCCAGGTTAGGAACCGCCAGGCCCCCCGAATCTGTGGGCATATATAATTTAGTCAGCGCCACTCGCGGCCTCCCCTTGTTCCAGATGAGGGAGCGGAGCAGCGCCTCTAGGTCACGAAAGAGCCTGACGGGTACATACAGAGGCATATTCGCGAAGTAGTATAGGAGGCGAGGTAGCACAATCATTTTGGTCAGCGCCACGCGGCTGGGCACGTTAAGGGGTAGAGTATTCCAAAAGCCAATTTGCGCTCGGACGGAAGCGATCGCTCGGCAGAGGTTCCCTTCCAAGACGTCTGCCGGTGTTCTATATATTCGGATCCCGAGGTATCGGAAAGTGGTGGGATGCCATTGCAGCCTGTCTCCTCCCAGCCGGATGTCACACTCCTGTACGTCTGGGTTAAAGGGGTACGCCCCCGACTTGGCCCAGTTAACTCTCAGGCCCGATATTCCCTCAAAGTTGCGGAAGATGTCAGCGAGGGAGGCAGGGATGGCAGCCATGTCCCTGACGTACAGCAGCAAGTCATCTGCATACAGTGACACTGCGTGCAAGCCGTCCGCCAGTGGGATTCCCCACTCCAGCCCGTGCGCTCTGAGGGTCGTGGCCAGTGGTTCCATGGCCAATGAGAACAGCAGTGGCGATAATGGGCAGCCCTGGCGGGTACCTCTGCGGACCCGGATAGTGTCCGAGAGGAGGCGGCCCGTGCGGACCCGGACCGTCAGCCTGCCGTAAAGTAGACCAATCATGGTCTGGTATCCCCCCCCCCAGTTGATACTTCTCTGTAACCGCCCACAGGTACGGCCACTCCACGGAATCGAAAGCCTTCTCCAAATCCAATATAAGGCATCCCGCTCTCGGCCACTGCTGCGTAGCGTATTCCTGCACCCGGAAGAGGCGGCGTATGTTGAAGGAAGTGTGGCGTGTGGGGACGAACCCATTTTGGTCGCGGTGTACTAGGGTGGGCACATGGGGGGCCAGTCTCCTAGCCAAAGTAGAAGCCAGGATTTTATAATCTGTGTTCAGGAGTGCCAACGGACGGTAAGAGCCCACCTGTGTGCTATCCTTGCCCGGTTTAAGAATAGAAACTAGTGTGGCCTCATTCAGTGTTGGGGGTAGAGCGGCATCTTCCGCTGCCGTGGTGTACATCCTCAGCAGCTCCGGAATGAGAACATCCGAGCCGGCCTTGTACAGTTCCGCCGGCAATCCATCCGGGCCCGGCGTTTTGCCGTTCGACAGATTAAAGATGGCTTCTCGAAGCTCGTCAGGCTCCAGAGGGGCACCCAGTTCGTCCTGCTGTGCAATAGTTAGTTGCGGCATTGGCAGGGGGGAGAGGTAGTCAGTTATAGCCATAGGAGGGACCGCCAAGCGGGAGCGATATAGCTCTTCATAATGAGCCGTAAAGGCCTCGTGGATACCGGTCTGTGTGTACACTAAGTCCCCCCCTCCCGTCCGTACAGCCGTTACTGGTGCCGAGCGGGTCTCCTGAGAGATTAGCCACGCTAAAAGTTTGCCAGGTCTGTCGCCCAGGTGATGCGTCCTCGCCGAGTGCGCGGCATAATTTACGTTCCGGAGTCGCTCTAAAAGGCGTGCGTGTTCCGTTCGGGCCTCGTGTAGCGGGTCCCCGTCGCCAGCCACAGCCCCCTCCTCCCGTATCAGTAAGTCCGACTCTAGTCTAGTCAAGTCCCTTTCCAATTGATGCCTTATGTGTCCCTGCGTATGCAAGCAATGTCCCCGAAGCACTACCTTGAAGGCGTCCCATTCCGTCTGTGGAGTGGACGCCGTGCCAGCATTGTCCTCGAAGTATTGCGCGATGCGTGTAAGCAAATTATCTCGGAAAGCCGCGTCTAGCAGCAGCGTAGGCTGTAAGCGCCAAGTGGGGACAGGAGGGTGTGGGTGCGCCCAGGCTATCGACATGAAGTGTGGGTTGTGGTCCGAGTGCGTGCGGCCCATGTATTGCGTGTCCGTCACGTGGGGTAAAAGGGCAGTGGAGGCCATGAACCTATCCAGTCGGACATGTAAATCATGAGCACCAGAATAGTAAGAATACGTCCGCACTCCCGGATTGCGTTGTCGCCAGACATCATGTAGGTCCCATTGCGCAGCCCATTCCAGTAGCGCTTTTGTGGCTCCCCGTGTAGAGGCATTGGCGGGGGGTGGGAAGGAGCGGTCCAGCGCCGTATCTAGTGTGCAATTGTAATCGCCCCCTATTATCCACGAGGTTGCATGCCAAGGTGCCATGACCTGCGAGAGTCGCGCCAGAAAGCTGCCCTGATCTACATTGGGGGAATATAGGGATACCAGCGTGAGAGGCTGGCCATCCAGTCTGCCCTGCGCAGCCGCATATCTGCCCTCCCCGTCTATTGCCACCTCTGTAGTTACCCAGGGGGTCCCAGGGCGGATCCATATCTGTGTTCCACGTGCGTAGGAGGAGTACTCCGTAGCGTAAAGCTGCCCTCGCCATCTACGGCGCAGCGCCTGCACCTCGGCACCGTTCAAGTGGGTCTCTTGGAGTAGCGCTATGTTGATTTTATGGCGCTTTAGGTATGAGTATATATGGTAGCGTCTGGCTGGTGTGTGCATTCCCCTGACGTTCCAGGTGCATATTTGTACATTAGCCATAACAGCTACTCGTGCGTGCGTGCCTCCTCCCCTCCCAAGTTGTGGTCCCCCGCTCAGAGGCCCCCCAGCCCCAGCAGCCCGTCCCAGCCACGCAGCTATCGCAAGTGTCATTTTCGCAGTACCATGATCTCCAACAGGGTAGTGGGGTAGGGAAAAGGGGGAATGTAAAAGGCCTTAACATGGCAACAGAGTCCAAATACCAAAAGGTCGGCCGCACAACAGGTCGCCGTCCAAACACTCAAGTGAGCTCGCGAACTATACAGTCTAAGGGGGTGCTTGTGGTTACGTTCTAACAGTGATCAAAACAGTTCAGTTGTGGATGTGCCCAGTGTCTCTCCCGGGTGTGGCGTGCAAGCCCCCGCTGGCCAGCGGACGTCCAGTGTCTCCTATTCCATGCCGTGGCAGCTGCACGCTCAGGCAGCAGCCAAGGGCGTGCAAGGGTGTCAGGGGGGGTGCAGGCCTCCTCCCAGTCAGGTTAAGCCGCCGCAGGCTGGCAGCGAGTCGCAGCGGGGCACTCCCTCGTTGCTGCAAAGGGGGTGTATGAGCCGCAGATGGATAAGTAGATAAAGTACTTACAGTGGTCAGTTCCGTGTTTCGACTCCACAGGGCAGCGACAGTGCGAGCGTCGGCAGGCCCAGGATAGCCCCAGGGCCAGGCGGGGCAGCCAGGCAGGAGCCCAGGCGGGTTCGCGCTATGCAGCTGGCAGCGACCAGGCCCACATGCCGTCAACCAAAGAGATCCACCGTCTGGGGTGTGACCTCCGGGGGTCCCCCAGAGCTCTGCGTGTCCGGCAGTCCATATATCGCCTCGTCGTCCATAGAAGACGCTGCTGGGCTGGCGCCCAGGTGGAGCGACGGCGCCGGGGAGTTGCTGATTTCCGCCACCCTGCGCAAAGCATCCTGTTGCTCCTGTTGGACTAGGGCTGCCGGCGGGGAGCGGCGTACTGCCTCCCCGAGCAGCGGTGGCGTGGATGATCTTCGGCGACGTCGCCTCCCCGAGCCCCTGGACCTCTCCATTGCGGTGGCTCCCGGCGCCCTTCGCGGCGCGTCAGGCATTCCTCCATCCAACCAGGCCTCAGCCTCCTCAGGGTTCATGAAGAAGTGTGTCTTGTCACGTATCACTACTCGTAGTTTGGCCGGGAAAAGTAGCGAGTACTTGAGGTTTGCTTCACGCAGCCTCCGTTTTACAGCTAGGAAGGAATGTCTCTGTCTCTGGACTTTTGCAGTGTAGTCCGGGAAGAACATCACCGCAGCGTTTTCGATGGTGACCTCCCCGAGGTTCCTGGCTTCGCGCAGGATCGCGTCTCGGTCTCGGTAATTGAGTACTCGAAGGAGGAATGGTCTGGGGTTAGAGCCCGGAGGGAGCGGCCGCATGGGCACACGGTGGGCTCTCTCCACCACAAAGTAGGGGGAAAGCGTGCCAGCTGGAAGTAGGTCTCGCAACCAGTCCTCAACCCTACGTGCGGGATCCGCTCCTTCCCATTTCTCTGGGATGCCCACGAGGCGAATGTTATTTCTTCGTGCCCGTCCTTCCGCATCCTCAGCCCTGCCCTCCAGGAGGTCCATTCTGGTGAGGAGGTCGTGCACCTTTTTGTCTGTTTGTGCCGTCAATGGTTCAATCACCGCCACTCTATCTTCCAGGGTCTTGGTGCGGTCTTGCAGCTTCTTGTGATCGGCGCGGAGGTGGGTCAGATCTATCGCCACGCCATCGATTCTGGTCTCCAGAGAGGCGCGCGTCTGTTGCAGCGACTCTTCCATCCGTTCCATGGCTGCCAAGACGCTGTCCAGCTTCGCCGCCACGTGATCGGTATCCATCTTGTGTGCCGCTTTCGCTGGCCTCCCCTTTGTCACCGCAGGTCTCGATCCAGTGCGTGTCCGCGCTCCTCCCGGCATGGAGCTGGTGGCATGCGCAAAGTAATGACCCCTGGCGTTGTGAGGCAGGGGCCCGTCGTTCGTGATAGGTCACCACAGCGTCTCCGGGGTCGTCGTTGCGGGCTGCGTCTCACCCGTCGCAGAGCTAGAGGCTCCGAGCTGCGCAGGGCAGAAGTCTCCCCCTAGGGGGTCAGAGCGCGTGTGCGGCCCCTATCCGCTCCAGGCTCGCGGAGTTTCGTCGCAGCAAGTAGGGCCACAGGTGGTGCGGTGTGCTGGTCCGTGGGGAGCCTGTATGAGGGAGGCCGGGTTATGGTGCATCAGCCGTCAGGCCAGAGCGTGGGGAGGGGGAGGTGAGTTTCCTGCGCTTCGTCGCGGCTCCAAGGGTCGCCGTCTCCTCCTCGGATTCCCGCTTCCGTCCCCTCTCCGGCTCTACCCCGCTGGCCCCCAGGCCCCTGTCCGCCGACTCACGTGTATGCTGGGCATCTCAGATGGCATCCGCGTGGCTGCTCTAAGCCGTTCCCAGCCTGTTGTCGTCGTCCGGAGGCTCCCCACGGGGGAGGGGGGGTCTCCAGGTGCCCCCAGTCGCTATGCCCGGCTCGCAGGGGTGCCACGACAGCAGCTGCGGGTCTCCTCGTAGGCCGCAGTGTAAGGCCTGTCGGGACGTCCCAAGCCGCGGACTCGCGTAGGCGTCGTCCCCAGGTGCGAGCCCGCCAGCGCAGCTCCAGGCCCACCGTCGGTGCCAGTGTTGTGCAGCTTCTCTGATGTGCCCCAAGTTCAGCCAGGGCGCACAGCAGGGATCGGATCAGGGCCGTCTGCAGTGTCGGATCATGAGAGGCCGCGGGGCTCCTCGCAGGCCGCAGCCCAAGGCCTGGTGCATCGCCCCGAGCCGCGGATTCGCGTAGGCGTCTTCCCCAGTTGCGGGCTCACCAGCGCGGCTCCAGGCTCGCCGTCGGTGCCGGTGGCACGCGGCGTCTCCGATGCGCCCCAAACTCAGCCAGGGCATGCAGCAGGTGCCGGATCAGGTCCGCCGGCAGTTTCGGGCCGCAGAAAAGGAGTTTTCGGCGGATAAAAGACCCGGGGTAGGCGAGCTCAGGCAGGAGCTCTACCCGGGCATGTCCGCTCTCGCTGCGTGCTAAGCCACGCCCCCACCCATCCAAAGATTCATGTACCCATTCATCAGAGTTTCAAAGACAGCGTTCCCAATGTCTGCAGGGAATAAAATGGAGTTATATTGACCTGAAGTGATTTATCAAAGGTAATGTTAGGTCTGTTTCTACAATCCTCCACTTAGCCAGGAGACGTTGAGGCCTATTGTCTTGGGCATTTTAGACTACATAAAAGAGTACTCTTGCAGTATTCCTTTAAGTATTTGTGAGAAGTTGGCCTGGCATATGTTGGTCACTCGTTATAGTGACCACCTTGCACCAGTCCAATTCGAATCTTGGTAGATAGGTTTAAAGACAACCTTTTAAAGAAAGCTATCCTAGTAGTAGTAGTGGAGAGCAGCCTTCAGGCTAAGTCTCTGAGGAATGTAAAGCAGCTTGTTTTACCTTATAATCTCTTGAAATACCAAATGAAAAGACACCACACAGGTATATATATCAAATATATATGTATTTATTTCTAAATATACTCTACTAATCTCTTTATGAGATTAGAGCCAGGTAAACATTAAAAAGATCAACAGTTCTCAATAAATTAAGCACAAATATGGCTGTAGCCCTAGGGGCGTACCAGACCATATACTAAAATAATAGGTTAACAAACTCAACTTGTAAAATGAAGAGGCCTAGGGCCTTGGGAATCGCTGGGGCTTCACTTCTGCAGTGTTAGCAGGTAAGTAATCAGCCCACAGGAGACGCGTGCAGTGTCTAAACACACACGCGGGTTTTCAATGCGTTTCAATGGCAAATGTCGCAGTTTGTATTTTACAGTTTTAGGGCACTTCGCAAAAGTCAACAAGTAAGCAACTTACAGGGTAAGTATTTCGAGAGCCAACACACAGTTGGGCACCGGAGTGCACGAGTTACCTCACCCAGGGAAGCCGGGTGCATAGGTGTCCTTTGGTGTCGGGTCGCGATGCTGTTTTCAATGGAGATCCTTGAAGACCTGCTGCTTGTGATGACTGGAGAGGTGTCCGCTGGAATCCAAAGATGGATTGGAGTTGCAGAAGACCTAGAAATTGAGGGGACAGAGTTCAGAGTCACTTGCCAGTGACCGGTGGCCAGCAAGATGGATGACCACAGCTGTCGCGTCTCTTCAGGTTGATGATGGTGTTTTGTCTCTTTGCTCACGAGGTCCAGGAAGGTTCGACGATGACCAGCAGCTGGATTCGGGAGGTGCCACAACGTCTGCAGCTGTCAACGGTGTCAGCATCCGGATTGGAGCCAACAAGCCTTGGCAACCGCAAGTCTTGTGTAGAGTGAAGATTCGCAATGGTGCAGACCAGCAAGGTCTGATGGACTTACCCAGCGAAGGTAAGTGAGGGCAGGCCCAGAGCAACAAGGCGAGCCCTTGAAATTGATGTGGAAGTCTTCAGGAGAGTTACTAGCCAACAGGCAAGCAACCGCAAAGACGCCTTTGCAGGAAAAGTTTAACAACAGCCCACGGTCACTCGGGACAGGGTAGGCCGCTGAATTTCGGTACTAGACCTGCTAGGGACTTGGACAACAAGTGGTCCAAAGCACAACTTCGTTGGACGTAGATTAGGGCTTGAACTCGAAATCAGTGCACGGTTCCCTGGTGTTGCTGTTCCTCGTCACTCGTGAGGTCCAGATGCCACAGCTTCGCTGGGGACTCAAAATGGCCGTCGAGATGTCAGGAAATCTGCTTCAGGGGACACAGGGACTTCGGGCTCCGGCGGGAGTGGTAAAGTTTGCAACCGTTGTTGAAGAGTTTTGGTGCCTGCCAAGCAGGGGAGTCACTCCTTGACTCCAAGGGAGATTCTTCAGTCTTCCAGAGATAGTGGAACGTCGAAGGGCCAGGATTCTTCTTAGTAGAGCGTCGTCCAGGTGTAATCTAAATTGCATTGGCAATGTGTGGTATCTTATAGTGAAAAGATGGGAGGGACTAGCTCTATGACCACTCCTCTAGGAGGGTCAGGGTAGTGGGTGGTTACACCCACTTCCCTTTGTCCAGTTTCGTGCCAGAGCAGGGGCAGGTAGCCCCTGAACCGGATTGAGCTGGCATATGCACAGAGGAGCCTACTGCTCCCCCAGTGCAGGACTTCAAAGCACTCTAAGAGTGCACCCACCCAGCTCCAATACACTAAATCCTGTCTGGGAGGTGGTGACACCTCCCTGTGACAGGAAACTCTTTGTTGGGCTCCCTCCACTGCAAGTTTCGGTCAGCAGCAGGAGGGCAGCCCGGTGTCTGTGCTGGTGGCATCCATTTTGTGATGCCAGGGCTCTAGATGATTTCTACAGTGTAGTACAGTGGGTACATGTCGTCCCCTCTAGAAGGGTGGGATCCTACTCCCACACCAGTTACTGGTGTGGGGGTAGTATTCCAAGTTGTTTGACACCAAACAAGACATGTTTTGATGCAGTCATTCCAAAGTTAGCATTTGCCGCGAGGTTATAATGCACTTAAGAGTATATGGTTTAAACGCACCCACAAACAGCAGCAGAGAATAGACTCTGCCAGCTGCCGATGGGTCCTGCTCAGGCAGAAGCACCCCCTCACATAGTAAACCAAGCACCCTGCCCTTGGGATTGATAGGGCCTACCATAGGGGTGACTGATAGGTTTATATGTGTGTGTATGGTGAGGCATAGGAACCTATACCTCAGTGAGGAGTGCTAACACTACCTCACACAGGCTGCAGTAGCAGGCCTGTGGTGTCAGATTGTGAATGCTTCCCAGGGATGGCATAATACATGCTGCAGCCCCTGGTAGGCCTGTGAAGTACCAATGCCCTAGGTACCTAAGGTACCATATACCAGGGGCTCACAAGGCACCACCGTATCCAATCACTAGTGCATCTAATATGCACACCAAGTTGTTTAGAGAGATCAGTAAGACTGGAGCCCTGATTAGCAGGGACCCAGCCAGACTATAGCCAGAAACCAGTGTATACATCAGAAAAAAAGTGGGGGCAACATAAGTGCAGATCCTACTCTCCTACACAACCCCCCCCAAACGCAGGGACATTAAACTAACCTTGACCAGTTGAGTCTTCATGTTCTAAGTGGAAATACCTTGAGAGTCCATCTGCATTGGCATGTTGGGCCCCAGGTCTATGTGCCACTGTATAGTCCATCCCCTGTAGGGAAATGGACCACCTGAGCAGTTTAGGATTTTCACCTTTCATCTGTTTGAGCCATAGGAGGGGCTTATGGTCAGTCTGAACTATGAAGTGAGTGGCAAACAAGTATGGCCTCAGCTTCTTCATGGCCCACACCACAGCAAAGGCCTCCCTCTCAATAGCTGACCAACGTTTCTCTCTAGGGGTCAGCCTTCTGCTTATGAAAGCTACTGGCTGGTCTTGACCTTCATAATTAAGTTGAGACAGTACAGCTCCCACACCCAGCTCTGAAGCATCTGTTTGGACAATGAACTTATTTTTGTAATCTGGACTCTGTAAGATAGGGGCAGTGCACATTGCCTGTTTGAGGTCATCAAATGCCTTTTGACAGCTAGCTGTCCACTGAACCCTTTTGGCATTTTCTTGGAGGTTAAATCATTTAAGGTGGTCACTATAGATCCATATCCCTTAACAAACCTCCTGTAATACCCAGTCAGGCCCAAGAAGGCTCTCACCTGTGTCTGGGTGGTTGGAGCTACCCAGTCCATTATGGCCTGGATCTTGCTCTGCAATGGTTGAACCTGGCCTCCACCTACAAGGTGGCCCAGGTACACAACCTGACTCTGCCCTATCTGGCACTCAGTGGCCTTGTTAGTGAGGCCTGCTTTCTGAAGGGCCTCCAGTACATTTCTGAGGTGGACCTGGTGATCCTGCCAGGTGGAACTATAGACAGCAATATCATCAAGATATGCTGAGCAATAGGTTTCCATACCAGTCAGAACTTTATTCACCAACCTCTGAAATGTGGCAGGTGCATTCTTCAAACCAAAGGGCATTACCACAAAGCGATAGTGCCCACCAGGGGTCGAAAATGCTCTTTTAGCCTTGGCATCATCAGCTAACTTAATTTGCCAATAGCCTGCTGTAAGGTCAAATGTACTGAGATACTTGGCTGAGGCCAAAGTGTCTATTAGTTCATCTGCCCTTGGTATTGGGTAGGCATCAGTCCTGGTGACTGCATTGAGGCCCCTGTAGTCAACACAAAACCTCATCTCTTTCTTACCGCCCTGGGTGTGAGGTTTTGGGACAAGGACTACTGGGCTAGCCCAAGGGCTATCTGAGGGCTCAATAACACCTAGCTCCAACATTTTCTGGACTTCAGTCCTGATACAGTCCCTGACATGGTCAGGTTGCCTGTAGATTTTACTCTTTACAGGCAGACTGTCTCCAGTGTCCACCTCATGGGTGCACCAGGAAGTCTGACTTGGGGTCAGGCTAAACATATGTCTAAACTGCTGTAGCACTTGTCTACATTCAGTTTGTTGATGTTCAGTAAAGCGGCTTGCCAAAGCAACACCATCAACTGACCCATCTTCAGGGTTCTGTGAGAGCAGGTCAGGGAGAGGGCCACTCTCCTCCTCCTGGTCCTCATCAGTTTCCATGAGCAAACTCATGTCAGCCCTGTCCACATATGCTTTAAGTCTGTTGACATGGAGCACCCTAAGGGGGCTCCTGGGAGTGCCAAGATCTACCAAGTAGGTGACCTCTCCCTTCTTTTCAACAATTGTATGGGGGCCACTCCATTTGTCCTGGAGAGCTGCTGGGGCCACAGGCTCCAACACCCACACTTTCTGGGCTGGCTGGTAAACAGTCAAGACAGCCTTTTGGTCATGCCAAACGTTTTGGAGTTCTTGGCTTGCCTCAAGGTTTTTACTGGCCTTCTTCATGTACTCAGCCATCCTGGAGCGGAGACCAAGTACATAGTCCACGACTACATCTTGTTTGGGAGGTTTGAGAGGTAACTCCCATCCCTCCTTCACCAGACATAATGGTCCTCTAACAGGGTGCCCAAACAGAAGTTCAAAAGGGCTGTAGCCAACCCCCTTCTGAGGAACCTCCCTGTATGCAAACAGAAGGCAGGGAAGTAAAAGGTCCCATTTTCGCCTAAGCTTCTCTGGGAGTCCTTTAATCATTCCCTTTAGGGTTTTGTTGAATCTCTCAACTAACCCATTGCATTGTGGGTGATAGGGAGTAGTGAATTTGTAGTTTACACCACACTCCTTCCACATTGCAGTTAGATATCCTGACATAAAGTTAGAACCTCTGTCAGAGATGACCTCCTTTGGGAAACCCACTCTGGAGAAAACTCCAATGAGGGCTCTTGCTACCACAGGAGCTGTGGTAGTCCTTAGGGGTATAGCTTCTGGATACCTGGTGGCATGATCCACTACCACCAGTATAAATCTGTGCCCAGATGCTGTTGGTGGGTCAAGGGGACCAACAATGTCAATCCCTACCCTTTCAAAGGGAACCCCCACCACAGGTAGTGGTATCAGGGGGGCCTTTGTGGTGCCACCTGTCTTGCTACTGGCTTGACAAGTGACACAGGAGCGACAAAACTCCTTTGTGTCTTCAGACATGTGTGGCCAATGAAAATGTGGTACAAGCCTGTCCCAGGTCTTGTTTTGGCCCAAGTGTTCTGCCAATGGGATATCATGTGCTAGGGTCAAGAGGAACCCCCTAAACTTCTGAGGAATTACCAACCTCCTGGTGGCTCCAGGGGTAGGATCTCTAGCCTCAGAATATAGGAGCCCCTCATCCCAACAAACCTTATGGGACCCACTAGCACTCACAGCAGCCTCAGCAGCATCCAGCTGTCTGAGGGGTTCAAGAGTGGGGCAGCACTGTTGCTCTTTGCTCAGATCTTCCCTGGAAGGTCCCCCTGCCCCCAAGAACTCAACCTGACCAGGCTCAAGTTCCTCTGGGGCAGTTCCTTCTACAGGCTCTGCTTCTCCTCCCTCAGGAGGGGAATCTGAGATCTGAGACAGAGGGGAAGGCCCAGCCTTAACCCTACTGCTCTTCCTCTTGAGTAGCACCTGGTCCATAGTTTCAGGATCCAGAGCTGGTTCAGCTTTATGCATTTTGGCTTGTGACCTGGTCACAGCAAATACCTCTGCAGGTATAAATATAATATAACTTCGAACCATGGCAGGGTTACAACCTTGCGCACATCCAAAATCCTGTCAGTTGTATAATTCAATGTTAGGAAAGTGCTCTAGGGAACATCAAGGGGAACAGCCACCTATGCCCCAATATTCCTCCGTCACAGAAGTGACAAAAGGAAAAACTGAAAAAACAAATAGACGTTCCCGAGCAAAGACAAGGAAGCTAAGCCTGTAAGCAACAATCCTGAAAATAATTTAGAGTCCAGTAAATCAAACAAACAGGTTTCTTCTTTTATCCCTTTAGTCTTCTTTGTTCTCATTAAAAGCGCCAAGATAAGAACAGTAGCCAACACGTGTTTCGTCTCGGGTAAGTTGCCCGGCGACTTCCTCAGGGCTACAACAATAACAATAAAGATTATTCTATTCAGAATATTTGTCACTTATAGATGTTTTTCTCACAAAATCTGAGTACAAATAAGAGCAAGCTATTAGTAAAATGTGACTCAGATAGAGAGTAATAGGAAACCATAAGTTGAAGAGAGCAAAAAGATATCCACCCAGTGAAAACTGACCAAAAAACAAAGGTGTTAACCCACACCAAGAATCAAGGAAAAACATTCACAACAGAGGATCACCTTTTGAAAAAGGAAGCGACTTCTTACTACGCCTCTAATTAGTTCCCATCATTGTGAAGTTAGAAAAAGGAGGCCAAAACTTTCCTAGTATGTCACAAAAAGTAACAGAAAACTTCCAATCACGACCATAAAAAATTTCTAAACGTTTACTCACCATAAAAAATAATCACATACAAAATATATGTTTATTGGTCCGCCACACCTATAGTATGTTATTGATGTGGATCCATACACTTTCATTCATGGATGTACAGAAATCTAAAGGGGAAAGTACAGGGAAAAGACATCAGCTTGTGTCCTATTCCACACTAATCAAGACACAACCCAAATCGACAGCCACGATTTTCCTAAGTTTCAATGCAAAAAGAGAAACCCTTTCTGTAGAAGCATTATACTCTCAATCAAATAAAGATAACAATAAGGTTGAGAGCAACTTGAAAGAGTAAGAGTTAAACCTTTGTTGCTAAACTAATGCCTTGTAGCAGACAATATTTTCAAAGAACGTAAAAATACTCAGACAACCGACTAATGGACATATTATAAACATTAGAGAGAAGTTACCTTAGACAATTTCACAATCCCGATCAAAGTATCAGATGAAAGGGGAGGTCAATACATCTAAAAATAAAAGACCAAAAATAGGTCAAGCACGACTGTCACAAGCACTGTCCCATCTATCTACAATGAAAATTCATTAAAATGAATGTATCGGAGCCATAAATTTCACTGATACACAGCATCGACTATTATCTACAATAAAAGTTCATAGACATCGTAATTCACTATTAACATATCATGTAAGACACGCTGTTACGCGCCATTGCTAATTACAAACAAAACCCAATAGTCGGCAACGAACAAACGCAAAAGAGCCGAAGGTTTTACAAGTTTCCACACTATCTATACAGTGCTCTAATGTGCATTAACACCCACTTTCCAATTTGAGAAAATGTGGGAAAAACTCAGCTAGATCCGAAAAGAAGAAGGGAGAGTACTCCGATCGTCACCAGTATTTAGCTTGTGTGTCAAACCGGGCGCCCCCTTGGATTCCATTTTATCCGTGTGCACGCCAATCAGACCGGGGACGGCTCCGATAAGTGATTAAAGGAAGGACCAGTCGTTATAACCTCTATACTGGCCGCCATCTTATAAGATGCAAGTGCCCCATATTTAACTGCCAAAGTATGTATCAAAGTAGAAGAGAACACTCGACAATATCGATTTTATATGTAAAACATAATCTCCAGGCTCAATATTCTAATACCAAATCTGGAAATGACTGATCAGGTTGCTTCTTTATGTGTTGATACCGCATCTTTCTGCCAATCAATGAACCGTGGCTCCGTCATGTAATCAGAAGAGGGACCAGTCATTTAAACATCTATACTGGCCGCCATCTTACAGTGTGCAAGTACCCCATGTATAAGTCCCAAAATGCATGTCGTAATATTAAAGGCACTTAAACAGATCGATTCCAAATGTAAACCACAGTATCAGGAATCAAGGTGTTGGTTCTAAAATAAAAGTTCCACCTATCACAATACTTTTAAATATGTTGATACCACATCGTGTCACCGTCAACTTAATTAAGACGGTGTCCGGATCACCAATAATTCCTGATGCTCAAGCTATTATCCCCATTAGATATTAAACAGTCCTAGAATTCTCAGATACCCGATCGGCCGATCACGTATCAAATACATACTGCTAATTACTGTACAATGCCGAAGCGGGAGCAATAACTCTAATGGTATCAATAGTCGGGAATCATCCTTACCGCAATCAAAAGGTGCCAAAGGGGTCCAGGGGAAAGAGAAAGTGGAGCAGAGAAGCACAGGTAGGAGCAAGGAGAAATGAAAAGACTCTCGTTAAATAAGGTAGGGAAATAGTAAGGCTAGGAGGCAATGCTTGTGTTGTATGAACAGAAGACCATTAGACCAGAAAGCCCAAGAGATCAGTTAATATGACAAATTCTGTTGTACAAAACGGTACATTAGGTCAATCACTGTCATCCGCAAGACCTAAGGATGCACATTGGCAAAGGCAAAATGTATATGAGAATGTAGTAATGCCCATAAGTTGTTACTGTCAATAAATACATATATCCATATTCCCATACAGGCAGGTGTGAGTAAGACATGTTGTTATAAGCAAGAACAAATATTGAAGCACAACACAAAATACATTTAGTCGTGAAGAAAATAGTGTAATTCATTTCATGGTCAACATTGATCCCACATTCCACTGCCCGTAGTTTAAGAATCCATCGGGCCTCACATTGGCGTAATCTCAACTCCCTATTACCGCCCGAGAGTCAAACTTGACAACCTCTATTCCATGGAAACGAAAACCAAGTGATTTATCCTGGTTAGGGCAAATGGAGGCGTGATAACCTAAAGGATATCTGACATCAAGATTCTTAAGAACACGGAAGTGTTCAGCCATCCGTTCTTTGAGTGGGCGAATGGTGCTGCCCACATAAATTTTCTTACACTTATACTGAATAACATAGACCGTATATTTCGTCAAACAATCTATGTGGTCATAAATCTGGTATTTACGTGAACCATTGTATTCAAAAGCCTTGATACCTCTTTCGGCCATTCTACACATATTACAGGTGCCACAAGCAAAGGAAGCGATATTCTTTTGTCTCAACCAGTTGGTTTTGTTTGGTAGTTGTTTTGGATAGCTTGGGCTAATGAGACTCTGGATAGTTCTGCCTTTCCTGTATACAATGTTTGGTGATTTGGTAACATACTGTTCCAAAGAGCTATCGGCAGTTAATAATGGCCAGTTTTTCTTAAATATTCCGTATAGTTTATGGGACCAAGGATGGTAATTAGTCACCAAGCTGACATTCATATCCAATCTCTTTGTTTTTTTAGGGATGTTATTCAAAGTGTCTGATCGCTGAAGTCGCATGGCTCTCTTTTTTGCCTTGCGAATCGTGTCTTTGGGGTATCCTCTGACAAGGAACCTGGTCTTAATATCCTTCAGATTCTTGTTAAAGTCCTCCTCTCTGCTGCAATTCCTACGTGCTCTTAGCATCTCCCCAAAGGGTATTGCATTATTTTGACTCTTTGGATGTGCACTCCTGGCGTGCAGTAAAGAATTGCACGCCGTAGATTTTCTGTACATTCTGCTCTGTATTTTGCCCTCATGGTGAAATAGTTCTAAGTCAAGAAAGATGATCTTCTCCAGATCCGAGATCATAGTAAATGACATATTATGAATGTTATTATTCATATGTGCAAAGAACTCCATGAGGTTCTCATTGCTACCTGTCCATATAAGTAGACAATCATCAATATATCGTCCAAAGTACAAGATATATTCATGCCACCTAGCTCCCGAGGGGCCCCAGATATGCCCCGCCTCAAACCATCCCATGAAGAGACAGGCAAAAGACGGAGCAAATCTGGAACCCATCGCAGTACCGCAGATCTGCAGGTACCACTCTTCATTAAAGAGAAAAGCATTGTTTTTTAAAATGAGGAGCGACATGTCAATCAACATTTCAGAATGTTCTAGCAATTCTACAGGTCGTCGGTATAGAAAGTGTCTTAAAGCTTGTATACCGTGTTCATGCAGGATATTCGTATATAATGAAACAACGTCCATCGTAACGAATCTCATTCCATGATCCCATGTTAGATCATTAAGGATATTAAGCACATGTTTCGTATCCTTAATGTCCACAAATTCAGCAACTCTTTCTGTAGGTCCTCCAATCCCAGATATTATGGGCCTACCTGGAGGTGCGGTCATACTTTTATGTATTTTTGGGAGGGTGTACATGCAGGGATATCTTGGTTTTTCTATCTTTAGATAAGCCTACTCATCAGGCGACAGGAGACCTTGTTCATGCCAGTTAGATAGTTTGAGATTAATGGCTTTCACTATAGCGAACATAGGATTATTGTCAATTTTTCTGTACCAGGTAGGATTATTAAGTTGTGATAGAATTTCCAAGTCGTATTTAATCTTATCCATTACGACCATATTACCCCCCTTGTCAGCCTCTCTCGCTATAAGGTCAAAATCCTTAGATAGGTCATTAAGGGCCTCTCGTTCTTTAAAAGTCAAATTGCGTGACCCCGGGGTAAATTTGTTATTAATCATATGTCTATCCCACTTGTCTATTTCAATGTTGACCATTTTATGAAAAACATCTATATTATTTCCTGGTGCCAATTGAGGAGTCCAACGGGACTTATTCTTAAGTCCACTATCCACACTCAAATTTGTGTGATGTTGTAAATCAGAGGCCACATCAAGAGCATTCACTGGTACATTTGTATCCTCATCCAATGATAACAGCATGGTCACATTATTTACATCATGAATTGACATATCACCAACAATCTGATCACATCTGTTATGTACAGCAGACTTAGGCTTGTTCTCAAAATGCTTTTTTAATTTCAGATGTCTGACAAATTTCAATACATCGATCTTGACATCTGTCACATCATATATCCAAGTCGGACAATAATGAAGAGTGGTACCTGCAGATCTGCGGTACTGCGATGGGTTCCAGATTTGCTCCGTCTTTTGCCTGTCTCTTCATGGGATGGTTTGAGGCGGGGCATATCTGGGGCCCCTCGGGAGCTAGGTGGCATGAATATATCTTGTACTTTGGACGATATATTGATGATTGTCTACTTATATGGACAGGTAGCAATGAGGACCTCATGGAGTTCTTTGCACATATGAATAATAACATTCATAATATGTCATTTACTATGACGTCGGATCTGGAGAAGATCATCTTTCTTGACTTAGAACTATTTCACCATGAGGGCAAAATACAGAGCAGAATGTACAGAAAATCTACGGCGTGCAATTCTTTACTGCACATCCAAAGAGTCAAATTAATGCAATACCCTTTGGGGAGGTGCTAAGAGCACGTAGGATTTGCAGTAGAGAGGAGGACTTTAACAAGAATCTGAAGGATATTGAGACCAGGTTCCTTGTCAGAGGATACCCCAAAGACACGATTCGCAAGGCAAAAAAGAGAGCCATGCGACTTCAGCGATCAGACACTTTGAATAACATCCCTAAAAAACAAAGAGATTGGATATGAATGTCAGCTTGGTGACTAATTACCATCCTTGGTCCCATAAACTATACGGAATATTTAAGAAAAACTGGCCATTATTAACTGCCGATAGCTCTTTGGAACAGTATATTACCAAATCACCAAACACTGTATACAGGAAAGGCAGAACTATCCAGAGTCTCATTAGCCCAAGCTATCCAAAACAACTATCAAACAAAACCACCTGGTTGAGACAAAAGAATATCGGTTCCTTTGCTTGTGGCACCTGTAATATGACCGAAAGAGGTATCAAGGCTTTTGAATACAATGGTTCATGTAAATACCAGATTTATGACCACATAGATTGTTTGACGAAATATACGGTCTATGTTATTCAGTGTAGCAGTGTAAGTGTAAGAAAATTTATGTGGGCAGCACCATTCGCCCACTCAAAGAACTGATGGCTGAACACTTCCGTGTTCTTAAGAATCTTGATGTCAGATATCCTTTAGGTTATCACGCCTCCATTTGCCCTAACCAGGATAAATCACTTGGTTTTCGTTTCCATGGAATAGAGGTTGTCAAGTTTGACTCTAGGGGCGGTAACAGGGAGTTGAGATTACGCCAATGTGAGGCCCGATGGATTCTTAAACTAAGGGCAGTGGAATGTGGGATCAATGTTGACCATGAATTACACTATCTTCTTCACGACTAAATGTATTTTGTGTTGTGCTTCAATATTTGTTCTTGCTAATAACAACATGTCTTACTCACACCTGCCTGTATGGGAATATGGATATATGTATTTATTGACAGTAACAACTTATGGGAATTACTACATTCTCATATACATTTTGCCTTTGCCAATGTGCATCCTTAGGTCTTGCGGATGACAGTGATTGACCTAATGTACCGTTTTGTACAACAGAATTTGTCATATTAACTGATCTCTTGGGCTTTCTGGTCTAATGGTCTTCTGTTCATACAACACAAGCATTGCCTCCTAGCCTTACTATTTCCCTAACTTATTTAACGAGAGTATTTTCATTTCTCCTTGCTCCTACCTGTGCTTCTCTGCTACACTTTCTCTTTTCCCCGGACCCCTTTGGCACCTTTTGATTGCGGTAAGGATGATTCCCGACTATTGATACCATTAGAGTTATTGCTCCCGCTTCGGCATTGTGCAATAATTAGCAGTATGTATTTGATACGTGATCGGCCGATCGGGTATCTGAGAATTCTAGTTATGTTTAATATCTAATGGGGATAATAGCTTGAGCATCAGGAATTATTGGTGATCCGGACACCGTCTTAATTAAGTTGACGGTGACACGATGTGGTATCAACATATTTAAAAGTATTGTGATAGGTGGAACTTTTATTTTAGAACCAACACCTTGATTCCTGATACTGTGGTTTACATTTGGAATCGATATGTTTAAGTGCCTTTAATATTACGATATGCATTTTGGGACTTATACATGGGGTACCTGCACACTGTAAGATGGCGGCCAGTATAGATGTGTAAATGACTGGTCCCTCTTCTGATTACATGACGGAGCCACGGTTCATTGATTGGCAGAAAGATGCAGTATCAACACATAAAGAAGCAACCTGATCGGTCATTTCCAGATTTGGTATTAGAATACTGAGCCTGGAGATTATGTTTTACATCTAAAATCGATATTGTCAAGTGTTCTCTTCTACTTTGATACATACTTTGGCAGTTAAATATGGGGCACTTGCATCTTATAAGATGGCGGCCAGTATAGAGGTTATAACGACTGGTCCTTCCTTTAATCACTTGTCGGAGCTGTCCCCGGTCTGATTGGCGTGCACACGGATAAAATGGAATCCAAGGGGGCGCCCGGTTTGACACACAAGCTAAATACTGGTGACGATCGGAGTACTCTCCCTTCTTCTTTTCGGATCTAGGTGAGTTTTTCCCAAATTTTTCCCAAATTGGAAAGTGGGTGTTAATGCACATTAGAGCACTGTATAGATAGTGTGGGAACTTGTAAAACCTTCGGCTCTTTTGCGTTTGTTCATTGCCGACTATTGGGTTTCGTTTGTAATTAGCAATGGCGCGTAACAGCGTGTCTTACATGATATGTTAATACTGAATTATGATGTCTATGAACTTTTATTGTAGATAATAGTCGACGCTGTGTATCAGTGAAATTTATGACTCCGATACATTCATTTTAATTAATTTTCATTGTAGATAGATGGGACAGTGCTTGTGACAGTCGTGCTTGACCTATTTTTGGTCTTTTATTTTTAGATGTATTGACCTCCCCTTTCATCTGATACTTTGATCGGGATTGTGAAATTGTCTAAGGTAACTTCTCTCTAATGTTTATAATATGTCCATTAGTCGGTTGTCTGAGTATTTTTACGTTCTTTGAAAATATTGTCTGCTACAAGGCATTAGTTTAGCAAGAAAGGTTTAACTCTTACTCTTTCAAATTGCTCTCAACCTTATTGTTATCTTTATTTGATTGAGAGTATAATGCTTCTACAGAAAGGGTTTCTCTTTTTGCATTGAGACTTAGGAAAATCGTGGCTGTCGATTTGGGTTGTGTCTTGATTAGTGTGGAATAGGACACAAGCTGATGTCTTTTCCTTGTACTTTCCCCTTTAGATTTCTGTACATCCATGAATGAAAGTGTATGGATCCACACCAATAACATACTATAGGTGTGGCGGACCAATAAACATATATTTTGTATGTGATTATTTTTTATGGTGAGTAAACGTTTAGAAATTTTTTCTGGTCGTGATTGGAAGTTTTCTGTTACTTTTTGTGACATACTAGGAAAGTTTTGGCCTCCTTTTTCTAACTTCACAATGATGGGAACTAATTAGAGGCGTAGTAAGAAGTCGCTTCCTTTTTCAAAAGGTGATCCTCTGTTGTGAGTGTTTTTCCTTGATTCTTGGTGTGGGTTAACACCTTTGTTTTTTGGTCAGTTTTCACTGGGTGGATATCTTTTTGCTCTCTTCAACTTATAGTTTCCTATTTCTCTCTATCTGAGTCACATTTTACTAATAGCTTGCTCTTATTTGTACTCAGATTTTGTGAGAAAAACATCTATAAGTGACAAATATTCTGAATAGAATAATCTTTATTGTTATTGTTGTAGCCCTGTGGAAGTCGCCGGGCAACTTACCCGAGACGAAACACGTGTTGGCTACTGTTCTTATCTTGGCGCTTTTAATGAGAACAAAGAAGACTAAAGGAATAAAAGAAGAAACCTGTTTGTTTGATTTACTGGACTCTAAATTATTTTCAGGATTGTTGCTTACAGGCTCAACTGCCTTGTCTTACCTCTGCAGGTATGCCCAACATCTCAGCATGAGTCCATAATTCTACTTCAGACCAGTCTGAAGTCTCCAGATCATTGCCCAACAAACATTCGACAGGGAGGTCTTCACTGACTACTACCTTTTTGAGGCCAGTTACCCCTCCCCAGGAGAAATTCACAACTTCCAGGCTATGGTTGGTCCTGGTGTTGCTTGCATTGGTTACCTGGTACATTTCACCCAGGATGATCTGTGTAGGGTCCACTAGGTCCTCTGCCACCATGGTGACACTAGCACCTGTGTCCCTAAATGCCAAAGCCTGTTTGCCATTTATGATAGGCTGCTGTTTGTATTTGCCCAGATTACTGGGGCTCACTAGGAAGGACATATCAAGGTCTCCCTCACAAACTAGCATTGCCTGTGTTGGTACTCTGACTAGGCCAGAGTCCACATCAGAACCCAGGGTCAACCCTATTACACCCTTATTCTGAGTATTACCTCCACCACTTGCTGCACTAGGGGGAACAGTTGCCTTAGGGGCTGGAGTGGTGGTGGTTTGGTCTTTGGACTTTGTACAGTCAGAAGTCCAGTGCTCTTTCTGTTTACAGAATTTGCACCAGGGCTTCTTTTGGCCTTTTCCCTTTGCAGATTGTGACTCCCCACCAGATGCAGATTTTTGGGGCCCTTGTGAAGACTTCTGATCTTTATATTTATCCCCACCTTTCTCTGAGCCTTTAGGATCTTGCTTCTTAGTGTCACCACCTTGGTTCTGTTTTTCTGCCTCACCCTGGTTCTGACCCATTTGTCTGCCTTCTTTCCCAATTCTTGGGGAGAGGTCAGATCAGAGTCCACCAGGTACTGATGCAACAACTGGTTCTGGCAATTATTAAGGATCTGTTCTCTCATTATAAGATTATACAATCCCTTAAAATCAGTTACTCTACTACCCACCAGCCAACCTACTAGAGCCTTGGTTGCACAATCAACAAAGTCAGTCCAATCCTGAGTCTGTGCTTTCTGGGTATCTCTGAACTTCAACCTGTACTGTTCAGAGGTTAAGCCAAACCCATCTATCAAAGCACTCTTCAGGGCTTCATAATCATTAGCATCCTCTTCTCTAACAGTGAGGAGCTTGTCTCTACCTTTATCTGAAAAGGAGAGCCACAGGATTGCTGCCTACTGTTTCTGAGGGACGTGTTGAACTTTACAGGCCCTCTCCATAGCAGTTATCCATTTGTGGATATCATCCCCACTCTGGTAGGGAGGAACAACCTTGGACAGGTTCCTTTGATCTGGCATGTAATCTCTGTCTCTAGGGACACTGTTGCTGCCACCAGGGGTATCCAACCCCTCCTTCTTAGAAGCTCTTTGGAGCTCGAAGGCTTTCCTATCTAAGGCCAATTGCTTGGTTCTGAGGGCAAGCCTAGCTTCCTCATACTGGAGCATCTTGAACCTTCTTTCAGAGGAGCACTCCCTGGGAAAGTTGGAGTTCCTCTGGTGAACAGATTCTCTTCCAGAGTGGTATGAATGGTCAGATTCCCTTGAAGAGGACCTGGTCCTTTCTCCCACTCTGTCAGCTCTCTTAGGGAGAATTCCTCTGTTCCTTTCAGACCTTTCTGGATCTGGCCCTACAACCACAGACTCCAGGTCATCGTGATTTTCATCATCAGACCCAGAGACTATGTTTGAACCACCCCCTGATGCAGACCCACTTGTCTCAGGTCATCTGCTACTAACAGATCTATCAGGTGTTGTGATGAGGGACTCCTGCCCACCCTCAGTTGTCTTTCAAAGCATAAGGCCTTCAGTTCAGTGTAGGCTATATCTTTGTACTGAGATGGGGTGGACCCACTGGCTCCACCATGGTGAGACATACTAGTGTTGTGCAGTGTTGTACTACCTACACTAGTTGGGGCCTACTGGACCTAGCTTGAGCTGTAGCAAGGGTGTGCGTATCCCTTCACAAACAGCTCTAAGTTCAGTAGAACTTATTGATACTAGCTTGACTTTATATGTACCTTGAGTACCTTTAGTGGTTTTCAGTTAGTAATTCAAATAGAGATTCTCTGCTAAAACAATGGCAAGCTGGAATCCCACACGCTACCCACCAATGTGAGAAGTTGGCCTGGCATATGCTGGTCACTAGTTATAGTGGCCACCTTGCACCAGTCCAATTCGACTCTTGGTAGATAGGTTTAAAGACAACCTTTTAAAGAAAGCTATCCTAGTGGTAGCTGTGGAGAGCAGCCTTCAGGCTAAGTCTCTGAGGAATGTAAAGCAGCTTGTTTTACCTTATAATCTCTTGAATTACCAAATGAAAAGACACCACACAGGTATATATATCAAATATATATGTATTTATTTCTAAATATACTCTACTAATCTCTTTATGAGATTAGAGCCAGGTAAACATTCAAAAGATCAACAGTTCTCAATAAATTAAGCACAAATATGGCTGTAGCCCTAGGGGCGTACCAGACCATATACTAAAATAATGGGTTAACAAACTCGACTTGCAAAATGAAGAGGCCTAGGGCCTTGGGAATCACTGGGGCTTCACTTCTGCAGTGTTATCAGGTAAGTAATCAGCCCACAGGAGACGCGTGCAGTGTCTAAACACACACGCGGGTTTTCAATGCGTTTCAATGGCAAATGTCGCAGTTTGTATTTTACAGTTTTAGGGCACTTCGCAAAAGTCAACAAGTAAGCAACTTACAAGGTAAGTATTTCGAGAGCCAACACACACTTGGGCACCGGAGTGCACGAGTTACCTCACCCAGGGAAGCCGGGTGCATAGGTGTCCTTTGGTGTTGGGTCGCAATGCTGTTTTCAATGGAGATCCTTGAAGACCTGCTGCTTGTGACGACTGGAGAGGTGTCCGCTGCAATCCGAAGATGGATTGGAGTTGCAGAAGACCTAGAAATTGAGGGGACAGAGTTCAGAGTCACTTGCCAGTGACCGGTGGCCAGCAAGATGGATGACCACAGCTGTTGCGTCTCTTCAGGTCAATGATGGTGTTTTGTCTCTTCGCTCACGAGGTCCAGGAAGATTCGACGATGACCAGCAGCTGGATTCGGGAGGTCCCACAATGTCTGCAGCTGTCGACAGTGTCGGCATCCGGATTGGAGCCAACAAGCCTTGGCAACCGCAAGTCTTGTGTAGAATGAAGATTGGCAATGGTGCAGACCCGCAAGGTCTGATGGACTTAACCAGCAAGGGTAAGTGAGGACAGACCCAGAGCAACCAGGTGAGCCCTTGAAGTTGATGTGGAAGTCTTCAGGAGAGTTACTAGCCAACAGGCAAGCAACCGCGAAGACGCCTTTGCAGGAAAAGTTTAACAACAGCCCACGGTCACTCGGGACGGGGTAGGCTGCTGAATTTCGGTACTAGACCTGCTAGGGACTTGGACAACAAGTGGTCCAAAGCACAACTTCGTTGGACATAGATTAAGGCTTGCACTCAAAATCAGTGCACGGTTCTCTGGTATTGCTGTTCCTCGTCACTCATGAGGTCCAGATGCCACAGCTTTGCTGGGGACTCAAAATGGCCGTCGAGACTCCTTGACTCCAAGGGAGATTCTTCAGTCTTCCAGAGATAGTGGAACGTCGAAGGGTCAGGATTCTTCTTAGTAGAGCGTCGTCCAGGTGTAATCTAAATTGCATTGGCAATGTGTGGTGTCTTATAGTGAAAAGATGGGAGGGACTAGCTCTATGACCACTTCTCTAGGAGGGTCAGGGTAGTGGGTGGTTACACCCACTTCCCTTTGTCCAGTTTCACGCCAGAGCAGGGGCAGGTAGCCCCTGAACCGGTTTGAGCTGGCATATGCACAGAGGAGTCTACTGCTCCCCCAGTGCAGGACTTCAAAGCACTCTAAGAGTGCACCCACCCAGCTCCAATACACTAAATCCTGTCTGGGAGGTGGTGACACCTCCCTGTGACAGGAAACCCTTTGTTGGGCTCCCTCCACTGCGAGTTTCTGTCAGCAGCAGGAGGGCAGCCAGGTGTCTGTGCTGGTGGCATCCATTTTGTGATGCCAGGGCTCTAGATGATTTCTACCGTGTAGCACACTGGGTACATGTCGTCCCCTCTAGAAGGGTGGGATCCTACTCCCACACCAGTTACTGGTGTGGGGGTAGTATTCCAAGTTGTTTGACACCAAACACGACATGTTTTGATGCAGTCATTCCAAAGTTAGCATTTGCCGCGAGGTTATAATGCACTTAAGAGTATATGGTTTAACCACATCCACAAACAGCAGAAGAGAATAGACTCTGCCAGCTGCCGAGGGGTCCTGCTCAGGCAGAAGCACCCCCTCACATAGTAAACCAAGCACCCTGCCCTTGGGATTGATAGGGCCTACCATAGGGGTGACTGATAGGCTTATATGTGTGTGTATGGTGAGGCATAGGAACCTATACCTCAGTGAGGAGTGCTAACACTACCTCACACAGGCTGCAGTAGAAGGCCTGTTGTGTCAGATTGTGAATGCTTCCCAGGGGTGGCATAATACATGCTGCAGCCCCTGGTAGGCCTGTGAAGTACCAATGCCCTAAGTACCTAAGGTACCATATACTAGGGGCTCACAAGGCACCACAGTATCCAATCACTAGTGCATCTAACATGCACACCAAATTGTTTAGAGAGATCAGTAAGACTGGGGCCCTGATTAGCAGGGACCCAGCCAGACTATAGCCAGAAACCAGTGTATACATCAGAAAAAAAGTGGGGGCAACATAAGTGCAGATCCTACTCTCCTACAGTATTCTTACAAACCTTTGTGAATAAGCCCCCAAAACCTAAAATGGGAAAAATGGAAATATAGGAGTGAATATCAATATACAGTTATTACAAATAGAAAGGAGTGTGTCTTATTTGCACTTTTGCTGATACGGAGTGGGAAAATTTTTAGGGATGCTTTACAAAGGGATGCAATAGTATGTACTCCTATTTTAATACTTCCCTAAATTAACAAATGCTTTTTTGATCTGCCTCACATATTTACTGACTCCTCAGAAAAGTAGTGTAATTCTGCGACTTGACGAAATAATATCAGATTTTTCCCATTTGACTAATAGCTGTAGTTAGGTATACGCAATATTCACCTGGTAGAACTCCTGGGTGCAAGAGATTTACTCATGAACTTAACTGTATAATCAATCAATCGGGATTTGTAGAGCTTGGTTGCTTCACCGTGAGGGTCTTGTGATGCTGTCTGATCATGATGCTTGTTCTCCAGTTGGTTGAACATCCATGCCTTGAGGTCCTTCCTAAATTGCTGGAGCAATGGTGAGACTCTGAGGTGCAGGAGAAGGTTGTTCCAGGTCTTGGCCCCCAAATGGGAGAAGGAGCGGCTTCGGCTGTTTTTGCAGCAGATGCGATGGGTGGCAGCTAGGGTAAGGGATCAGCATGTTAGTTTCCTGGAGGGCTGATGAAAAGGCATACGTTGGTTGAGGATGCAGGTCCTTCATTGTGTAATGCCTTGGACATAAATAGCTCCTATTTAACAAAAGGTTGTAGACCCCTGTTCTAGATGTATGGGTAGGTGAATAAGAATTGCAATCTCACACGTTTAGTCCTGGAAGATGTTGAATTCTAAAGCATTCATAATTTAGGTAATTTTCTCTGTATTGCTGCACACATTATTTAGTTTCTTTACAAACATCCTTGTTTGTTTAATGAGCATTGCAAAGCATCCTGTGTAGCATGTTTCAATGTGTGTCAGGATTCTGCAATCTTGCCTCTTGGCAGCATTCTTAAAGGCCCTCTGGAGTCCTGCCTTTCTTACTAAATATGATGGTGTACACTTCTACACCGTGCCTCGCCAATACTTTGTGTTCTATTCCAGACTTTCACACTACTGCCCTGATGCATTATGGTCAAGGCAGTTCAGTCTGTCATCAGACTGTTCCTAGATCATGCCCTGGTGGTGGTTTCTTGTTCACTAGACTTGCTCCTGGATCGTACAGTTATTTTAAACCTCTTATATCTGTGATATGGACCGTCCTCAATGTTTGCTCTGATCCACACTCTCTTCCAGGCTTTCCTGTGTCCTGTTTTGTGTCTCCTGGTTTCCCTGGTCTTCCCTTCTCCAAGTCCCAGTTCATCCTTCCCTTCATTGGTGGATCCCTGATTCCCTGCACCTGGTTAATTGCTTGCACCTGGCTCTCTCCCTGCTCCTCCCCCGAGCCTCTATTTCAGGCCTGTGATTACAGAGTGCAGTGGCTTGCATCTGACTTTTGTTGAGTGTTCATGTGCTCGGTGTTCGTGCTGCTGTTATTACAGGCTTGTTCTTTGATTCTGTTTCCCTTTTTTCCCTGTATCCATTTTCCTGTTTTTGGCTATTTGTAGTATTTGTTTCTGTTCCTTGTTTTCCTGCGGCTCTGTTCCTGTGTTAGGCATTGATCATAACCTTCGGTATGCACTGTTCTTGATCTGCCCTGTTACATGCAGACTCCTTGCCTTGTGTTCTGTGTCCCTGTAAATTAAATGGCCTGGGAGTCTGGAGAGTGCACTGTTTATTTTCGCTAGTACCATTTCTGGCAAAGCACACTTTTTCTTTACCTAGTTAAGAATAGGGCAAAAGGCATTTGAAATAAAAGAAGCTGCATAAATAAATAAAAACATGTTAAAGGTAGGACTCCCTCACAGCCAGTGCTTAATTTTTAAAAGAGTGCTGAGATCCATTGTTTTTCTCAGAAGCACACAGGCGGCGCTAATCATTTTTGGGGTTGTCTTGCCTTAATTTCACAACATTTCTCTTTCATCCACCATACGGTCCCTACCCTTTTATCTCACTCTTGAAGGTTCTTTTTCATTCCTTCTTTCTCTTGTCACTGTTTTTTCATCCTCATTTTCCTCCTTCTTTTTTCATTTTCTGACTTTCTTTGTCTTGTTCTGTGCCAAAGGCTCATTATAAAAAAATAAATGCATGCGTCTAAATCGAGTGGTAGAGGGCGCCATGTAATGACAACTCTCAGTCATGAAGAAATCGTTAGTGTTTTCATAATACAAATGGCCATTAGGAAGGGAGAAATGTCTCCACATCATCCGCTCTCCTCCCTGGTCCCCGTGCCTCTCAAATACATTAATCCTTCATCCTCAAGCTTTTCAAGCAGGAGAGGAGTTTACACATTGACACTAAACACAATACCCCATTTTTTAACATTAATGAAATAAGAAGAGAAAACAAGTTGAAACATACAAAGTGTAACATTACACATTCATAGTGTAATGCAAACATTTCATATTCATATTCTAATCGGTGAATTATGCATGTAGCTTTCTAATTCTACCAGATGTACTGACCTTCAGGGTGTGTGCTGAATTGGAGTGGCAAGATTCATCACTCAACCAGTGTCATCTTGTAATCCATTAGACAAATTACCATTACCATTCAAAGTCACTGATGAGTCTTAAAATTAATTTACAGGATTCAAATCATTATTGCACTAAATACTGAAGGAGATATTGTTCCCTCATTCTGAGAGGACCCAGTAGGAGGAACATAATTTCCACAACCACTTCTTTTGCAATCATCATCAATGAGCCACCAAAATTTTCTCTTAGGCTTAGACATGGTTTTTTTTTGGTTACTGAAATGTTTCTCAAATAACTCACACTCCTATCATTCAGCACAACAGCATTTTAGAGAAATGTGTTTGTGTTTACAGAACAAACATTCACCTTTGGGTATTGGTTAACATGTGTGATAGGCATCCATTGTCTAACACACATATTCTTGTCCTTGACTTTGTTGTGCATCATAATAATTCTTATACTTTTACTGTGTCTCTTCAGCGTTTGCGAGCATTCAAGTTCCAATCCATAATGCAGCTTCTTTTCATCCAGACAGGATTAGTTTAAAATAAAGTATGCATCCTTTCATGCCAACAAAAGGACTCACACTGGTTAAGTCTAATCTGATAGCCTATATGCTCTTAACATTTTCTCTAATTCGAGAAAGTGGGTCTTTCTATGGTATTGATGTAAATTGAGTGCATTACTAATGGCCTTCCTAATATCCTGAAAGAGTATTTGATGTTTAGCAGACCATTCAAACTTCAACTCGTTTTTCAGTACCCCTCTCAAATGGAATGATTTGCTAGAACATTCTCATAAAATTTGGCAGTTTGAGCAATACAGAGGAAACAGCTAACATCATCCTTTGACTTAGGAAGTGAGCCTTCATAATTGTTTCTACTAACTAGCTTGGTCTCAGGGCTAATGTCATTCTTACGAATTCCATGACTAAGATGAGAAACTTGTTGTTTAGTAAATTTGCATTTGGGCTGTTAGCTCTTTATATTTCAGTTTGCCTATCACCTTGTATAGCATTGAATAATGTTCTTTCTAGTTCTAATCAATGACTATATCAGGATTCCTGCCACAGCTCACCTCTCTTGACTATCAAAATATAGCGATATGACTCATATCATTCCTCCCAACACTTGTAAATGAACACACGTCTTGTACCCTGCCTTTTGATCATATTACATGCTGTTGGTAAAAGCTAGCTGCAGCTGGTGTTCCCCGGTTTGTTTTAAAAGGCTTAATAGCTTTTACAAATGTTTTACCATGCATATGCAAGGTCAGGTTTCAGGCGCCATGGAAACATCCTGAAAATCCACCAGAATAAGTATCAAGCAGCCAGCAGAGATGACCTCAAAGTGAACCTTTCAGAAGACAGCCCTAATCACATTAATCCCCTGAACATGTTCCTTGCTGTAAGCAATTAGAACTCGACCTTTTTGAACATTATAAAACACCTTCTAGAAGACAGCCTCATCAAGTTAATTATCTGCAACAGTTCCTTGTTACAAGCAATTAGCATGTGACCTTTATGAATGTTCTAAAGCAGTCATATTTAAAGACCACCACACTCCTCTCCTTCGCTTACCCTCCTCGCCAGCCACTTACCTGTTTCCCGGCTTCCAGGACTCTGTCTTGCCAGCTCCCTTGATCCTCCCACTTCAACCCTACCGCAAAGAACATCCCACATTTGTCTCACAAGTGGATAAAAAAAGAAGAAAAGGAGAGACGCATTAACAGACTTGATTTTACCACACGCTGAGCCCAGTTGCAACATCTTGCTGCAAACAAAGGTAACCAGTGTTTTTGTTTAACTTGTGCATATTGCTGGCATGGCTCTGCCACAGAGGATTTGGGTGAAGAACACCCCAGGCAATCTAAATAAAAAAAAACATCAACAAAACCAAAGGTTGGTTGAGATTTGAAAAGATTTTGTGAGGTGATACCTTAAGAGATCGAGTTAATACTCAACTAAAGCCTAAACATTTTAGGTACCATTCATCAAACTACTGTGTGAATGCCTGCAGCAGTTTTGCTTTTGAGTAGACGAGCCACAGCAACTTTTACTCTACACTCTCTCTCCTCAATAACCCCCTTCCCCTTGGGATTTGCCACCGGATCAGTGTCTCCTCCAGTAAACAGAGGGCATGTCTCAGGAGGATTCGGGAACTAGCGTCACCGCCCCATTGGAATAATCTTTGAACTACGTCAGTGGCTTATGATAAACTAAGATATCTTCTTGGAAGCACCCTACCTGGATATATCATCAAACAATTCAATCATGAGCCTCTGAAAAACAGTTGCAGCTGAGACTAGTCCAAAAGGCATGCAGCAAAACTGATAACACCCAAAGGGGTGATAAACGGAGTCAAGGATTTGATATCAAGATGAAGTGGAATTTGGTGATATGCTAAATATGGATCACTGATACAATATCGTTGACAAAAGTACGTGTCAAAAATGTCATTTACCACAATATCGTGCTTTTGTACTGGTAAAAGTACAAAAATATTAGAAACAATATTGTGGACACTAATATCATTTTTTATATACTAATTTAATATAATGTGAATTACATGTATTTCACAATTGTTTAATACTGTATATCAATATATACTTATATAAACTAACCCTGGGCATAGTTTGCGTAGTCGCGCTGTGCGAGGCTATGCAAAGTTGCAAAAGCGCTACGCCTAGCTACACGAGCGTGCGTCGTTGCTTGTCCCGCCCGTTCGCTATGTGTTTTTCTTGCTCGCGAACGCGTATTGCGTGTTCGGGATGCTGTTTGCATGCTTGGGGGATAGAATCTCGTGAACTTACCCATGCGGTCACCTATGGTCGCGGCCATCTTGTTTTTCACTTGTCCCGCCCGTTCGCGATGCCGTATTTCCTGTTCCGGGTTGCGTATAGCGAGTTCACGATGCGCATTTCATGTTCCGGAATGGGTCTTACGTGTTCGCGATGCTTTTTGCGTGCTCAGGGGGAAATATCGCGCAAACTTACCCATGCAGTCATGACGGGCGCGGCCATCTTGTTTTTTCATTCTATGCTATGGTTCTGGGGCCTGCTTTTCTATCCTCCCTCTATCTTTGCAATTCTTAGGTTTTTGCACTCTCTTTCTGATCTTTTTTATTTATTATCTATCCCTCTCTGTCCCTAAGTCTATATTTTGCATTTTATTTCTACTTTTACTGCGTTTTTTTCACTTTTCTACTGTTTTATATTACTTCCTTTTTTAAGCTACTACTTCTTCCCCTAACTTTATTTTTTCGTTCTAAATTTTCTTTTCCGCCTCCCGCTCACCCCAGAACCATGCCTTAGGGTACTAACGGCTCCAAGGGCAAGGCGCCTGCGCCCAAGAGCCGCCTGCCTTGAGGCAGACTGCGCCCTGCAGGGGTGCAGCCCAGGGAGCTTTTTGGTGAGGCGGAGGAGGCCGCCCTTGTTTTTTTTGTGCAGCGCCACCTCCCCTTGACCTTGGCAGCAGGGTGCAGGCCTGGCTCCGGGTACCCTACCCAGGAGCGTCACCGCCAGTGGGTGGAGGTGCGCCGGGCAGTGATTCGTCAACTGGCCCACCGGTGGTCAGACATCTTGGACCGGGAGCAGGACCTACTGGACCTGCTGGACCTGCTGGACCTGCTAGGTGTCGAGGGCGTGGGGCGTGGGGCTTGGTAAGTAGCTAATATACTAGTAGTATAAGTATTGTGTATAATTTTTTTCCGAATAGCAAGAATACTGCTGCTTACATTGCAGGTAAATTACGTTTCAAAATCGTCTGTGATTGTAGGACACAGGTGCTCGGCGCCACTCTTACTTGTTTGCAACTTTCCGCTCGCTTGAGTTGATTATGTAAGAGTTTACTTAGAGAACTTAAGTTAGGTAATGCTATTGCTAGAGAGACTCTAGTCCTTCCTTTGTCCTCCTATCACTAAGAAGAGATAGTGGTGGATGGATTGATAGGTTTAGTTAGTATTAGTTTTAGTTGATAATTTTTTAGAGGTCTGCGTGACGCATCCTCTGTCACTGAGTGCTGCTTACCCCAGTCCTTAGTAGAACCTTGTGTAGTTTGTTTGAGTGGTAAGGCTTAGCAGTGTCACTAGCAGAACATCAGATGCAACCAACCAACAATTTGGTGTATGCACAAATGTATGCATGTGTCCTCCATCTATGCATTTTTGACGGCTAAAATTGAAATGCAGACTTAGTGAACAATTGGCTCGTCTGGAATATGTGGGCTAGGTCAGGTGGTACATAGGCTTAGTTAGTATTCTGGAATCAGAATCGAATACTGGATTAGTGTTCATAAATAATAAGTAGACGGTCCGTGAATCCCGCAATATTACTACTAGTCGATCTGATTAGATAGGTCAATTTTATTGCAATTTTTGTTTCGCTCACTCAATCGTGTAAGTCTACCACACCAAATACCACAGAGTCTATGTGTAAGTTCAAAAGGTTTATTTTCAACTAACAAGCTCTGTACGTTGTCCTACAATTTAATTGTATACTATACGAGCCAGGTCCAACAGCAAAATGCATAGGATTAAAACAATAAACATTGTCCCAAGTCCATCGAAGACAAATGATCTCTGTGTGAATTCTGGGGGACCCCTCACCTTTGAACGTAGAAGTACTGGTTACATCATAAGCTCTGCAAAGCTCTGGTTCGTAGAAGGGAATCTTCTGCCGGTTATGAGAAAAATGGTTTGCGTTAGATAGTATAATGCAAGCATTTCTCAGTCATACCAAAAAGTGTAGCATGTTATGGCTAAGCAATACAGACTGACCAAAACTCCACAACAAAGTGGCTTGTTTTTCGACCTCTTGTACGCAACGCTAAGAGAGTAGCTGTATGAGCTCATGTGGGCTCAAAGGCGTCTTACACAACAAGCTGCGAGGTAACGTCACATGTGCAAAAGACATGTAGCTAAAATGGTTGCAAGGCTAAGGCTAACTTTGCAAAGAGTAGAGTAGACTAGAATGACCCTAGGGACCATAACACTACTAGTGTCTACTCTACACTAGTAACCGATTTGGACTAGTGATGTATGTTGTATATGTATGTATTAACTTTTTTTTCTAATCTTGCTAGAGAAAAAGAATAAATAGTGGGAGGTGTATATATGGCATTTAAAAATGTGTAATGTTTTTTCTAGGCGTACTACCGACCACCAGTCGGCCATTCCGGAGGGAGCAGGAGATGTGGCACCTACAGGAGCTACAGGGGGTGAGCCAGCAGCAGTGGGGGGCGGTGGTAAGTTATATTCCTTACTTATTGACATTACACTAGCGAGAAGGGTGTACACACACTGTACTGTTGAGACTTAGTAAGTATGAAGTTGTAGTGAACATTAGACAATGGTTGAAGAAGACACCCTTTACTTAGCAATGGCATTAGCAATAGCATTAGCAGCGTCAGTTGAGTAACCAATGGCTTCTTCTATCTTACTCCAACTCAGCTGTGAAAGTTTTATGGAGAAGACTAAAAGTCAGATCAGATGACCTTGATGGATGTGTTGAACAAAAAGGGAAAGAAGGGTGGAAGGAGGAAGGATGGGCGAGATGTAATATGACTGGCAGAGAAGCATACGTTGAAAGCATGCATAGGTGGCTGATAGGAATCAGATGCATTGGTTTGTTGAAGGATGAGTGGAAGGTGAAAGAAAAGATGCCTGCCTGGGTGGGTGGGCGACACCGTATGGGTGGATAGGATAGCAAGAATCATCAGCGGTGTTTGGGTCAAACTCAAAGCCAAGGCAAGCAAGGAAGGACGCATGGGTGGTTGTTTGTGAAAGATTAAGAAGAATGATAGACGTTTACTTTGAATGGATGGATGCCTGGATGTATTCATTATAGATAGCTTAGGTGGAGACTGTAACTGGATGCAGACCAGAGTCTTAGTTTGAAGAGAATGTAAAAGAAACCATGCCACAGTAGCAAAGCCGAGGGGAATATAAGTTGTATTTTCAGAATACCCCCTTGACTCACAGTAGTTTGCAAGCACATCATATATATATATATATTGTGTATGTATGTAGTTATCAAGCACCTTCCTCCGACTCGAAGGACCACTCCCTACCTAATTTATTTTCGAGTGTGTCAGCCAGCCTGCCATGGGGGGTGGGCTATCTGTTGGTTACACAATCAATCAAAGCAAAGTACCTCATGTCGTCCCATATATAAGCAACGATCATTGGATCAGATATATAATCTGCCTTTTTGTAGTAGTCAGGGCAGGGTGAAAGTGACATTGAGCAATTGCCCTTGATGTAGCAGAGAGAGTATAGCCAGTGCCACGCATAATAGAAAAATACGAGCTTCCCCACCTGCAGACAGTAGTACATAAAACTAACGTGAGTCTGCGTCATGACTCGAGTATGTTTGCCTTGGGCGCAAGCTGACTGAGCTGGCATCATGCCAGCTACAACAAGGTTATGTAATTTCTCTAAACTAGAGAGAAAAAAAATGACTGGTGTACTGTGTGCTGGAGTCCATAGTGCTAGTATAATGCCTGAAACTCCCACAAATGTTAGAGGCCGAGGAAGTGGGAGGACAGATACATACCACAAATGTTATGTACTGTGCTTGCTAGTGCTACTGCTACTATGCCACTATGTGTTGAATTAATTTTGTGTTACTGTTTTGCTAAGAGTATTGGTAATAGTCTTTTTTTCTTTCTTGATACAGCTCCTCCAAAACCAAACAGGAAGGAGTTGGCAGCCATGTCCCGGTGCCGGAAGCTGGAGGCCATCTGCACAGAGTACCGGCGGCTGGTGGTTCTGGCGGAGGAGGAGGCGGCAGCAGCTGCAGCCTCCTCCAATGCCCCGGGCCCCAGCCAGGCCCCTCCAGTGGTATGGCGCCGCAGTCAGGCAGCTGCCCGCCACCGCACACCAACAACATCCAGCACTACTGCTGCCCCCCCTGCGATGCAACTGCAGGGCTTATGCGTGCCACATGCTCCTCCGGGATGCGCGACTGGAGGAGGAGGTAGAAGAGCTCAAGAAGAGGGTCAAGGTCCTGGAGATTGACATCCGAAGAGCCCGCCACCAAAGACCCTGTTTAATTGCCCCTTTTTTATAGGTTCATTTGGTGGATGGGAATCGGGCGTTGGGGTTTTTATGGACAACATGGACAATGTGAAGACAAAGGACAGGACCAGGAAGTTGGAGACTTTGGGAAACTTCCTTCCTCTTTAAAAAATTGTAAAAAAAGAAAAATGACTCCTTGCTCAAAAAACGACAGCCAAATGACAACCTGAGGAGCTTTTTGAGCCAAATGAACAAAATCATCATTTTCGAGAAGGTTTTATGCTGCTCGAGAGATATTCTTCGTCAGATTGCAAATTCTGCGTGTTCGGAATCGCGATCTTCACAAAAAGTCGTTATCGCGCATGCGAAAACACATATTGAGCATGCAAAGAAGAAAAAAAGTGTAAGTCCGCATTGTCACGCAGTGCGGAGTTGCCAAAACTACGCAAGCTGAACGTCCAGGGTTACCTCCTGGCTGAAGAGGCCTATTTATTTAACACACACCAAAAAACTGAAATACCACCCCAAAAAACACATTTTGCAATTAATTCCAATGCCATCCATGCCATAAATGTTGTTAAACTTCAACAAACAACACAGAAACAGTTTTTTGCACCCATGATGACTACCTCTGGGCCTACTGGCAGACTAGGCCACAGGCTTGGAAGCCTATGGCAAAAGCAAGCACACTGCCTTGCTCCACAAAATGGCCACCACCCGCATGGCCAGGCCACCCACAATAACAAGAAAGTGAAGACAGACAATGCAGGCCTATAGCAAAAGCACACTGCCTGGACGGCTCCACAAAATGGCCGCTAGCCACCCAAAACAAAAAGAAAATGGAAGACAGACAATGCAAGCCTATGGCAAAAGGACGCTGCCTGCCTTCACAAAATGGCCACCACCCACATGGCCAGGCCACAACAACAAGAAGCATAAACCAAGAGGAACAAAGAAAAGACATGCAGGCCTATATGGAAAAAGCAGCACACTACTAAACTACCACCACAAAATGGCCCCAAGCCACATGGTCACTCACAGTCACAACAGGCCATGGAAAACAATGAACTCAAGCAGGCCTATATATGACCACACAATGGAGGCCTGCTAAACAACACAGCTTTAATACTAAAATGCAAAAACGAAAATCCACAGGGCTACGAAAGGTTGGAAAGTTACACAACAAGCACACACACACATCCAACAAAGGAATGTATTTATTAACACACACCCAAAAAGTGAAATACACCCCAAAATCCACATTTAGCAATTCAATCCAATGCCATCCATGCCCTACATGATGTTTAAAATCAACAGACACCACAGAAACATACACCCATGGGTACCTCTGGGCCTACTGGCTGAAATTACAATCAAAGAAAAACAACTAGGCCCCTACTGAAATTACAGGCCACCCACAACAATACATTTTAATAATGATGAATATCCCCCAAAAATGTAGGTACAAACAGTGCCACAATCAAAGAAACAAGTACACCAATTCTCCAACTTACTTGTAAAATCTCAAATCCAAAAGTCCTCAAATTCAATCCAATGATATGATGCAGCAGACAGATACAAAAACTGATCCTTCTAACTCCAAATCCAAATGAAAGTGAACAGCACATGGACAAAGCAAATGGAGGAGCCTGCTGGACAGGAACAGGAAGTTGGAGACTCAGAAGCACTTCCTTCCTCTTGAAAAAAAAGCAAAAAAAGAAAAATGACTCCTTGCACAAAACACTACAGCCAAATCACAATTTTGAGCAAAATTATCATTTTTGAGAAGGTTTTATGATGCTCGAGAGATATTCTTCACCAGATTGCAATTTCTGTGTATTCGGGATCGCGATCGTACCAACACTGCTGCCGGAAGTCAGATGGCGCCTCCGAATGACGTGTTTGCGTTCGCACACTCTTGTAGGATCGTGCGGGTGGATTTCAAATCTTGTCAAGCGCGCGAAGAAGAAAAAGAACGACGCTACGTTGCAGATTGCGTAGTATTCGGTAACTCCTCGAGCGTAGCGTAGTTCACCACCCAGGTTTAATATAAACACACAAAACATGTATATGTGTTTGCATTGACATATATATATATATATATATATATATATATATATATATATATATATATATATATATATACATATATATATATATATATATATATAAATCAGCCAAAGTTTCTCCTACTGAAGTTCAAGCCCAAAGAGGGGTGGCGCGAACCGGCGGAGAACACCGGAAACAAATATCAACACGATCGGAGTCCCAAACGCGCTCGTGGAGCAATTAAACAATACCAGGGAAATACGAGGTCAAGTCGACAAAGTTGGGTTTATTCACTTCATAAACCAGCTGTAACGTGTTTCACCCGCGGACGGGCTTGGTCACACAGCTTGTCAAACAAAAATTGCCACAATACATACTGTTCAATTACATGGTCATTGACATCAACATAGGACTTTCAACATTGTGAATGCTCTGGTCAACTCCGTTACATCGGGTGCCATTTTGTAATGTGTTTTGCGAATGCAAGGTTGTGTAGTTCACTCGTGTGAGCCTCGTGAATGATATCTTGCAGGAGTGCATGAGTTTTTGTAATGTTAGAATTTACATTGCGTGTGCTTAGGAGAATTGCGCTTCCGTTATATGTTAGTAACATAATTTGTAAATACGTATAATTTGCAAAGTGTAATTCTCAAAACATCCTTTGAATCACAGTGATAAAGTAGCACTGATACAAAACAGAAATTAGGCACCCATTACGCATAGCCTTTACTCCTAAAGTGACACTGTGTGTTTGGTCTCTCGGTCGTATGGTGATTATTTTGAATAAAACTTTACGTGACCACGTAAGACTGCAAACACACGAACAGAGCCCCCTGCGCCTGATAGTGGCAATGAAACGGAGGATTTTACAGCTGGTTTATGAAGTGAATAAACCCAACTTTGTCGACTTGACCTCGTATTTCCCTGGTATTGTTTAATTGCTCCACGAGCGCGTTTGGGACTCCGATCGTGTTGATATATGATCACCATTAAGTTGACTAATATACGTAACACAATAGTGACCCAGGCTGTCCTACGGCATTTAAGTCGGTAGTTGGGTACATTCAAGATGCATATTAGGCATTCTTTGTAAAGTCACGTTTGATTATGTGCACGTATTGAGCATCAAATAATGGATCATGTTATACTCAACAAGTATGTCGGACATGCAGTATTGTGTTGGAATTTAAACATATAACTGGCCCTTTTGTTCGCATGTTTTGCAAGCATTATGCTTATGTCATGATTTTGGTGGCAACATCATCGCATAGTCTGTCTTCATGCTCTATGGTTCACTAACACTGTATAAAAAAAGAAAAAAAGCCACAGGCATGTCATGTGATCAAGGGCTTACGGGCCCGAAACGCGTCATGGCGGCATCTACTGCGGGTAATAAAAGTAATTAAGCACAAGTTGGTGTCCGTTTCCTGCTTTCGGAAGGTCCAGCAGCACGATTCTTCCGAATTAGTTGGATTTCGAGGATATTTTCTCCAAGACGGCTTTCTTGGAATAACGGACCCCCTCCACTTTCTGGGCTATAGGACGTCAAGCCATTCCGGTTCGTGAACCGGAAACAATCTCTTCCAGCAAGGAAAAGTTCCTACAGCCCCCGGACGGCGGAAAAAACCTACGAGTGTGGTGCAACGGACCCGGCCGGGTCGGAGGACGCGTACGAGTCTGACAAGCGCCGCATAAGGTAGGGGACGCCAATATTGTCTGGTCCGGAGGAGTGCTACGGGTTAATCTTATCTTGAAGCCCGTGTGAAATAGCTATTTAACCCAATGCAGTGTACAATGTCGGCTGACATGCTACGAAGTCGGGAGGAGGCGGCGGATGTTATGTTTACAGAGAGCCCCAACCCCCAGGTACAGATACCTATGGCAAACACAGAAGTGCATAACCAACCTCCAAATTTAAAGGACTTATACAAACGGCTAGAAAAGCTAAGAAAAACGGAACAAGCTAAGTGGTGGGAACACAGATCGCTCTCTAAGTATTTAGAAGTGGGCAGAATCCCACGAGGACTGAGAATCATGCTCGCCCCGAGCTACGAAAATCCGAATCCAAACATGCTACGGGAATGGGCAGAGAGTAACCTGGATGCCTCAAAAAATCTAATGTGTATACTGATCAAGTATGCTGATGTCGACAGAAAGGACTTACAAATGAAAATCGATGAAATTGAAGGAAAATCATGACTTTAGAATCAGGCACTAACTCCTCTAAACTCAGAGATGAAATGATTGCACGACTTGCTAAGGAGGAAGATATAATAAAAAAACGTAAGACGTACAAATTCCAACGGGACAAACAGGACTATGAAAGAGGTCAGATCTTCACGTTTGCCCGCAAGTACGATGCTGTTAAAATGCCGCGTAAATCAGTTAAATTCCAAACAAACTCTCAGGATAGCAGAGAACAAAGATTGGAACTAGCTACGGCATCCTCTATCTCAGACATCAGCTCAGCCGTGGACAGTGGCTCTGATGTAGAACAAAGCAGGGCGGGACCCTCCATTAACATTACCAAACACTCACTAAGTGATGAAATTAGTTTTTTACAGGAGGAGCGGCGATTCAACCTACGCCCAAGGAATACAAACATGAGAGGAGGAAGAGGAGAAACGCCAAACGTAAGGAAAGACGCAGAGCAAGGCGCAAGCGAACCAGCGCATCAGGCATACAACAAGAAACCAGCCAGAAAGAATTGGAAGAAAAAATAAATCGACCGACTGAAAATGAAAGATCAGTTATCAATCTCTCCAATATCAATCTCAATGAAGCTGAACAACAACTGCTCACTCTAGGATTATCATTCTGTCCGGAGTCAAACTTTCAATATGTACAAACTAGAGTTGATGTTTACAAATTTATCCGTAAACTAAAACTGATAAAGTTTCACAAATTACAGCAAAAAAACAAAATATGTCTTCCAATTTCATCCACAGCATCCAATGAGTCACCACAAGGATTAGTGGTATCCGACATCAATGTACTGTGTGATATGCAAGCCCTTGAGTCTAACATTTCTCCAACTTTAGACTCACAAAATACTAACCGCCTAATGGAGGAGCAAGAAATTTCAATAAATGCTACCATCAATTCGGGTCTCAAACCAAAGTCGACCTTTGTCCCCATCATGCCACGGGACTCTATTGACATCTTCCATGAAATAGTACAGAATGAAATCAAGCAGCTCAATCATAAAGTCCAGAAACAACAAAAATTTCAACAAAAACGTCAGTATCAGTATTTTCAACTAATCAACAAACTGCAAAAAAATGACTCCCTGGTCATAAGAAACTCTGATAAGGGAGGTAATGTAGTCCTCTGGCCAAAGCAACTCTATCTGGCAGAAGCTCTACGCCAATTAAGTGACAGAGCCTGCTACAAACTCAGCAACAAGTTGACCTCAGTAGCAGCACAAAATGAGCTCTTTAAAAGACTACTAGCATGGAAAAGTGCAGGTTTGATAAGTGATGACGAATACAAGTTTATGAAAAAGGATTACCCAGTCACGCCTGTCATTTACTTTATCCCGAAGATCCATAAAGATATTGAGCGCCCACCAGGAAGACCTATCATTTCGGCCAAGCAAAGTCTTTTGGAAAATGTCTCTATCTACATTGACTCGTTTTTACAGGATCATGTCAAAGCTCTACCATCCTACATAAAAGACACCACAGACTTTTTAACAAAAATATATGATCTCCAATGGTGTAAAGACTATTTATTAGTAACTATAGATGTGTCCAGTTTATACACCAGCATACTACACAAGGATGGTTTACGAGCTCTAAAACATTTTTTGGATAGACGACCTATCCAATTTTGCAACCACAACAAAATGTTAATAACTTTGACTGATTTCTGTTTAAATAACAACTACTTCCTCTTCCAGAACCAATTCTACCAGCAAATTCAAGGTGTGGCTATGGGGGCAAGCTTCTCACCGAGTTACGCTTGCCTCCATATGGGCTGGTGGGAGGAGGTAGTAGTGTACAGCAAATATAAGAACATCTTTGAAAATCATGTTATTAAATGGGTCAGATATATTGATGACATTTTTTTAGTCTGGCGTGGGAATAGGGAAAGCGTAGAAACATTCATCAGCAGTCTCAATGAGAATGATATTAATCTACAGCTCACACACAATATCAGCAACAGATCGGTTTGCTTCCTTGATGTAGAGGTGTTTATCCATAATGATAAATTGGAAACCAAGCTGCACCGCAAACCAACGGCAGGAAACACCATTCTCCACGCTTCTAGCTTTCACCCTAAACATACACTACATAGCATACCTTTTGGGGAGATGCTAAGAATACGCAGGATTTGCAGCAGAGATCAGGATCTGAAACAGGCCCAAGAAGAGTGCAAAGATCGCTTTTTAGCAAGGGGGTACCCATTGCACACAATCTCATCGGCCATAAACAAAACTAACCGACGAAACAGATTGGAGCTACTCTTCCCCCTGCCCAGATCCGACCCAGTTTTGACGGTTTCTCATACAATCAAGGAACCCTCCAATCCTAGGTTAATTATGACCTTCAACAAACAAAGGGATGTAATTGGCAGAGTGTTGAGGAAAAACTGGCATATTGTAAGGACAGATCCCATAATTGGAGAACATCTCTTAGCAAATCCAATTATTACTTACAGGAAAGCTCCATCTTTCAGTGATTTCCTTGTCAAAAGTAGCCCAGAAATTTCAGCAAATAAAAATTGGCTACTAAATGCGAGAGGGTTTAAGAAATGCCCCTCATGCAAAGCCTGTAAGCTAGGATTGAACAAAACTTCCCTTACAACCCCCTTTAGACAGGTGCCATCCACTATATCAAAAACCTTAAACTGCAAATCGGAGTATGCTATATACGTGTTGGAATGCACTTGTGGCCTAAAATACATTGGTAGCACAAAGCTACAAGTCCACAAGCGCATCCTACAACATACCAGAGCTGTCACTAACGCAGATCCCACATACCCTGTAGCTCGCCATATGAAAGAAGTCCACAACAATTCATTACAGGATCTTAAATACTACGTTGTGGACGCAATACCTGTACCTAGGAGAGGGGGCAACAGAGAGGCACAATTGAGAAAATTAGAAACCAAATACATTTTGGAATGTGACAGCAAGTTTCCTAACGGTCTTAATACGACCGAAGATTTATATACTTGGCTGTGATTTTAGCAACATGAGTCCTAACATATATATTATAAAAGTTGAACTCACTGCTTTAATCCATTTATCCAGCTCCTAGCATATTCATTGAAGCTGGGTATAGGCATTCCATAATTTCATGATTTTATCATATTGGATTATTATATTATTTTATTATATCAACGTATTTATGTTTTTATAATATTTTAATATATAGACCTCCGTTTCTTGCCTCAATTCCACCAGCTGAACTCCCTTCAAGACAAATGAACTCTTTTAAACATTTAAGACTTTTTATTCTTTTTCTTCCCCTCTTTTTGTAAGATTTTACCATTATTCTAATCATCATTATTGATGTTAATGGTTTGTCATAACACTTGTAAGCACATGTGCACTTTATTCGGGGTTTTATACTTATACTGAGCACTTTATCTTGTGGACCTAATTAAGCAATGAATTTACCACCAACATTGAGCCAAATAACTTAATCTCTCTGGATCTGTGGAAGGGTTCAAAGTTACATCTCACAATGTGTTTTTATATTGTTTTAAGTGTTTTTTTAATTAAGGATATTTGGAACTTTTTTAACACAATGTTTTGATGTATTCTCTCCTAATTTTAGTACGTGCGGAAATGTTAGACTACAGGGTCTTATCTATTGGAAATTCCAATTATCCGACATATAGGCACATTGCTTTTTAAGTGTTTTTACTGTATTGATACAGGAACTGATCACCATTAAGTTGACTAATATACGTAACACAATAGTGACCCAGGCTGTCCTACGGCATTTAAGTCGGTAGTTGGGTACATTCAAGATGCATATTAGGCATTCTTTGTAAAGTCACGTTTGATTATGTGCACGTATTGAGCATCAAATAATGGATCATGTTATACTCAACAAGTATGTCGGACATGCAGTATTGTGTTGGAATTTAAACATATAACTGGCCCTTTTGTTCGCATGTTTTGCAAGCATTATGCTTATGTCATGATTTTGGTGGCAACATCATCGCATAGTCTGTCTTCATGCTCTATGGTTCACTAACACTGTATAAAAAAAGAAAAAAAGCCACAGGCATGTCATGTGATCAAGGGCTTACGGGCCCGAAACGCGTCATGGCGGCATCTACTGCGGGTAATAAAAGTAATTAAGCACAAGTTGGTGTCCGTTTCCTGCTTTCGGAAGGTCCAGCAGCACGATTCTTCCGAATTAGTTGGATTTCGAGGATATATATATATATATATATATATATATATATATATACAGACACAGCCTCCGAGCAAAGGAGCCCTTGACCCTTCAGGGTGGCCTCAGAACAACGGGCACGGAGCGGCCCGTCTTTTAACATCCATCAAAGCAACACATGAGGCCCAATTCCGGAATAAAGGCATTTATTCACAGGTTTTAGCAGCGCAGAGGCATCTCCATTCCCTTACGCGTTTTGGCGTCTTGCCTTGTTCACAGGTGGAGACAATAATTAGCACAGTGCATACGTGTGCGCTTAAAAGATTTAAAATCACGTGACAGTCTTTGTGAAATACAGTCCCCATGATGCATTGCACTGATATTCATAATCCAGTACATGGAATCTTACTGATTATGTTCCTCTTTTAAATGTTCAATTCGTTGCAGTGCATTTCTCAATAATAGTGGGTGTTATTACTCTCACCGTCACGTCGATATCTGGCATGTTGCTGTTATTCCATATTTGCCTGTGTAAATGCCTCAGCTCCAGCACGATCGGAAAGAGAAATGTCATCTCTCTTTCTGAATCCCTTCCTGCAGCCAGTGTATTTTCGCTAAAATAGCCTCCTTGGTTGGGATTACATTGGCGAGTGGGTCGTGCTCCAGATAAATATACAGACAGAGCCTCCGAGCAAAGGAGCCCTTGACCTTTCAGGGTGGCCTCAGAACAACGGGCACGGAGCAGCCCGTCTTTTAACATCCATCAAAGCAACACATGAGGCCCAATACCGGAATAAAGGCATTAATTCACAGGTTTTAGCAGCGCAGAGGCATCTCCATTCCCTTACGCGTTTCGGCGTCTTGCCTTGTTCACAGGTGGAGACAATAATTAGCACAGTGCATACGTGCGCGCTTAAAAGATTTAAAATCACGTGACAGTCTTTGTGAAATACAGTCCCCATGTTGCATTGCACTGATATTCATAATCCAGTACATGGAATCTTAGTGATTATGTTCCTCTTTTAAATGTTCAACTCGTTGCAGTGCATTTCTCAATAATAGTGGGTGTTATTACTCTCACCGTCACGTCGGTATCTGGCATGGTGCTGTTATTCCATATTTGCCTGTGTAAATGCCTCAGCTCCAGCACGATCGGAAAGAGAAATGTCATCCCTCTTTCTGAATCCCTCCCTGCAGCCAGTGTATTTTTGCTAAAATAGCCTCCTTGGTTGGGATTACATTGGCGAGTGGGTCGTGCTCCAGATAAATATACAGACAGAGCCTCCGAGCAAAAGAGCCCTTGACCCTTCAGGGTGGCCTCAGAACAACAGGCACAGAGCAGCCCGTCTTTTAACATCCATCAAAGCAACACATGAGGCCCAATACCGGAATAAAGGCATTTATTCACATGTTTTAGCAGCGCAGAGGCATCTCCATTCCCTTACGCGTTTCGGCGTCTTGCCTTGTTCACAGGTGGAGACATTAATTAGCACAGTGCATACGTGCGCGCTTAAAAGATTTAAAATCACGTGACAGTCTTTGTGAAATACAGTCCCCATGATGCATTGCACTGATATTCATAATCCAGTACATGGAATCTTAGTGATTATGTTCCTCTTTTAAATGTTCAATTCGTTGCAGTGCATTTCTCAATAATAGTGGGTGTTATTACTCTCACCGTCACGTCGGTATCTGGCATGGTGCTGTTATTCCATATTTGCCTGTGTAAATGCCTCAGCTCCAGCACGATCGGAAAGAGAAATGTCATCCCTCTTTCTGAATCCCTTCATGCAGCCAGTGTATTTTCGCTAAAATAGCCTCCTTGGTTGGGATTACATTGGCGAGTGGGTCGTGCTCCAGATAAATATACAGATACAGCCTCCGAGCAAAGGAGCCCTTGACCCTTCAGGGTGGCCTAAGAACAACGGGCACGGAGCAGCCCGTCTTTTAACATCCATCAAAGCAACATATGAGGCCCAATACCGGAATAAAGGCATTTATTCACAGGTTTTAGCAGCGCAGAGGCATCTCCATTCCCTTACGCGTTTCGGCGTCTTGCCTTGTTCACAGGTGGAGACATTAATTAGCACAGTGCATACGTGCGCGCTTAAAAGATTTAAAATCACGTGACAGTCTTTGTGAAATACAGTCCCCATGATGCATTGCACTGATATTCATAATCCAGTACATGGAATCTTAGTGATTATGTTCCTCTTTTAAATGTTCAATTCGTTGCAGTGCATTTCTCAATAATAGTGGGTGTTATTACTCTCACCGTCACGTCGATATCTGGCATGGTGCTGTTATTCCATATTTGCCTGTGTAAATGCCTCAGCTCCAGCACGATCGGAAAGAGAAATGTCATCCCTCTTTCTGAATCCCTCCCTGCAGCCAGTGTATTTTTGCTAAAATAGCCTCCTTGGTTGGGATTACATTGGCGAGTGGGTCGTGCTCCAGTTAAATATACAGACACAGCCTCCGAGCAAAGGAGCCCTTGACCCTTCAGGGTGGCCTCAGAACAACGGGCACGGAGCAGCCCGTCTTTTAACATCCATCAAAGCAACACATGAGGCCCAATATATATAATATATATATATATATATATATATATATATATATATATATATATATATATACAGTATTATGCTTAATAAAATATTTATTTTACATTGTATAAAATTTTATATTTTAAATGTATTACTATCAAGATATATGTGTACATACATGCATATATATATATATATCTATATATATATATATATATATATATTCATTACCAAAGTGCCCAAAGCATTCGAAGGGTCACTCGACGTCGCCCGCATCATCCGGCCTAATGTTGCTGCTCTCCTCGTCTTCCATGCATTATTCATGAATTCCCCCGACGCGTTTCGAAGCTGTTATGCCTCTTAATCATGGGGCTGCTTGAAGAAAAATGGCATCGCGGACTCACATTATTTAAATTTTTGGCATCTTTTATTTCTACACAGCCCCTCCTATTGGCTCGGTTAGTGCAGTTCCTCAGGATGCATTGTGGGATGTGTAGTTGCTAATGTATGTACAGTCATTATTCCCTTAAGTAGGTGCGATGTCCATTCATACAATTGAAGCTTTGGATTAACCTTGGTAGGATGTGGAGAACAACAGGAGAGCACTTTACTGCAAATGGAACGACGTGCTGAAGTCCAATTTCTCCAATGCCCATGGAGGCAGAAGGATGCACTCCGCTGCAGGCATATTTAATCAAATGTATTCAGCCAGAGCATGACAACAAAGAGCGCCTCCCCGACACGTTTCGCTTCAATGTCCTTACTCATGGGTGTGGTAGGCGAATCCATATATCACATGACTGTTCACTTTCCTTTATACCAGAGGCACTCATAATAGGCCAACCGCTCGGAATCAAAAATGATGCATTATGGGCAATCTCCAAATCATTATTCCAAATGGATATCCGAGTGGAACATATTTGTAGGTATAAAAAGTCACAATCATTATCAAAATTAAGCCCTTCACTGGGTACACTTTGGTCATGTTCATCATTTACAAACCATGCAGTCCCATGTTCGGCAAAATCTGCAGGCAAGCACGAGCCCCCTACACAGCAAATCTGCGACAGCACGGGCCGTCCGCCATGATCACGGCGGCACAGTGCTGACATTGACGAGGTGGTACAATCCTGTACCGGCATCGGCGTCAAATGTAAGTCCAATTTCTCCAACGCCCATGGAGAAAGAAGGATGCCCTCCACTGCAGGCATATTTAATCATATGTATTCAGCCAGAACATGACAACAAATATATGTATATTACCTACTGGCAGTCACCAGTAGGTAGTTACAGTTAGTACTTTGTTTCTATTCAAAAAGCGTTTTCTTTTTGCCAATATCTTTGGCGTCGTTTGACGAATCTTCACGAAATTTTCAAAACTAATGGGGCGCTTCAGTCAGCTCCTGTCTTGAAAGTTTTGGGGTGATTTGTGAAGTGAGGGTTGAGAAAAAAGGGGGGTCCCAAAACACGTTTTCCACATGTTAATTTCCATAGGAATTTTGAAACCGGTTACAGCCCGAACTGCTGAAAGGAATTACACCAAATTTGGCAAAGAGGTAGTCCTTGGTTCAGAAAGAGACCTTTTTTTAAATGGTGTAAATCCATTTATTAGTTCCTGAGAAATTAAAAAAAGAAAAATATCGATATCTGAGCACCGAGGAGGAGTCGCGACTCCACCCGAGCACAAGCTGACTTCTGTTTGTCTGCCAACACTCCAAACCAGGAAGTGTTTGCAGCCTTCTTGTGACTCAGTGAATATGTATATATATATATATATATATATATATATATATTCACTGAAAAAACCATGGGTTTCACACACGTTATAGTTAGGAATTAGCATTTAAAAAACCTTAGAAATTCAATGAAAAAACCAAAGGTTTCACACATGTTATAGTTAGCTGGACATTTGACTCGTAAAAAACCAATGAAATTCCCCCGTTATAGTTAGTTCAGCTAACTATAACTCGCGCGCCCGCAATGCACTACTGATGACGTCACATATTACATCACTCATGACATGGTCAGTGACATCACTCATGACATCACTGATGACATCTCAAATGACATCACTGATGACATCATCCAGTGAATGTGTGTTTTTCTGAAAATTAAATATGTTTTATATATGTATATCTCAAGGTCGATGGAAAAATAAATGAGTATATAAGTGTCTAAATTGATGATTTGTTTCTGAAAAATTGATTGTATAACTGACTGATTAAGTGTATCTTAGTGAATACATGGCTTAGTGAGTAATGTTTAAATGTGTAAATACCTGTATCAGTCTCTCACTTTGTGTATAAGTGGCTGCATGGGTTGGTGAGTAGCTACATGGGTGTCTATATAGGTTATTAGTTGGTTTTTTGAGTATCAGTCTGAGTATCTTCATGGTGCAGTGGGGGGTATTACGTAGTGCATAGGTGCATGAATGAGTGACTCACTGTTTGTATGTGTTGAAGTCAGCATGTGTGCACGACTGTATGGGTGGATGAGTGTGTGCATGGGTGTGTTAGTGAGTGAATGACTGTCTCAATAGTGTCTTCATAAGTAACTACATATGTTTTAAACTAGTATATGTGACTATTGTTGTTTATAAGTGAGTATATGTGAGAGTGAGAGATTGGAAGAGTTCCTGTATGAATAAGTATGTGTTTCTATAAGTGATTGTTAAAAAGATTAAGTATGTGTAAGTTTCTGTTAAAGTAAGTGTGCTGGTGTGTGTATAACTGTATATGCAAGTAAATGGATGTTTGTTTCTTTATTAGCATGAGTGACTATGTGTGTGAGTAACTCTATGGATGAGTGGGATTGTGTTACAGGATGTTTAGGTGTATGAGTACATATGATGTGTGAGTACATGTATGAGTGACTGTATAGGATTGTTGGTGGATGAGTGGATGTGTATGTGGATCTTAGAATGACTGAATAGGTTGTTGTAACTGTTATTGGTATGTCCATTGTTTTGAAAATTTTAGTGTCTATTTTTGAATGTTTGTATCAAAGGTTATATTAGGGTGAGAGGAGGTCTACCACTCTGTCACAAGGATAATGTCATCAGTGATGTCATTTGAGATGTCATCAGTGATGTCATGAGTGATGTCACTGACCATGTCATGAGTGATGTAATATGTGACGTCATCAGTAGTGCATTGCGGGCGCGCGAGTTATAGTTAGCTGAACTAACTATAACGGGGGAATTTCATTGGTTTTTTACGAGTGAAATGTCCAGCTAACTATAACATGTGTGAAACCTTTGGTTTTTTCATTGAATTTCTAAGGTTTTTTAAATGCTAATTCCTAACTATAACGTGTGTGAAACCCATGGTTTTTTCTGTGAATTTGCAAGGTTTTTTAAATGCTAATTCCTAACTATAACGTGTGTGAAACCCATGGTTTTTTCAGTGAATTTGCAAGGTTTTTAAAATGCTAATTTTTTTTTTTTTCTTCTATTTTTTTTTACATATTTTTATTTTAATTTTCTATCCTTTTTTAAAGACTATGGTTAAATTTTTAAAATTCTATAATATGTTTTTTTTAATATATTTTATAAAATAAACATGTAAAATTTATTAGCAATACATTTTTTCCTTTTTTTTTATTTTTTTTTTAGTACGCGTACCGTAAGCTTACGGTAAGCGTACGGTTTACGCAACGTCCGTAATTTATCTACGCTGTTTGCGTATAGTTACGCAATTTGCGTAGCCGCGCGTCCTCCGCGTGGGACGCGTACGCGTGTACGCTACACGCGCACGTTACGCGGAAGTGTCGGGGAGTGACTGTTAAGCGCATGCGCGCAAGCGCGTGTCTTTTTTACGCGCATGCGTACTTTTGCCGTAAGCGTACCGTAAGCGTACGGTAGGTCATGTGATCATGAAACACAACTTTTGATTGGTTGAAACTACTTTCAGTTCTAGAACTCTCCTACACCACACCCATTCCCCTCATTTCTGCTTGTGATCCCTTAGGAGAAGGAGCTGGGTTGTCTTTGTGATACGATGGCAGAACAGCAGAGCCCTTCTGAGAGTGAGGCTAGCAGCACTACCTTGAGGCAGAGAGCGAGGAAACAAAAGACCTCTTACGTATGGGATTATTTTACTTTTCCAGAAGGCCAGCAAAAGGTAAATGCACCCTTAGTGACTTGCAAGCTGTGTAAGCGTGTACTTTCAAGAGGTAATCCTGACAGGAAGTATTCCTTTGGGAATCACACCATGATGAGACACCTTAAGGATGTACACAGAAGGACACATGCTCGACTTACTGAAGGTAACCCTTCAGTAAATCAACCAAGCACATCCACAGCAGCTCAGCCTGGACCATCATCTGCAGAGCCGAGTCCTTCTTCTGCAGGTCAGGTGAGCCCTTCATCTGTGGGGGGAGCATCTCCTTTTTCTGGTCCTCTGGAAATTAACCCTCGGTTTGCGAGGGTTGAAGTACGGTGCGCCCATTGTCACGATCTAATTACTTATAAGGAGACCAGTGTTTCCCTAGTGAACAGTAAAATAGATCAGCACACTTGTCGTACCGTCTAATATTCCCAATCTTTCTTTCCTCTGTCCCTGCATGAACACAACGGCTCTTTTAAGAGCCAACCTTACCTTTCATCTATTTTTTATATATGTTTTGAAAAACTTTTTTTTTTTTTTTTTTACCGTACGCGTACGGTACGCGTAATTTTTTTTTTTTAATTTAAAAAACACTAAAAATCAATTATCACATTACAAGGTCCTTGAGAGACTACAATTAAAAACTGCAAATGTGATTGTACAGAAGTGGAAAAAAAGGAACCATGATACTATTGACTTACCATACTCGCTCAAAAAAATATTTATTCATTTGTTTTTTTTTAAATTTACTTTAAAAATGGTTCTAGGTTTTGAATTTTTTTTATATCAATCTGAAAAAAAAGAAAAAAGTATTAATATTTTTTAAAACATTTTATAATACAGTACACATATTTACATATTTATCAAAAAATATTTTTGCCTTATTTTTGCTGTTTTCAGAATATATTGCATTTCACTATAAATTGTGAAAGCAATTGCATTCATCATTTAACAGCGGGCAAAAAAAAAATAACAATCTCAAAGATTGTATTAAAAAAGCCCAGAATCTCTTTTTACTTAAACTTAACAATATAGAAATGCATAATATTCTAAAAAATATCATCTAATATCAATACTTATTTCTTTAAAATACCGTCTGATATTTTTGTTTCAGAAGTATAATCACAATATTATATCTCAAATAACTCCAAAATACATCTGGTTCCATTTTCTTTAGGCTAAATAGTAATTTTAAAATTCTTTTTTGATTAAATTTCCAATGGTAATCCAATAAAATTCTAAAGTTTAATTTGTACAGATCTCACCGATTCTCTGTAACATATTGGTTCCCGAAAGATTTATTAATAATTAAATAAGTCCACAATAGAATTGGTTACCTTTCCGCATGGCCAAATAGTAATTTAAAAAATCTTTTTTGAAAAAATTTCCAATGGCACTCCAATAACATTCCAAAATTTAAATTGTGCAGATGTTACCGATTTTCTCTAAATTTTTGGTTTTCGAAAGTTTCATTAAAAATTAAAAAAGTCCACATTACAATTGGTTATCTTTCCATTAGGCCAAATGATAATTTAAAAAATCTTTTTTTTTTAAAATTCCAATGGTAATCCAATAAAATGGTAAAATTGTTTTGTCCAGATCTTGCCAAGTCTCTCTAAAATTTAGGTTTCAGGAAGATTAGATAGGAATTTGCTAAATCAAAAGGCAAACGTTGCTTAAAAACCAATTGGGAATCATTACACAGTGTCCAGCCTTTTTCACATTTAAGATAAACTGTGTAATGTCCAGAAGTAACAGTAGGTCCTTCATGGAAAATTATTGCAACAGTTACAAAAGTTTTTCCTGAAATTGATAATTGCTGTCCTGTAAACTTCTTTATTAAAGTATCCAATTTTGAACCATCAGCTCTACATCGTTGCATCATTAAAATGACATACTGTCCGTATTCCTTTAAAATTAACGTTGAAAACATGTCAGATTGACACTCACCGCATTGCTTGCTATGATTAGCATCTTTAACTAATTTAGCAAAAGTGACTGTTTTACTCTCTGGCAATGTCAAATAAATAAACCTTTCATTATCAACATTAGAGCCACATATATTATAACAGTTTTCACAACTATGTTCCCATTTATAAGAGAGACCAAATAAATTATCAATTGCAACTTCTTCTTCTTCCAGTACCTGAAGAAAATACATCAAAAATTCTTGTGCGTCTTGCTGTTCATTTTGAGAAAACTGTGTTCGTCCTGAACATACATCTAAAAGTTTTCTAATTTCAGTAGCACTTTCTATTTTAGTTTTATCAATACTCAGCTTTTCAAAAAGGAGACTCAGCTCAGAACAGAATCTTTTTCCCTGATTTACTATTATCTGCTCTTGCAAACTTTCCAGATAAAATGCAACATTCAGCACTACATTAGCGTAGCAGTTGACACCAGAGCTATTTTCAAAATGACATCCTACAACCTGTTCTTCTTTTTCCTTACTCTTTTTGCTTGCAATTACATCACTCCTCTTTTTTTTCCTCCTCTCTACATCTTCATTACAGATATTCTCATTTCTCCTTTTACGAGAAACTACACGTTTCTCCAACACAGGATACTGACCTAAATGAGGAGCATAGCTTCTTCTTAATCTATTATACTCCTTTACACAATTTGTATCAGCACTAACTTTTGAGTCATCAAAGTCTATCATGAATAAACCTGATAATGTTTTCACTTGTGACAAAGCAACATATGCCATACCTTCTTTGAACACAGTTGAACCAATGTTCACAAATGCACAATCTACAGTCAATCCTTGAGACTTGTGAATAGTTACAGCATATGCTAGCGAAAACGGAAACTGCTTCCTACGTACATATAAGTCTTTCACAAGCATGAAACGAACTGAACAACGACAAATGTCTTTAACTTCTTCAATCTGATCAAATTTTATTTTTAAACATTCAATTCCATATTTTTTCTGATAATTAATAAAACCCACAACTCTTCCCATAGCTCCATTAACTAAACCCTTTTCAACATCCAAATTTCTCCTTAAAAATACTCTACAGTTCATGCAAACATGTAGATTTTTTTCTAATCCAGCTGTTTTGGAAATGTTCTTCTCTAGTCAATCCAATTTATTTTTCAGTGTGCCTGTTAATGTGATAGTAATTCTTCCATCCTCAATTTTGTCCACTGCTTCCAATTTCCTGATCTCTTCCTTTTCCAATTTCAAAAGCTCCTCATTGAATATTGAGCATTCACGTAGAGTTGGCATTAAGCAGATGACACTTTTGTTTTCTGCAATGTTCTTGTATATCTTCTCTGCAACTATTTCTTCCTTTGGAAATAAATTATGTAGCAGCCGACTCTGTAATGCTTTTTTGCCAACTTCAGTGAGTAGTCCAATTCTGATATCTTTCAGAATACTTCCATATTCTTCATCGCTTGCTTGCCTCATATTAGTAGTAAGTTCCTTGGGGCAGATTTATGTAGCACTTGCGCCACTTTCGCGCCGCCGTTGCGTCACTTTTGTGGCGCAGCAGCGGTGCAAATCCTGCGCCATGGTGCGGGGTATTTACAACGTGACGCATCTGGGAGATGCGTCACGTTGTAAAACCCTGCGCCACATGTAGGCGTTCCAGGGCAGGTGGGGGCGTTCCGGCGCAGGAACACCTCCTAAAAGTGGCTGAGTGAAATCTACAAGATTTCACTCAGTCACTTTTAGGCCCATGCTGCGTCAAAACCCTGCGCCTGCTTGAAGCAGGCGTAAGGATTGACGCAGCATTTTAAATATAGGGCCCCCAGATCATTGCTGGAGCTGCGTCGCGCTTGCGACGCAACTCCAGCAATGCGCCACTTTTCGGCACAGATGCGTCACGCATCTGTGCCGTTTTTGCCCCATGGTGCGCCGCATTATAAATGCGGCGCATCCATGGTGGCGCAGCTGTGGCGCATAATAACTGGCGCATCCCTGCTGATATGCAGGGATGCGCCAGTCGTCATAAATCTGCCCCCTTGTACTCAAAGAAGGACCAAATATTTGTATTTCCGATGCTTCCCAATGACTTCTTCGTGTCTTCATGTGTGACAGTATTAAACACTGGTTGTCCTTTAACTGGAGTAAGTTGCAAAAGATCTCCAAAAACTATGACGTGTTTTCCACCAAATAACATGTCATAGTCTGTCTTCAGAATTTGCTGCATTCTTAAATGCACAAAGGCAAGCATTAAGTTTGAAACCATGCTCACCTCATCAATAATGAGAACTTGCATCTTCTTCAATACTCTTGAAACTTCCAAGGATGCTTCTCCAGTTAGCTTGTTGTATTGTATTTTGTTCTCATGCTCCACTGGTAACATTAGCAAACGATGTAAAGTGATTCCTTTTATGTTATATGCTGCTAACCCAGTTGGAGCAGTAACCACACAAGACAAAGTAGAATCCGTTTTTTGCTGTAGGTAGCTTCTGATGACTTTAATTAGGAAACTTTTTCCAGTTCCAGCTTGTCCGCTTACATACATCCTGATTGGATGAAATGATGTGCATGAGCACTCTTTTTTTTCATGTAGAAATCCGTGATCAATTTTGTTTCTGATCTCTTCATAAATTTGTTGCTGCTCTTCATTCAGTTGTCTTTCCAAATTTTGTAAGTCTATAAATTCTTCTTGAGCTTGATTCATAGCCGTTTCCACTTCATTCATGGCTATTGATGCTTCATTTTCAACGATTGGTTGTCCTAGGGGATCTTGACTGAGTGTTCCTGAACTTTGGCTGTCCTGAGAACTGTCTCTAGCTATTTCTGCTGCAATTGTAGTTTCCTGTTCAATTTCTTCATTTAACATTTGCAGATAACTTGAGAATGTACTGCATTGTATGCTGTCTTTGCAAGCATTAAAAGAATCTTCATAGCTTTGAAATTCTCCCAGTAGTTCATCCTCTGTACGCCATGGTTTAAACAACTGTAAAAGAGCCAAGTAGTAAAATTCCTTCTTGTCAGTAGTGTCGCAACTCAGCTTCCTGTGATTTATCAAACTTCCTTTTGTTTGCTTCACCAAACATCCTTCCTCACCAATGACTTTATATTTTCCATTGTTGATGTCTTCTGCGGCTTTCCGTGAATAAATGTAGTTCTGCAGCACTTCATAGAGACACATGTTCTCCAGATGTTGACTTCTCTTGGGATAATATGTGTCCAACATGTTTGATTTCAAAATATCTGTACTTTCTGGGTCATTCTCGGCCAAATATTCAATTTCTCCAACAGATTTCAGTACCCGATTTCTCATTGCTGCAAGGCCTAAACTTGCCCAAATTATTCTTCTTGATTTCGAGTAGAGACTTGCAGAAGATAACCTATCTGAACATTCGTAGGATCCAATTTCTCGATGCGATAACATCTTCAAACTGAAACTGTACAGCTTCTTACTGACAGTCTTCTCGTGAGAAATCTCTTCCCACATTTCCTTCAATTCTGTTTTTTCTGATTTCGTAATGTAAGACGTTACATATCGAGCAACAGCAATGGAATTGTCAGCTACATACTGTATATCCATGTTAGCGTTCCACATGGATAAAATGACTGGGTTGTAGTCATTTATATTTTTTGATTCTTCTTTTCTTTTTAGGTTGTAGGTATTCTTAGGTGATTTTCTTGTGATAGTATGTCTCACAGCTGACATAAAACTGTTTACTCTTCCATTTGAAAGAACAGGTCTAGGAAATCCAAATCGACATTTAGTGTAGTATTTATCTTTGCTCTTGTATTTCCGTCGACAGTATTTTCCACACCGATGACTTTGGAAACGTAAAACTTGCTCCTTTAACTTTTTCTCTTCTGTGCTTTTTGGTATAGCACATGTTGCATATTCTTCAATGTAAGATAACACTGCTTCATCAGTATCTGTTCCAAACTTTGGGGCATCCTTGATCCACAACAGCATATGAATATGAGGAGCACCTCTTGCCTGGTACTCTTTTCTCCAAAAGAAATCCACTACTTCTCCTAGAGGTGGATTTTTTTTATTGCAGATGAAGGACATCATAGCCTCAAATCTATGATTGAAATATCTGCAAACATTAACCGGATCCAATGAGCACAGTTCTCCTGCTGTCTTGTATTCGATGTTTTTAATGTTTGAATTTGCCTCTCGTAGAAAATCCAGTAAATCATCCCAAGCGTACTCGGCACAGCTTAGGGTAACGAACCATGTTGGTGTTCCTAAATTCCGTAACATGCATTTTAATTCACCATGGCGTCGGTACCAATATTCATTTGTCCCACGCTGACAAGCCATCAGATTGATCAGTTGTGTTTCCAAATGATCATCTCGGTGCTGCACTTTCTCCATAAAATCCTTAGCAGACACATTTTGTAAATGTACTCCACTTTTTAAAATGTGATTTACTGCATAAGACAGTGCAGACAAATCACTTTCAAATAAAAGATGGAACAAATAAGGAATACTTTGTCGAAATCTGGGATCTTCAGCATATAGTCTTGTAGTCCGATACTCAGAAGCTGGAATCTGTTCCGGACGTTCATCGTATCGTCCTCCTTTTCCTTTAGGAAACAGCTGGGGAAAACATCGAGCTTCCAAGCTCTCCTCCCATACACTCACGGGAGTTCCTTTTGCTTTCTTCATCTGAAAGAGATCAATATTGTCTCCCATAACTTCTTTTGAATGAAGAGGATGTATGCTAAAATGTTCATAAATTTCTTCTTCCTTTGACTTGTCCACTTTTTCAATTTGTCCAGTTGGTGTTTCTGTGTCTTCTTGTAAATCTTCTTCTTCTTCTTCTTCTATATAAATTGATTCATACCATTTGTTATTCCTTTTCAAATACAAATTTGCTCTTTGTACTTTCCGCACATCTACCAGCTCCTGCCAAATCTTCTTATTCTTTGTAGGTACACCATTAACCAGAATAATTAATGGTTCAGTTTCCAAAGTATCCACATCAATAGTTTCCATATTTTTTTTCAAATCCAAGGGCAAATACACCACTCTACCTTTTAAACCTCTCAGTAAATCTGAAGGAGGTAATTTACCAGTTTTGGGCTCCATACGTACTATGGTCTGGAACGGATGAACACATTGAATGAGTATAGACTCATATGTATTTAATTCAGAAAGTTCAGCAGGAATAGCATCAAATTATTATGTACAGCTCTGGTCGGCATTCTATTTTCCTCTAACTTGTTGTAACAGTATTTACAAATACGCTGATCTTCACCCAATTCAAAACAATTTTCAAGAAATATATATGTGGCAAAATCCTTCCACTTATAATTATCTTCATTTTCACTCTTTCTGTAGAGATCAACATTCCTAGTTTGTTTTCTATAATGAGTTCTGCGGCAACAAATACAAGTAAAATGTGGTCTTTCATTAGAGATTATTGCAAATTTTGTTATGTGATCATTAAATGTCTTACTTACAGAGGGTTCTACATTCTCTTCCACTTCTTCCTCATTTACTGTGTCCTTCTCTGCACTGTTTTGTTCAGGACCAAAGTAACAAAACTGAATTTCATCAACAACCTTCTCTACATCTGATACCGTTCCTCGGAACAGAGCCCTATTCAATTCATTTAACTTTATTGCTGGACTTTTAGCAAAATACAACCGTCTCACAAACTTTCTCATTTCAGTATGATGAACAGCCAGCATCCTAAAATGATGGAAAACACTATTACACACTTTTCTAGATAGACAAGCCAGAGAATGACCCTGCAAACCAGTATTCTCTCTCACTCTGCATGGATCCAGACTTTGAAGCACCTTAATCTTCTGTTTTATACTTTTTTTACTATATTCTCTTAGAAACTCACGAAATTTGTCAATAGATTCCTGACGCACAGTGCAAATACTACTACAATTCCAAGTGTACACTGGGGCTTTAGGACGTCTCCCCATAGCCTCATCCACCATCACTTGTACCTCATCTCTTGGAACCATTATCTCCTTCTCCATTATGCAACCATTTTTCACTTCGTAAGCACGACCTCTGGTGTCAACTGCATGCAGCAAACTATTACTTTGAAAATAGCTCTCTTCATTAAAAAAAGGTTCACTACTTGAACTATGCATCCACTTTCCTAAAAACACTTTACAAAAGTTTGTTCTGTTCACTACTCTTTTCCTTTTGCTATGTGATTTCAGTACATTAACCATTCTGTCTAATGTACGCATCCTATTCAAAATTAAAATGAATAGTTTCCTTTTTAATTCTAATGCCTTTGCTGCAATGGCTTCAATTTCTTTTTTTCTCTTATAAAACTTAGCCTTTTGCTTATATTTCTTCACATCCTTTATCAAATTGGACATAACTCTTCTCTGAAACATTTTTCTACGTATCTCTTCAAACGCTGTTTTTCTGTTTATGTAAATCTTTTCAGTTGCAGAAGGTATATTTGCATTAACTAAATTCTCAATTTTTTCCTGTCCTTTTCTTTTCAAAACATTCTTTCCAGTACAGACATTTTGTACATTTTTCCTTTTTTTGAATATGTTTTTTAGAAATTGTTTTGTCTGCTTACCAGAAGATTTTTTCTTTTTCCCAACATGAGCATCTTCTACTAACTTTGGTCCTCCAGTTGTCTTCAAATATAGGTTTTTTTTGTGGTTTTTTTTAACTCTGGATTTTGTAGGCATCTTAAATTTTGTTCACTGCTCTTCAGCAATACCTGAAAAAAACTAAAAAAAAATCCTTTATTTTATTTAAATATATTACTACATTTCTTTTCAGAATAGTCACAAAACGTAATTTCTTTGCCAATTTGAAAACACACTTATTACTCTTTTTTTTGGCAAGTGATAATCACTTTTACAGACTGACACATTATAAATCCACTTTTCAGATTTTTTTAAAAGCACATGTCCAAACTGCTTTTTCAGACCACCACCATGTGTAACCTGGGTGACTGCCTACACTCCAGCAAGGGCAATCAGCCTTAGTGATGCTGAATGTATTTGCATTACTGACTGAAACCTCAAACCCCACTCACTTGTAAATACTGTGCATGATTCCACATGGTAAGCAGTTGGGTGTGTGCTAAGAGTCTGCTTCTGCACCAAAAAATGGCTCCCCCTTTTTCCTACTAATGCAACTGTGAAATCACCAGAGCAAAACGCAATAAATCTCTGCCTGTAATTCCTATTTGCATACAGAGTCATGTTTTCACATTAGTAACAAAACGAAATTTCTTTCCCAATTTGAAAGCACACTTACTGCTCTTTTTTTTGGCAAGTGATAATCACTTTTACAGACTGACACATTATGAATCCACTTTTCAGATTTTTTAAAAAGCCCATGTCCAGACTGCTTTTTCAGTCCACCACCATGTGTAACCTGGGTGACTGCCTACATACCAGCAAGGGCAACCAGCCTTAGTGATGCTGAATATATTTGCATTAGAGACTGAAACCTCAAACCCCACTCGCTTGTAAATACTGTGCATGATTCCACATGGAAAGCAGCTGGGTGTGTGCTAAGAGTCTGCTTCTGCACCAAAAAATGGCTCCCCCTTTTTCCTACTAATGCAACTGTGAAATCACCAGAGCAAAACGCAATAAATCTCTGCCTGTAATTCCTATATGCACACAGAGTCATGTTTTCACATTAGTCACAAAACGAAATTTCTTTGCCAATTTGAAAGCACACTTACTGCTCTTTTTTTTGGCAAGTGATAATCACTTTTACAGACTGACACATTATGAATCCACTTTTCAGATTTTTTAAAAAGCCCATGTCCAGACTGCTTTTTCAGACCACCACCATGTGTATCCTGGGTGACTGCCTACATACCAGCAAGGGCAACCAGCCTTAGTGATGCTGAATGAATTTGCATTACAGACTGAAACCTCAAACCCCACTCGCTTGTAAATACTGTGCATGATTATACATGGAAAGCAGCTGGGTGTGTGCTAAGAGTCTGCTTCTGCACCAAAAAATGGCTCCCCCTTTTTCCTACTAATGCAACTGTGAAATCACCAGAGCAAAACACAATAAATCTCTGCCTGTAATTCCTATTTGCACACAGAGTCATGTTTTCACATTAGTCACAAAACTAAATTTCTTTGCCAATTTGAAAGCACACTTACTGCTCTTTTTTTTGGCAAGTGATAATCACTTTTACAGACTGACACATTATGAATCCACTTTTCAGATTTTTTAAAAAGTCCATGTCCAGACTGCTTTTTCAGACCACCACCATGTGTATCCTGGGTGACTGCCTACATACCAGCAAGGGCAACCAGCCTTAGTGATGCTGAATGTATTTGCATTACAGACTGAAACCTCAAACCCCACTCGCCTGTAAATACTGTGCATGATTATACATGGAAAGCAGCTGGGTGTGTGCTAAGAGTCTGCTTCTGCACCAAAAAATGGCTCCCCCTTTTTCCTACTAATGCAACTGTGAAATCACCAGAGCAAAACGCAATAAATCTCTGCCTGTAATTCCTATTTGCACACAGAGTCATGTTTTCACATTAGTCACAAAACGAAATTTCTTTGCCAATTTGAAAGCACACTTACTGCTCTTTTTTTTTGGCAAGTGATAATCACTTTTACAGACTGACACATTATGAATCCACTTTTCAGATTTTTTAAAAAGCACATGTCCAGACTGCTTTTTCAAACCACCACCATGTGTATCCTGGGTGACTGCCTACATACCAGCAATGGCAACCAGCCTTAGTGATGCTGAATGTATTTGCATTACAGACTGAAACCTCAAACCCCACTCGCTTGTAAATACTGTGCATGATTCCACATGGAAAGCAGCTGGGTGTGTGCTAAGAGTCTGCTTCTGCACCAAAAAATGGCTCCCCCTTTTTCCTACTAATGCAACTGTGAAATCACCAGAGCAAAACGCAATAAATCTCTGCCTGTAATTCCTATTTGCACACAGAGTCATGTTTTCACTTTAGTCACAAAACGAAATTTCTTTGCCAATTTGAAAGCACACTTACTGCTCTTTTTTTTGGCAAGTGATAATCACTTTTACAGACTGACACATTATGAATCCACTTTTCAGATTTTTTAAAAAGCCCATGTCCAGACTGCTTTTTCAGACCACCACCATGTGTATCCTGGGTGACTGCCTACATACCAGCAAGGGCAACCAGCCTTAGTGATGCTGAATGTATTTGCATTACAGACTGAAACCTCAAACCCCACTCGCTTGTAAATACTGTGCATGATTATACATGGAAAGCAGCTGGGTGTGTGCTAAGAGTCTGCTTCTGCACCAAAAAATGTCTCCCCCTTTTTCCTACTAATGCAACTGTGAAATCACCAGAGCAAAACGCAATAAATCTCTGCCTGTAATTCCTATTTGCACACAGAGTCATGTTTTCACATTAGTCACAAAACGAAATTTCTTTGCCAATTGGAAAGCACACTTACTGCTCTTTTTTTTTGGCAAGTGATAATCACTTTTACAGACTGACACATTATGAATCCACTTTTCAGATTTTTTAAAAAGCCCATGTCCAGACTGCTTTTTCAGACCACCACCATGTGTATCCTGGGTGACTGCCTACATACCAGCAAGGGCAACCAGCCTTAGTGATGCTGAATGTATTTGCATTACAGACTGAAACCTCAAACCCCACTCGCTTGTAAATACTGTGCATGATTATACATGGAAAGCAGCTGGGTGTGTGCTAAGAGTCTGCTTCTGCACCAAAAAATGGCTCCCCCTTTTTCCTACTAATGCAACTGTGAAATCACCAGAGCAAAACGCAATAAATCTCTGCCTGTAATTCCTATTTGCATACAGAGTCATGTTTTCACATTAGTCACAAAACGAAATTTCTTTCCCAATTTGAAAGCACACTTACTGCTCTTTTTTTTTGGCAAGTGATAATCACTTTTACAGACTGACACATTATGAATCCACTTTTCAGATTTTTTAAAAAGCCCATGTCCAGACTGCTTTTTCAGACCACCACCATGTGTAACCTGGGTGACTGCCTACATACCAGCAAGGGCAACCAGCCTTAGTGATGCTGAATGTATTTGCATTACAGACTGAAACCTCAAACCCCACTCGCTTGTAAATACTGTGCATGATTCTACATGGAAAGCAGCTGGGTGTGTGCTAAAAGTCTGCTTCTGCACCAAAAAATCGCTCCCCCTTTTTCCTACTAATGCAAATATAAAATTACCAGAGTTGTACACAATAAATCTCTGCCTATATTTCCCAACATGTGTAACCTGGGTGACTGCCTACATTCCAGCAAGGGCAACCAGCCTTAGTGATGCTGAATGTATTTGCATTACTGAGTCCAACCTCAAACCCTTAAACTATTCTTTTTTTATACCAATACACCTTAATGTATCGTGAAAACATAGTCCATATTATTTTACATGTTCCTCACATTTAAATTTCTCCCAAAACAGAAAATAATAAACACAACTTCAACAAAAAGAATTACATTTCTATTATTCATTTCTTAATTTACCATATACATCTCCTCTCAAACTCTAAACTCACCTTTAAAATTAGTTAGTTGTGAAAGAAATGTGGCACTCAAACAGCAGATTATCAGAGCCAGGATCTCTGTTCTCTACACCTCTCTCCTCTCAGCAGAACCAGATAATGGCAAAGTTTCCCTCTATTTTTCCACACATATACATGTAAGTTTCAAATCTCAGTGCTTCCCCCTTTTTTCAAATGTAATCACACATTTCTATTGGTTGAAAACCAACCCTTTTCCAAAAGTACCCTTCCCCCAACTTGACTTCTGCCTAGTACCCTTCCCCCAACTTGACTTCTGCCTGCTACCATAGCAACAGCTCATGGAACACTGCTGTGTGGAGTCAGGTCAGAAGTTCGCCAAACAATGTTTCAATTCCAAAGAGCAAGAGTGCTTGACTTTTCAAACCTAACAGCAAATCCATAGTACTGTTCTTCGGTAACACATTTTTCTGTACCAATACAAAACATGCTTCTATTAATTTACACATACAGCCTAGTTTTTATTCTAGAATGGTATGAAACAGCCAATCAGTTCTTTTTTAAAAAAAAAAAATATGTATGCCTCCATTTCCAAACTGTCTTTCTTTTCATATTGCCATTCTACTGAAAGACACCTCCTGAGTGCATCCAGTTCTCCTTTGAAGATGTTCACAGTGTGGATTGTAGGGCACAGCTATGTCTTCTGGAGTGAAAAGTATGCAGAGAAAACAGATATGGTGAGAGACCTTGCTTTGCCAAATGTAGACATTAAATGGATTGGTCAGAGAGGGTTAAAGTGGCACCAATTGATGCCATTGGTGAAATCCTTCATGCAAATCCAACACCCTGACCTCATAATAGTGCACTGTGGTGGCAATGACCTAGGCACTTTGACTGGGGTAGGTCTGGAAATGCTTATGAAGGACACCTTTGCACAACTGTTTTCACTTTTCCCTAAAACTGCCTTTGTGTTTTCCAACATATGCCAAAGGCAAAAAAGGAACTGGTCCAATCATTTCTGTCCGCAGATTGACAAAGCAAGAAAGCACGTCAACAAATCTGTTTCTGCTTTCCTCCGTGACTATGGTATGGGTTCCATTTACCACAACAACTTGCGTTACGACATGCAAGACATTTATAGAGGAGATGGTGTGCACTTCAATGATGAAGGGAACAGAGTCTTCCTCTTGATCCTTAGACTCTGCATCGGTACTTACTTGTAGGTACCACTAAAAAATAACTTCATAAACACAACGGCTCTTTTTAGAGCCCCCTAATATCTAAACTCTTAAATCTGCATTTCATTTTTTTTTTTTTTTTTTTGTTACCGTACGCTTACCGTACGCGTACCCCGTGATTTTTTTTAAAATCAATAAATGTTTTCTTTGTACTTTTCTGTCCTTCTTTGACCCCCTCACAAATGTAAGGGGGTCTGTAACTCTCCTCCTTGCCCCCTTTTCTTGTTATCACTCTTTTTTTTCTGAGTGAAACACACGAAATGGCGGCCGCCGCTTCCTGGTTTCGGCTGATTCGAATGTTTACTAAGATCTAAGAGCCAATCAGAATCGCGCTCGCGCACGCCACCGTACGCGTACGGTAAGCGTACCGTAAGCGTACCGTAAGCTGGCTCAGATATATATATTGATTTAAAGGCTATTTTCTCAGAATCTACTGAACAGATTTACACCAAACCTACAAAAGGCACTTCCTTGACCTGAGGACTACCTCTCTGCCAAATTTCTAGTAATTCTGTTCAGCCGTTCGGGCTGTAGCCCTGTCTAAAGGTCCTATGGAAAAATGCATGGGAAAAACGCGTTTTGGGACCCCCCTTTTATCTCAGCCCCCGCTTGACGAATCCCCCCGAGACTTTCAGGGTAGGAGCGGAGCGTAGCGCCCCACCTATTTTGAGAAATTCGCGAGGATTCGTCGACCGGCGCCAAAGTTATTCAAAATAGAATGTTGCGGATTTCCTATGGAAACGTGGTCCTAACTATAACTACCTATATATAGATATACTGCAAAACCATAGGTTTCAGGGGTGTTATAGTTAGCTGGACATTTCCCTCGTACAAAACCCTAGAAATTCCCCTGTTATAGTTAGTTCAGCTAACTATAACACGCGCCCCCGCAATGCACTACTGATGACGTCACATATTACATCACTCATGACATGGTCAGTGACATCACTGATGACATCACTGAAGACATCTCAAATGACATTACTGATGCCAGTTTTTTAAATGCCAATTCCTATCTATAACGTGCATGAAACCTATGGTTTTTTCAGTGAATTTCAAAGGTTTTTTAAATGCTAATTCCTATCTATAACTTATCTCTGAAGATATCATGTTTAATGATTTTGATTTGATTTCTATATTTTTCAAATTCAGTGTGTCAATTTCATTAATTACATTTTTTTTTAAAATACTTTTTTATCACCATTTTTTAAACTTATTTTTTCAATTAATTCTTTTAAAAATTAAAAAATATTATTTGAACTTAATGGATTTTTCAAACATATTTTTTTATATTTTTCAAAATATTTTTTAACTATATGTACAAAACTTTATTTTATATATTTTTTTCAATGTTTTTGGATCCGCGCACCCTAAGCGCACCGTTCCCGATCCCTACGCGATAGCTTCCGCGCATGATATGCGTTGGGTACGTGTTTAGTGCGCGATCACAATGCGACCGGTACGCGACTCCCAGCGTATACGCCACACGTTCGATGTACGTAACGCGATGTTTACACGCTTCCGCGATGCGTCATCTGCGTCTATGACGCGGTAGGTGCGCAGATCCCGCAAAATATTTAACATTTGAAAAAACATATATATATGTATTTCATGTGAATATTAATTGAAGACAAACTCTAAACTAGTCTTAAAACTAATATATTTTTACATCTAATCCTATAATTTTTTTTTATTCAATTTCGCGGATGCACGCTGGGTGCATGTTGCGTAAGCGCAGGGTGCGCGGATCCCATGTGACCTGCAAAAAAAGAGATTTGATTGGTTCATTACACTTCCTCTTCTAACTATTGAAAGACCCCACCCATTTCAATCATTCTTCTTTGACCTTCTTTAGAGCACCATCTCTTTGGAGAGAAGAAGATTTTTTAGACTAAGTTTACACTTAGCTCTAACTTTTTTCAACCAAAAATGGCTTCAAGGCAGCAGGCATCACCTGCATCACCTCATACTTCTGAAGATGAATTTTTGGCGGAGGCAACACCCAAAGAACGTTTTTCTTCAGTGGTGTGGACATTTTTTACTTTTCCCGAGGGGCAGAATAAGACCAATGCCACCTTGGTCACGTGCAAGATTTGCAAAAGAGTCCTGTCACGAGGGGATCCTAACAAGAAATACTCTTGCGGCACGGCAAGTATGATGAAGCACATGAGGACCCTTTATCCAAACAATCTTGCACGAGAAGAGTGCCGACGGATGAGAAACACACCTGCTCCTGCGCCATCCACCTCATCGCAGCCGAGCACATCTAGAGTGCATCCATCAGCCCAAACCTTGGACATCCATCCTCAATTTCAATTTTTAAAAGTGCTCTGCACTAAGTGCAATGCGACTTTGTGCTATGGTGAGCAGTCGATCGATCTGATCTGCCGCCGCCAAGAAAGTCACATTTGCTAGTTAAAAAAAAAAAAATGTATTGTTCCCTGAAGTTCATTGTTTCGTTTCTCCTGTTTTGTTTTGTTTTGTTTTTTTGCAGAAAAACCAAACAAATTTAAAAATTGTTCAGAAAACCCCCAAAAAATTATAAAAGATGAAAGAAGAAAAAAAAAAGTTCTTGTAAGAACTAACTTTCCTGGTTTAAAAAAAGAGCTAAATTTCTTAGTTAGTGTTAGTTTAGATGAATGTATGTGTAGTACGTAATTGACTGAATGAATGCATTAGTAGCGTATGGTGAATGTATAAGTGCAGAAGTATGAGGAAGTGCTGCAGCATCACACAGTAACCTCTTTAACTGCAATGTGCTGTAGTACTTCCGAAGCACAGGGATGCAACATATGTACATAAATATGTTGCAAATCTATGCTTCTGTCTGCACGGCTGCTTAAACTGCAGCCATGTGGTGACACAGGCACCCTTGCACCATAGTGCAAGGATATCTGTGTCATGTGCTGTTTGTTTTTCTGCAGGAAGACACACCTTCCTGCACAAAAACAACGAGAAAATGCATTTTTCTCCTTCAATGTAAGCTGAACATTTCAGCATGCATTGAAGATACAAAAATGTGGAGAAATGAAAACAATTCTCCTTGTTGTGCTTTCCTACACCAATTTTAGAATGGCACACCATTCACACACATATCGAGATTCATGATTTCTGATAAATCTAGACATGTGTCTTGTTCTATGAGTATTCAGTGCAATCATGCACAGCAACACTTATAGAACACCCTTTCAAAACAAAGTGGTCTGCACGATGAGCTTGTATTTACATGGAGTATAAAAAGTGCACAGAGTGCCTTTTCCTCTCTTTGTAAATATTAAAGAGTATCTTACACAATAACTATGTTACAAAAAGTGACATATTTCCGTTTTTAAAATTCCTTGCGAATGATAAAAGGTAAGCACAGAGTTTTGTCTGCAAAGATGTTCAAAGAAGAATGATTGAAATAATTGCGGTCCTTCAATAGCTAACATAGGAAATATTATGAACCTCTCAAATCTCTTTTTTTGCAGGTCACATGATATCTGATTATGGTCAGATTTCAAAACTACATAGGTATAAACAGAGTGTTTTTAGAAACATGTTTCCACTTTGTAGCTGCTTGCAGACCTCCTCATTCAGCATATTGAGACTTAGTTAAAATTACCTTCACAGTAATAGGAATAAAAAATGGTACACATTTTTTTCACATTTTCATTCCAATCTAAATTCTTAAAAATTGCTTATTTTAAAATGTGGATCTGTGAAAGAAAAGGGAAAAAAAATTATAACATGTAATAATACATTTTTTACAACACAGCATAATTTCCACAAAGTAATTTTTTTGCCTTTTTTGCTCTTCTCAGAATATATTAAATTTCACTAAAAATAGTGATTTCAATCGTACTCATCACTTAACAGCGGGCAAAAAAAACACAATCTCAAAGATTGTTAAAAAAATAACAACATGCTATTCTCCCAAAAAAAAACAAGATACAAATCACAGATATATAAAATGCACACAGCTAACAAAAGTTTTTAAACTTTGACTTACAAAAACTGTAAATGATGTCGCTTTAAAATATTCACCTAATCTAAAGATGAATTTTTGGAGGATGCACCACGCCCACAACGTTTTCCTTCAGTGATGTGGAAATGTTCTACTTTTCTCGAGGGGCAAACAAAGACCAATGCCACCTTTGTCATGCGCAAGATTTTCAAAAGAGTTCTGTTACGAGGGGATCCTAACAAAAAAAACTCGTGCGGCACAGCAAGTATGATGAAACACCTAAGGACCCTTCATCCAAACAATCTTGCACGAGAAGAGTGCAAACAGATGAGAAACACTCCTGTTCTGTATCTGTAAAAAAGAATCACAAATAAATGTATATTAATACATTTCAAATTTATACTATTCCATTACTGTACAAGCACATTTTATATAAATACTGAGTAAGAAACTATAGCCCTGAACCACAAGTGTGACGATGGTAAAAAACTACATGCATAGTGCATACTACTTTGAAGCAGTTCATGCCCTAAAGCCTACCTCACTAAAACACTACATGCTAACTGACTAAATGATTATAGTACTATAAGGAGACACACTGGGTGAGTGACAGGGTGTTTGCTAGAAGTGTATGAATACTAACTAGGGAATTGAAGGTGTGAAACACAACTGTGTAGGTGATTAGAGGACTGCACCCATACTGCATAGGCATTTAAAGCAGTCCATGTGCTAAGGCCTGTCTCACTGCATGACTACTTGGGTACTGACTGAATGATTAGAGTACAGCAAGGAGAGTGCCTAGGTGAATTTATAAGTGGTAGGCTTTTCGCACAGGGAATGGATTAGTACTTGGTACTGAATGGGTCACTAGAGGAGTGCAAAGGCAGTGACAGGGTGTTTGCTGGACTGTATGGATACTGACTAGGGAATTGAAAGTGTGAAAGACAAGTGTCTAGGTGGTTAGAAGACTGCATACATAGTGGATAGGGGTTTGAAGCAGTCCATGTGCTAAGGCTTGGCTCAGTGCATGAATACTTAGGCACTGACTGAATGATTAGAGTACTACAAAGATAGTATCTTGGTGAATTTATAAGTGTTTGAGTTTTCGCACAGTGAATGGATTATTGCATGATGCTCAATGGGTTACAGGGTGTTTCCTGGCAGTGTATGGATACTGACAAGCGAATTGAAAATGTGAAAGACAAGTGTATAGTATGTTAGAAGACTGCATGCATACTGCTTAGACATTTGAAACAATCTATGTGATAATGTATGGTTCACAACATGAGGACTTGGAAACTGGCTAAATCATCAGACTACTACTAGGTTAGTGCCTGGGTAAAACTTTTAAATTTTCAGTTCTGGCACAGTGAATAGTATAGTACATGGTACTGCAGTTTAGTGTCAAACCCTGACTCATTTTATCAATGCATAAGCAAAGAATAGCTTCTAAACCTACTAAAACTTGACAACATGACCGATTTTAAAACAGTTATCTGTCATCAAATACACTAAGTTACCAAATGCTTCTCTCACAATCCTTACCCAAATGTACATAGACTCACAGTGTGATTTTAGACAAGCAACACTATCCCTAGCAGTTTACCAAAACTCATTCACTAGTCTAGAAGAGTTAATGGTACTGCACACAATCTACATATTTAAGTACAGCACATTAGTGTCAAAGCATGACTCATTTAATCAACGCATAAGCAAAGACTGGCTTCTAATCCTACTAAAACTTGACCACATGACAGGTTTTAAAACAGTTATCTGTCAGCAAATACACGATGTTACCAAATGCTTCTCTCACAGTGATGCCAAATACACACTAACTCACAGTGTGATTCTAGACAAGCACCACTATCCCTAGGAGTTTACCAAAACTGATTCACTACAGTGCAAGTGGTAAGGGAACTGCACACAAACCACATATTTCAGGACGGCACTTTTCTGTCAAAGCCTGACTCATTTAATCAAAGCATAAGCCGTAACTGTCTTCTAATGCTACTAAAACTTCACAACATGACAGGTTAAAACAGTTATCTGTCAGCAAATACACGATGTTACCAAATGCTTCTCTCACAGTGGTTCCCAAATACACACTAACTCACAGTGTGATTCTAGACAAGCACCACTATCCCTAGGAGTTTACCAAAACTCATTCACTACAGTGCAAGTGGTAAGGGAACTGCACACAATCTACATATTTCAGTACTGCACTTTAGTGTCAAAGCAAGAATCATTTTATCAATGCATAACCAAAGACTGGCTTCTAATGCTACTAAAACTTGACAAAATGACAGGTTTTAAAAGAGTTATCTGCTAAAAAAATACACAATGTTACCAAATACTTCTCTCACAGTGGTTCCCAAATGCACACAGACTCACAGTGTGATTCTAGACAACAACCACTATACCTAGGACTTTACCAAAAATCATTCACTACTGTGGAACTGATAAGGGAACTGCACACAATCTACATATTTCAGGACTGCACTTTTCTGTCAAAGCCTGACTAATTTAATAAAAGCATAAGCAAAAACTGGCTTCTTACTCTACTAAAACTTGACAACATGACAGGTTTTAAAAAAGTTATCTGTCAGAAAATACACAATGTTACCAAATGCTTCTCTCACAGTGATCCCAAATACACGCTAACTCACAGTGTGATTCTAGACAAGCACCACTATCCCTAGGAGTTCGCCAAAACTCATTCACTACAGGGCAAGTGGTAAGGGAACTGCACACAATCTATATATTTCAGGACTGCACTTTTGTGTCAAAGCCTGACTCATTTAATCAAAGCCTAAGCAAAAACTGCCTTCTAATGCTACTAAAACTTGACAACAAGACAGGTTTTAAAACATTTATCTGTCAGCAAATGCACAATGTTACCAAATGCTTCTCTCACAGTGGTTCCCAAATGCACACATACTCACTGTGTGATTCTAGACAAACAACACTATCCCTTGCACTATACCAAAACACATTTCTTCATCTAGAAGAAGTACTACATTTTAGTATAGAAACAGAACATAACTCATTTCACAAATTCATTAACAATGACTGGTTTCTAATTCTACCAAAATATAAAAACAGCACAGTTATCTGTCTGCAAACACATGAAAAACACAAATGCTTATCACAGAACAGTTTCTACATGCACACACACTGTCAATAAGATTGTAGAGAAAATAAAATACTCCCTACACTTTAGCAGGAGAAATACATTAGTCTGATTAAAATCAAAAGAGTCTACATACATCCCCTCACAATTAAATAACTAATCTTTCAAGTTGTTTTGTAGATTAAGAAGTATATCAGTCACTCACCATATTTTCTTTTACAGAATCTCTGCACTGTGCACCTCTCAGCAAAAACAAAGAATGGAAAAGTTTCCCTTTCATTTTCCACACATATACATGTAAACATCAAATCACAATCCTTCACACATAAACTCAAAAGCAAACACACATTTCTATTGGTTAAACATTTCAACCCTTTCCAATTGAAATACATTTCAACCCTTCCCCCAATCTGCCTTCTGCCTGTTACCATAGAAACAGGTCATGGAACACTGCACTGAACACACAGGTCAGAAGTTCAGCACACAATGGGGCAGATTTATGAGCCCCTTGCGCCACTTTTGCGTCACTTTTCCCATGTTAAAAGTGACGCAAAAGTGGCACAAGGGGCTCATAAATCTGCCCCAATGTTGCTAAACAAGAGAGGAAGTGTGCTTCAACATATCAGCTTATCATATATAATGTTCCTTACAATCTGTTTTTGTTAACCAATAAGAATCATACCTTTAAAAAACAGAAATATACACCCTACCTTTCAGTGTACAAAGTAGTCATACAACCAATGATTTCTTGTCTTTTTTTTAAAAAAAATTCCGTGGATCTGCACACCCAACTTGATAGGATGCGCGCACCGTGCGCGCATTTTGTCGTTTTTTTTATTTAAAAATGGGGGCCCCAGGGGGTCCTTCTGGGACCCCTTAAGCACCTCTAGAGGGTCAGAGTGTTTCCACTCTGCCCCCTTTATATGTTTTACACACTTATTCCCCTTGCTTCTTCAGCCTCGCTTCTACCAAGGCAGAAAATGGCCGCCAACAGTTCCTGGTTTCGAATGTAGACAGACACTCGACTGCCAATTAGCATTCAGCGCGCAATCGGGAGGGTGCACGCTTGGTTCGGGGAGGGTGCGCTTACGGTGCGTGTATGTAAATGTAAATGTATGTGTCTTGTAAAGCGCACTGCTGCCCTGAGGCATCCTGGCGCTGTAGACCGCTGGGGAACCCGTCCTGGCTATCCCTGTGAGATGGTCCCTCCAGGGTATCTACAAGGTGAAACCAGGCATCCCCAGCGAATGTGGGGGCCATTGTGGAGATGAGGCAAGCTAATGCCCAGAGTTGCCGAGTGTGTTCCTGGTTAGAGTAGGTACCGAGGCGAGAATTATCGAGTCCGTTTTGACCCTGGTCCACGACCCTGCCGTGTCGGGAATTGAACCCTGGTCCCTGGCCGATTCTCTGCTTACGGATCTGCCGCCTCTAACCAGTGAGCCACACCTCTCCACCTGCGGATCCTCCCCGGCCATAGATATTTCTGTACTTTTAACTCTAATTTTCTCAGGAACTACTGAACGGATTCACACCATTTATGCAAAAGGCACGAGTCTGAACTGAGGACTACCTCTTTGCCAAATTTGGTGTCATTCCGTTCAGCGGTACAGTCTGTAGCTGCGACAACAGAACCTATGGGAAATTGCATGGGGAAAACGCGTTTTGGGCCCCCCCTTTTTTCTCGGCCCCCGCTTGACGAATCACCACGAAACTTTCAGGGTAGGAGCGGAGTAGAGCTGTACAAAAGTTTGGAAAATGTTGCGAGGATTCGTCAACCGGCGCCAGACTTATTGGGAATAGAATGTTGCGGATTTCCTATGGAAAATAGGTCCTAACTATAACTATCTACTGGCGACCGCCAGTAGATAATATATATATATATATATTACCTACTGGCGGTCGCCAGTAGGTAGTTATAGTTAGGACCACGTTTCCATAGGAAAACCTCAACATTCTATTTTGAATAACTTTGGCGCCGGTCGACGAATCCTCGCGAATTTCTCAAAATAGGTGGGGCGCTACGCTCCGCTCCTACCCTGAAAGTCTCGGGGGGATTCGTCAAGCGGGGGCTGAGATAAAAGGGGGGTCCCAAAACGCGTTTTTCCCAGGCATTTTTCCATAGGACCTTTAGAATGAGCTACAGCCCGAACGGCTGAACAGAATTACTTGAAATTTGGCAGAGAGGTAGTCCCTAGGTCAAGGAAGTGCCTTTTGTAGGTTTGGTGTAAATCTGTTCAGTAGATTCTGAGAAAATAGCCTTTAAATCAATATATATATCTGAGCCCGCTTACGGTACGCTTACCGTACGCTTACCGTACGCGTACGGTGGCGTGCGCGAGCGCGATTCTGATTGGCTGTTAGATCTTAGTAAACATTCGAATCGGCCGAAACCAGGAAGCGGCGGCCGCCATTTTGTGTGTTTCACTCAGAAAAAAAAGAGTGAAAACAAGAAAAGGGGGCAATGAGGAGAGTTACAGACCCCCTTACATTTGTGAGGGGGTCAAAGAAGGACTGTAAAGTACAAAGAAAACATTTATTGATTTTTAAAAAAATCACGGGGTACGCGTACGGTAAGCTTACGGTAAGCGTACGGTAAAAAAAAAAAATAAAAGAAATGAAATGCAGATTTAAGAGTTTAGATATTAGGGGGCTCTAAAAAGAGCCGTTGTGTTTATGAAGTCATTTTTTTAGTGGTACCTACAAGTAAGTACCGATGCAGAGTCTAAGGTTCAAGAGGAAGACTCTGTTCCCTTCATCATTGAAGTGCACACCATCTCCTCTATAAATGTCTTGCATGTCATAACGCAAGTTGTTGTGGTAAATGGATCCCATACCATAGTCACGGAGGAAAGCAGAAACAGATTTGTTGACGTGCTTTCTTGCTTTGTCAATCTGCGGACAGAAATGATTGGACCAGTTCCATTTTTGCCTTTGGCATATGTTGGAAAACACAAAGGCAGTTTTAGGGAAAAGTGAAAACAGTTGTGCAAAGGTGTCCTTCATAAGCATTTCCAGACCTACCCCAGTCAAAGTGCCTAGGTCATTGCCACCACAGTGCACTATTATGAGGTCAGGGTGTTGGATTTGCATGAAGGATTTCACCAATGGCATCAATTGGTGCCACTTTAACCCTCTCTGACCAATCCATTTAATGTCTACATTTGGCAAAGCAAGGTCTCTCACCATATCTGTTTTCTCTGCAAACTTTTCACTCCAGAAGACATATCTGTGCCCTACAATCCACACTGTGAACATCTTCAAAGGAGAACTGGATGCACTCAGGAGGTGTCTTTCAGTAGAATGGCAATATGAAAAGAAAGACAGTTTGGAAATGGAGGCATACATATTTTTTTCAAAACAAAAAGAACTGATTGGCTGTTTCATACCATTCTAGAATAAAAACTAGGCTGTATGTGTAAATTAATAGAAGCATGTTTTGTATTGGTACAAAAAAATGTGTTACCAAAGAACAGTACTATGGATTTGCTGTTAGGTTTGAAAAGTCAAGCACTCTTGCTCTGTGGAATTGAAACATTGTGTGGCGAACTTCTGACCTAACTCCACACAGCAGTGTTCCATGAGCAGTTGCTATGGTAGCAGGCAGAAGTCAAGTTGGGGGAAGGGTACTAGGCAGAAGTCAAGTTGGGGGAAGGGTACTTTTGGAAAAGGGTTGGTTTTCAACCAATAGAAATGTGTGATTACATTTGAAAAAAAGGGGGAAGCACTGAGATTTGAAACTTACATGTATATGTGTGGAAAAATAGAGGGAAAGTTTGCCATTATCTGGTTCTGCTGAGAGGAGAGAGGTGAACAGAACAGAGATCCTGGCTCTGATAATCTGCTGTTTGAGTGCCACATTTCTTTCACAACTAACTAATTTTAAAGGTGAGGTTAGAGTTTGAGAGGAGATGTATATGGTAAATTAAGAAATGAATAATAGAAATGGAAATTCTTTTTGTTGAAGTTGCGTTTATCATTTTCTGTTTTGGGAGAAATTTAAATGTGAGGAACATGTAAAATAATATGGACTATGTTTTCACGATAAATTAAGGTGTACTGGAAAAAAAAAGAATAGTTTAAGGGTTTGAGGTTGGACTCAGTAATGCAAATACATTCAGCATCACTAAGGCTGGTTGCCCTTGCTGGAATGTAGACAGCCACCCAGGTTACACATGGTGGTGGTCTGAAAAAGCAGTTTGGACATGTGCATTTAAAAAAATCAAAAAAGTGGTTTCATAATGTGTCAGTCTGTAAAAGTGATTTTCACTTGCCAAAAAAAAAGAGCAGTAAGTGTGCTTTCAAATTGGCAAAGAAATTTCGTTTTGGGACTAATGTGAAAACATGACTCTGTGTGGAAATAGGAATTACAGGCAGAGATTTATTGCGTTTTTTTCTGGTGATTTCACAGTTGCATTAGTAGGAAAAAGGGGGAGCGATTTTTTGAGGGAAGAAGCAGACTCTTAGCACACACCCATCTGCTTGCCATGTATAATCATACACAGTATTTACAAGCGAGTGGGGTTTTCAGGTTTCAGTCTGTAATGCAAATACATTCAGCATCACTAAGGCTGGTTGCCCTTGCTGGAATGTAGGCAGCCACCCAGGTTACACATGGTGGTGGTCTGAAAAAGCAGTTTGGACATGTGCATTTAAAAAAATCAAAAAAGTGGTTTCATAATGTGTCAGTCTGTAAAAGTGATTTTCACTTGCCAAAAAAAAAGAGCAGTAAGTGTGCTTTCAAATTGGCAAAGAAATTTCGTTTTGGGACTAATGTGAAAACATGACTCTGTGTGGAAATAGGAATTACAGGCAGAGATTTATTGCGTTTTTTCTGGTGATTTCACAGTTGCATTAGTAGGAAAAAGGGGGAGCGATTTTTTGGGGGAAGAAGCAGACTCTTAGCACACACCCTGCTCCTTTCTATGTATAATCATGCACAGTATTTACAAGCGAGTGGGGTTTTCAGGTTTCAGTCTGTAATGCAAATACATTCAGCATCACTAAGGCTGGTTGCCCTTGAAGGAGTGTAGGCAGTCACTGAGGATACACATGGTGGTGGTCTGAAAAAGCAGTCTGGTCATGGGCTTTTTAAAAAAACTGAAAAATGGTTTCATAATGTGTCAGTCTGTAAAAGTGATTTTCACTTGCCAAAAAAAAAGAGCAGTAAGTGTGCTTTCAAATTGGCAAAGAAATTTCGTTTTGGGACTAATGTGAAAACATAACTCTGTGTGGAAATAGGAATTACAGGCAGAGATTTATTGCGTTTTTTTCTGGTGATTTCACAGTTGCATTAGTAGGAAAAAGGGGGAGCGATTTTTTGGGGGAAGAAGCAGACTCTTAGCACACACCCATCTGCTTGCCATGTATAATCATGCACAGTATTTACAAGCGAGTGGGGTTTTCAGGTTTCAGTCTGTAATGCAAGTACATTCAGCATCACTAAGGCTGGTTGCCCTTGCTGGAATGTAGGCAGCCACCCAGGTTACACATGGTGGTGGTCTGAAAAAGCAGTTTGGACATGTGCATTTAAAAAAATCAAAAAAGTGGTTTCATAATGTGTCAGTCTGTAAAAGTGATTTTCACTTGCCAAAAAAAAAGAGCAGTAAGTGTGCTTTCAAATTGGCAAAGAAATTTCGTTTTGGGACTAATGTGAAAACATGACTCTGTGTGGAAATAGGAATTACAGGCAGAGATTTATTGCGTTTTTTTCTGGTGATTTCACAGTTGCATTAGTAGGAAAAAGGGGGAGCGATTTTTTGGGGGAAGAAGCAGACTCTTAGCACACATCCATCTGCTTGCCATGTATAATCATGCACAGTATTTACAAGCGAGTGGGGTTTTCAGGTTTCAGTCTGTAATGCAAATACATTCAGCATCACTAAGGCTGGTTGCCCTTGCTGGAATGTAGGCAGCCACCCAGGTTACACATGGTGGTGGTCTGAAAAAGCAGTTTGGACATGTGCATTTAAAAAAATCAAAAAAGTGGTTTCATAATGTGTCAGTCTGTAAAAGTGATTTTCACTTGCCAAAAAAAAAGAGCAGTAAGTGTGCTTTCAAATTGGCAAAGAAATTTCGTTTTGGGACTAATGTGAAAACATGACTCTGTGTGGAAATAGGAATTACAGGCAGAGATTTATTGCGTTTTTTTCTGGTGATTTCACAGTTGCATTAGTAGGAAAAAGGGGGAGCGATTTTTTGGGGGAAGAAGCAGACTCTTAGCACACACCCTGCTCCTTTCTATGTATAATCATGCACAGTCTTTACAAGCGAGTGGGGTTTTCAGGTTTCAGTTTGTAATGCAAATACATTTAGCATCACTAAGGCTGGTTGCCCTTGAAGGAGTGTAGGCAGTCACTGAGGATACACATGGTGGTGGTCTGAAAAAGCAGTCTGGTCATGGGCTTTTTAAAAAAACTGAAAAGTGGTTTCATAATGTGACAGTCTGTAAAAGTGATTTTCACTTGCCAAAAAAAAAGAGCAGAAAGTGTGCTTTCAAATTGGCAAAGAAATTTCGTTTTGGGACTAATGTGAAAACATGACTCTGTGTGGAAATAGGAATTACAGGCAGAGATTTATTGCGTTTTGCTCTGGTGATTTCACAGTTGCATTAGTAGGAAAAAGGGGGAGCGATTTTTTGGGGGAAGAAGCAGACTCTTAGCACACACCCAGCTCCTTTCCATGTATAATCATGCACAGTATTTAGAAGCGAGTGGGGTTTTGAGGTTTCAGTCTGTAATGCAAATACATTCAGCATCACTAAGGCTGGTTGCCCTTGCTGGAGTGTAGCAGTCTGGACATGGGCTTTTTAAAAAATCTGAAAAGTGGTTTCATAATGTGTCAGTCTGTAAAAGTGATTTTCACTTGCCCAAAAAAAAGAGCAGTAAGTGTGCATTCAAATTGGCAAAGAAATTTCGTTTAGTGACTATTGTGAAAAGAAATGTAGTAATATATTTAACCCCTTCCATGCTGCGCGAATTCCGCCGCTGTGCTGACGGTTTCTTGCGCGGGCGTGGTCATGACGGAACGGTTCCGTCATGAGCACAGCTCAACCGACGCTCATCACGGAACCGTTCCGTCATGAGCACCGAAGGGGTTAAATAAAATAAAGGAATTTTTTTTTTAGTTTTTTTCAGGTATTGCTGAAGAGCAGTGAACAAAATTTAAGATGCCTACAAAATCCAGAGTTCAAAAAACGCTAAAAAAAAAACTATATTTGAAGACAACTAGAGGATCAAAGTTAGTAGAAGATGCTGATGTTGGGAGGAAGAAAAAATCTTCTGGTAAGCAAACAAAAGATTTTCTAAGGAACATATTCAAAATAAGGAAAAATGTACAAAATGTCTGTACTGGAAAGAATGATTTCAATCGAAAAGGACAGGAAAACATTGAGAATTTAGTTAATGCAAATATACCTTCTGCAACTAAAAAGATAAACTTAAACAGAAAAACAGCGTTTAAAGAGATGCGTAGAAAAATGTTTCAGAGGAGAGTTATGTCCAATTTGATAAAGGATGTGAAGAAATATAAGCAAAAGGCAAAGTTTTATAAGAGAAAAAAAGAAATTGAAGCCATTGCAGCAAAGGCATTAGAATTAAAAAGGAAACTATTCATATTAATTTTGAATAGGATGCGTACATTAGACAAAATGGTTAATGTACTGAAATCACATAGCAAAAGGAAAAGAGTAGTGAACAGAACAAACTTTTGTAAAGTGTTTTTAGGAAAGTGGATGCATAGTTCAAGTAGTGAACCTTTTTTTAATGAAGAGAGCTATTTTCAAAGTAATAGTTTGCTGCATGCAGTTGACACCAGAGGTCGTTCATACGAAGTAAAAAATGGTTGCATAATGGAGAAGGAGATAATGGTTCCAAGAGATGAGGTACAAGTGATGGCAGATGAGGCAATGGGGAGACGTCCTAAAGCCCCAGTGTACACTTGGAATTGTAGTAGTATTTGCACTGTGCGTCAGGAATCTATTGACAAATTTCGAGAGTTTCTAAGAGAATATAGTAAAAAAAGTATAAAACAGAAGATTAAGGTGCTTCAAAGTCTGGATCCATGCAGAGTGAGAGAGAATACTGGTTTGCAGGGTCATTCTCTGGCTTGTCTATCTAGAAAAGTGTGCAATAGTGTTTTCCATCATTTTAGGATGCTGGCTGTTCATCATACTGAAATGAGAAAGTTTGTGAGACGGTTGTATTTTGCCAAAAGTCCAGCAATAAAGTTAAATGAATTGAATAGGGCTCTGTTCCGAGGAACGGTATCAGATGTAGAGAAGGTTGTTGATGAAATTCAGTTTTGTTACTTTGGTCCTGAACAAAACAGTGCAGAGAAGGATACACTAAATGAGGAAGAAGTGGAAGAGAATGTAGAACCCTCTGTAAGTTACACATTTAATAATCACATAACAAAATTTGCAATTGTCTCTAATGAAAGACCAAATTTTACTTGTATTTGTTGCCGCAGAACTCATTATAGAAAACAAACTAGGAATGTTGATCTCTACAGAAAGAGTGAAAATGAAGATAATTATAAGTGGAAGGATTTTGCCACATATATATTTCTAGAAAATTGTTTTGAATTGGGTGAAGATCAGCGTATTTGTAAATACTGTTACAACAAGTTAGAGGAAAATAGAATGCCGACCAGAGCTGTACATAATAATTTAGAATTGGATGCTATTCCTGCTGAACTTTCTGAATTAAATACATATGAGTCTATACTCATTCAATGTGTTCATCCGTTCCAGACCATAGTACGTATGGAGCCCAAAACTGGTAAATTACCTCCTTCAGATTTACTGAGAGGTTTAAAAGGTAGAGTGGTGTATTTGCCCTTGGATTTGAAAAAAAATATGGAAACTATTGATGCGGATACTTTGGAAACTGAACCATTAATTATTCTGGTTAATGGTGTACCTACAAAGAATAAGAAGATTTGGCAGGAGCTGGTAGATGTACGGAAAGTACAAAAAGCAAATTTGTATTTGAAAAGGAATAACAAATGGTATGAATCAATTTATATAGAAGAAGAAGAAGAAGAAGATTTACAAGAAGACACAGAAACACCAACTGGACAAATTGAAAAAGTGGACAAGTCAAAGGAAGAAGAAATTTATGAACATTTTAGCATACATCCTCTTCATTCAAAAGAAGTTATGGGAGACAATATTGATCTCTTTCAGATGAAGAAAGCAAAAGGAACTCCCGTGAGTGTATGGGAGGAGAGCTTGGAAGCTCGATGTTTTCCCCAGCTATTTCCTAAAGGAAAAGGAGGACGATACGATGAACGTCCAGAACAGATTCCAGCTTCTGAGTATCGGACTACAAGACTATATGCTGAAGATCCCAGATTTCGACAAAGTATTCCTTATTTGTTCCATCTTTTATTTGAAAGCGACTTGTCTGCACTGTCTTATGCAGTAAATCACATTTTAAAAAGTGGAGTACATTTACAAAATGTGTCTGCTAAGGATTTTATGGAGAAAGTGCAGCACCGAGATGATCATTTGGAAACACAACTGATCAATCTGATGGCTTGTCAGCGTGGGACAAATGAATATTGGTACCGACGCCATGGTGAATTAAAATGCATGTTACGGAATTTAGGAACACCAACATGGTTCCTTACCCTAAGCTGTGCCGAGTACGCTTGGGATGATTTACTGGATTTTCTACGAGAGGCAAATTCAAACATTAAAAACATTGAATACAAGACACCAGGAGAACTGTGCTCATTGGATCCGGTTAATGTTTGCAGATATTTCAATCATAGATTTGAGGCTATTGTGGTAAATATTTTAATTACCTGTACTATTTTTGATGCGGTAAAATACAATAAGAATAACTCAGTAAAATAAGAGGCAGAATCCGTGGTATTAGAGGTTCTGAAAGGCTTTATTCCTTAAAAAGGAATTATGGTTCGAACCAGGCAATCAAATTCCATCACCACGAAGGTTCAGGAAGGGATAGGCAATACATTATTGACAAGTAACAATATATATATGAAAAGGATTACATTAAAACAGATGCAGGAGGCGTAACAACTGATAATACAGATAAGAATACGCATACGTAATGAAAAAGGGCGTAAATATAGGCGTATACTAGAAACGTCATTAAACATGATGTCACAAGTGGGTGGATCCATAAGAGAATCCTGCAGTGTCAGCAGAAATACTTGGCAGAGATGCGCGCGCAGCCGCATGACGTGTGATTGACGTGCAACTAGAGGGTGAAGGGGACTTGACATTTAGCTCTACATGTGGAGACAGAAGTCTGGGGGGTCAGGTCAACCTAATCCCAAATCATATCTAATATCTTATGTTTAAAGAACTGTATTATCCAAAAGGAAAGGTCTCTCGGACGGAATCTATTCTATACTGACTGTTAGTGCGTATACAAGCGTCTAAGTGTCTACATGAGATGCGAGGGGGCAGGAATCTTCCATGGTAACAGGGGCTATGAATTACTTGCATGAAGACTGTGAGGCCGGGCCCTTTGCTCGGTAGCTGGAAGGATGTTTACCTAAACTACTAGACAGGAATGCATTGGATGAGGAGCGGAGCAGATAACTTGAAGGTGAAATACAGTTTTTGGCAGGCAACAGGCCGAGTCAGGCACCGTTAGCCGCGCAGAGGGAGTAGGACAAAGTTCATGGATACAGATGCGAGCTCAGACTGGAGCTTTCAGAGGCAGAAGGCAGGAAAAGGCTTGATGGCAGAATTCAGGGCCTACTCGCCTGAACTGTAAAACGTGGAAAGTGAACCACATAAAGTCGGTGGCCTTTCATACTTAGGAACGGAATATCCGACCCATTCATGGCGGATCTGAAAGAGGACATGTTGACGGTGGACGCACATGTATTTGCGTCTTCATAACTGGAACTGGAGGGAACATACATGTACTTGTAGCATGTACATGGAGCCGTTGGGGTCTAAGATAGGGGACATAACTGATCATAAAATTCATATTTCCTCATTCCCTCCTTGTCCCCTACGGACCCTTCATGAGATATCGATCTTCATCAATCCATCAATCTGTTCATATAGCATCATTTGTTCTTCTTTCTTCTTCCGAGAACTTGAGCGAAAACTTGAAAGCGGGATACACGATGCGGCACACAGACCACAAATCGCTGGCCCACATTGTAGACACAAGCAGCAACTGAATAGTATGAGAAGGCCAATACCTAGGAAGGGTAGGATCCTCCATCCCCAGGCTGACAACACACTCCAGAACCAACCGGACCAAGTCCAGGTGCCTGGATTCTGGTGTATCTGGCTTACAATCTTATGAAGGCGAGTTATGGCTTTATATACTGACGGCGCGTTTTCTGGTATGAAAACACAGCAACTTGATCCGATGACCCTACAAGCTCCGCCCCTATCGGCCAGGATGACGTCAAGGACAAGACGATTTTGAAGAACAACAATCCGCATCGCAGACTGCTCCTCTGTTAAGTTGCCTAGGGCGGAAGTAGTTTCATTCACTACTGCTTCAAGAGTTCTAGTTAATCTACGTATTAGCTTACTATTGGTGACTGTACCTATGTAGGAAAAGAAACCTTTATTGAAATCTGTGTATTGCTCCCATGCTGTTTCAGTGTAATCGACAATCGGGAGATCTCTCTGCTGTCTATTGTGTACTAAATGGGTATTTCTATGATAATCAGGAGGGGCTAGGAAAACAGGTGGCAGAAGGAATGCAATGTAACAGGTACCATCCCAATCTAGAGGTAAACGTATATATGCGTTCTGGCCACATATGAAGTAGGAATGACGAGAAGCTCTAAATGTAGATTTGCCTTGATCACTGAATTCTATTACAGTGGTACATTTACTATGGCCCATGTGTATGGAGCCATTCTTGCTTACACATAATTCACCTTTAACTGGAAATACTGACATAGCTGGCAAGATTGGTACGGCTTTGGATTCAACATTTAGAATCATAAGGTTAAGTGTAAAGTTACCTAATCCATATACTTCATTTTCTAGATCAGTTCCTGTTCTTTTGGGAAGTCCCTCCTTGTTAGGGTAGCAGACTTTAAGTAAAACTAGGTTCAGGTTTCCCCATACCCAGTTGTCTTGATAAACTATTGAATTTGAATCTAGGGAATTAATCAAACTAAACCATGCTCCACAGGAGCCATTGTGTGTGAATGGATATGGAAAGAGAGGCAGAACTCCCTTGTAGTTCTGATAGGGAGGGAGTCGGCCACATATCCAACAATTCGTAGCATTGCTGGTCTGATGGGAATGATGTAACATACTAATGAAAGTGTTGTTGCGCAGCGCAAATCTATAGGACAACTCATGCGGGGGTAGTTCGCTAAAGGAATGTTCAGCAGTAGCATTGAAAGCATGCTTAGAAATAGGGTAATACATATGTAGCAATATGCTGGTCATGATAATCAGAAGACTTAGAAAAAACATAATTAATAACGTCACTATGCAATGACTACGAAGTGATTTACAATACGCATCTTTCTTGAGCTGTTTCTGTCTATTTCTCTCTCTATTTCGGTCTAGAGGATACATGTCAGAGACAAATTCAACCGATTCACCTTGGAGAGGACTTAAACAATCAAATTGTCTGACTTGCTAGACCTTAGTTTCAGTTTATAATTTTCACTCTCGGATTTTTCAACCAGGGGGAGTTTTAAATCAGTCTGTGAGGGAATGCAGGGCTGAGAGTCCACGTCAGATGGTAGTCCATGAAATTTTTTTATATGGCTCGAGTGCAACCACCCTTTACGTCCCTCAATCTTCACGGCTGTCCTTGTGGTCAGTAAGACGAGTTTAGGCGACTGCCAGCGGGGCTCCAGCGGGCTCCTCCTGTCGAAGTTCCTCACAAGCACGAGGTCCCCTGGAACCACGTCATGGGGCTTTACTTCAGTGTTATCGGGAAAAGCTGTAGCTACCTGTGAACGACAAGATTGTAGTGCAGACATCAAGGAAGCCAGGTAATCTGTCAGCATATTACAATCGACATCAGTGATTTTACGGGGTATAGGCGTCCCCCACATATTTGGTGGTCTACCGAAGATCACCTCATACGGGGATAGCCCTGTTCGAGAATGTGCTACCATTCTCATGTAAAAGAGCGCAACTGGTATGGCTACTATCCAATCGACACCTTTTTCTCTACATACTTTGGACAGTCTAATTTTCAGAGTTTGATTATGGCGTTCCACGAGACCTGCTGCCTCGGGATGTCGGACACAGTGAAATTTCCATTGATAGCCTAACAAAAGTGAAACGTGTTTCATTAGCTCGGATGAGAATGGCTGACCGTTATCTGAGTATACAACACGTGGCAAACCAAACCGTGGGAAGAATTCTCGAACTAACTGTTTGGCAGTAGTCGGGGCAGTGTAATCTGAAACCGGGTAGGCTTCTGTCCAACGGGAAAGAGCACAGACAACTACGAGAACATATTTGAATCCTCGACATCGTTCCATCTGGATATAATCCATCTGGAGGACTTCAAAAGGGTGATCGGGAGGTTGAAATCCACCTTGCTCTACGGGAATGCTTTTACCAGGATTGAACTGACAACATATCATACAGGTACGTACTTTCTGTTTGGCTGCTGCCCGTAAGTGTTTGTTGAACCAAATGTGTTGAATACTATCTAGCATAGCTTTCTCTCCTAGGTGCGCTGGACTATATATTGTGTTAATGATGACTTGAACCATGGAGTCGGGGAGAAACCATATAGATTTTCCCTTCGTCATCCATCCTTGATCCATTTGGATCCCTCCTAATTCAGTCCATTTCTTTATTTCTTCTGGTGTAGCATGTGTCTGTATGTCAATTACATCAAGGGCGGGATCCTTAACTGTCATGCAATGTGTTGGTGTCGGAACTATTGTCTTTGTCGTGTCAGTTGTGTGAATCTGATTCTGAGCAGTCTGTTTAGCTGTTCTGTCAGCTAGGTCGTTACCCTGAGAAATGATATCGGTGACTTTTGTATGGGCTTTGCATTTCATAATAGATATTGCAGTAGGTAGATGAATTGCGTCTAATAAAGCTTGAATGAGGGGTCCGTGTTGGATGTGGGCACCGTGAGAAGTTAAATAACCTCTCTCTCGCCACAGCACGCCGAAGTCATGGACGACTCCGAATGCATAACGTGAATCTGTGTATATGTTAACTTTCTTATTTTTAGCTTGAATACAGACTTGTGTCAGAGCGATGAGTTCTGCTGCTTGAGCTGACAAGGTGTTAATACAATTTGTTTCAATGACTTCAGTGTCTGTTGTGACTGCATAGGCGGCCACTAACTCTCCTGTACTTGTTCTCATACATGAACCATCTACATACAATGTCAGGTCTGGATCTGGTAGTGGAATATCTGTCAAGTCTTGTCTGGGTTTTGTCGTGATAGTAATGACTTCAATACAATCACGTGCTAATGGGTCTGTTCCATTTACTGGCAAAAGTGTGGCAGGATTTAATGTACTACAACGTCTGATTTCTATGTGTGGCTGGAACAATGTCAATTCATAACCGGTAAGTCTTGCTATAGTCAAGTGTTGTGTTTGTGTTCGGTTCAAGAGAACCTCTACTGCGTGTGGTACTTGTACTGTCAATTGATGTCCTAATACTATAGCATCGCTTTGTCTGATCGCTAGAGCTGTTGCTGCCACTGATTTCAGGCACGCAGGAAGAGCCTGAGCTACGGGATCTAACGTACTGGAAAAATAAGCACATGGCTTGTGTGATCCTGCTTGTTCCTGAGTGAGTACTGACAAGGCAGTACCTTCACGTTCTGTAACAAAAAGTGTAAAAGGTTTACTGTAACATGGTGTTGCTAAAACAGGTGCTTGACATAAAGCTTTCTTTAAGCTTTCAAAAGCTTGTGTATGTTCTTGAGTCCAAGGGAGGACAGTCGATGTGGCTGCCTCCTGTGTTGTCAACTGAATGAGTGGTTTTGCTAAAAATGCATATTGAGGGATCCACTGCCTACAGTATGAAGTGAGGCCTATAAAAGCCCGTACCTCCTTTTGTGTCTTGGGCGGTAGCATGTTAACAATTAGCTGGATTCGATCAGGTGTAAGCTGTCTTCCCTCCTTGGACAGCAAGTGCCCAAGGTACACAACTTGCTGGACACAGAATTGCAGCTTAGAAGGGGACACCTTGTGCCCCTTGTCGGCTAGGAATTGTAAAACCGTCAGTGATGCTTTTTCACATTCAGGTTCGCTTCGGGCGGTGATCAGCAGATCATCGACATATTGAAGCAGGGCAGTGTTAGCTGGCATGTGGATACTGTCAAGTTCTCGTTTCAGTGCTTGGCTATAGATGCTGGGGCTTTCTGTGAATCCTTGAGGTGCGCGTGCGAATTTAAAACTTCGTCCATTTAAACTGAATCCGAACAAGTATTGACTTTCCGGATCGATTGGGACGCTAAAGAAGGCATTCTTGAGATCAATCACAGTAAAGAACATTGCTTCTGAATCAATAGCTGTTAGTAATGAAGAGATATCTGGGACCACGGGGTATTGTGGCACAATGCATTTATTCAATTCGCGCAGATCAATAACTAATCGATATACTGGCGGTGCTTTTGGATACGTTCTTTTAAGAATAGGAATTATCGGGGAATTACATACATTGGAGTCGGTTTCCACGACCACTCCTTGGGCAATAAGCTCGTCAATGATTTGCAGCAAAGCCACTACAGCATCTGGGGGTAACTTGTATTGTCGCATTCGTGGTAGTACCACTCCTGCTTTGAGTGTGACTCGATATGGTGTAATGTGCATGCAACCAACATCAGTAGGGCCTTGTGCCCATAAATGTGTAGGTAAATTCTGTAACCGGTGATCCATGTCTCTGGACACATAGTGACCTTTAAAGTCACGTAAAAATAATCGTACTCCTTCCGGGGAACAACATATTATAGCTCCTAGAGCTTTCAGTGTTTTTATGCCTAACAGGTTTTCTGGACATGATTTAGTAAGCAATAAATCTGTAGTTCGTGTCAATGGACCAACCGTAAGTGGAAGAGGTAGTGATACTTCATTAACAATAGGCTTTCCTGAGAATCCAAGGGAAATATTCTGTGAGCCTGAGAGGGGTGCCCCTGGAACTTCGCTGTGACTTATAGTTGTTCTGCTTGCCCCTGTATCAAGTAAAAACTTTCTGTCTTTCCCTAATATTTCACTATGTACATAAGGTCCCTCTTGATCTACAGGAACCTCGATAAGGGGTAAGCCAACTTCCCTCTCTAGGCTATTTCATGTGTATCGCTGATAATCGGGATAATCAGCTTGTGCATACTGGTACATCTGTTGTGTCGTTGCTTGTGTGGCAGCAATAGGCTGCGGCTGTGATGTTGCTACCGTCTGTTGTTGTGGAACTGGCATAGATTGCACATGCTGAGGTACTTGCTGTTGGATCTGATCCTGTCTAGGTGGACGTGGTCTCTCCTTAGTTTTACCCGTAGAGATATTATGTTTCAGAACTGCACAATCGTGTATATAATGACCTGGCTGTTTGCAATAGTTGCATGTCCCTTTTACAGGACCTGCTGAATCACTGGACTGTGTCGTACCCTTTCTATGACCGTCTGCTGGTACCGACTGAGCAACGAGCATTTTCATTTTTGTGTCTTTCATACGTCTTTGTTCATGTTCTTGTTCCTCTCTAATTCTATTGTGGTGATATTGTAACATTTGTAACATCTGTGACGGGGTGTTACCTTGCCAGGTACTCTCGAATTTTAATACCCTATTCTTAACTTGGGGCAGGGAATTTTCAACTAATTTTGTCACAAACAGATGTGGATACGACTCGCTATTTGCTTTTATGCCACTATTAATACCAAAACATTTTTCAAATCGGGAATAAAAATCACTAGTGTCTTCATCTTGTTTTTGTTTACAGGCTGAAATTGCACCCCAATCTTCCTTTTTCGTAGTTAACAAGCGTGGCAATACCTGCACTAGTAATCCTGGTAATGCTGTAGTCTTTTCTCCAAGCCCTGAACCTGCAGCTCGGGCCTTTTCTTCGTTTTCTAATGCTGTCCAATCTATCTTTTGATCTCCCACCTCCCAATCCTTTTCTTTGAGTTTCTCGTAAATACCGGCAGGCATTAATACTTTTAATATTTTCATAATGTCGGGGTAGGTATACTCTCCCATGAGTAACATGTCTTTTATCTCACGGTGGAAACCTGCTGGGTCTTTGTCATGGCTAGGTACTACTTTCTTCATTTCTAATAATTCAATTTTAGTTATGGGCGTGTACACAAACACGCGTTTAAAATTATTGTCGTCACCTTTAATTGGGTGCACTTTGCGTAAGGGATTCTGTCTGTCTATGTGATACATTTTTCTTCCCATAGTGGGAACTGGAACATGTTCAGGGCATACGAAGACAATGTACTGGTTCCGATATTCTAGAATTTCTTTAATTAGATCAGTACCTGAACCTCTCCATTTATTCGTGAGTAATTCTATCAGTATATCAGGTAGGGGACCAGGATCGGAGTGTTGGCTTTTATATAATATGAGGAGGTGTTGAATCATGTATATACCAGCTAATCGCTGTTCGTCTGGGTTAAGATTCAAAAACGTGTGTGCTAGCGCATCATCACTGTATTTTCCGGGACTATCAGCCCATTGTACTGCTGACCTAGCTAATTCTTGTTCATCCATGGAATCGAGCATATGATACCCTCTTCGGTCTCGGAGTAATTTATCAGCAGCTTGGAATAGGTGTTCAGGAGACCTTGTATTTAACATAGGGGTTTGGAAATTTCTGTTACATTCTGGACGCATCGGACGTATTGGATCATTAAAGCATCTGGTATTATTAAAAGATCTTCCTTTACCTACATAAGCCATCGTTTCTAATTGTCCTGTGGGCATTTCTGATTCTTCCTCCTCCTCTCCCTCTGATTCAGTTTTGTCGGCCTCTAATCTTTCTTTATGTATTCGTTCTACTTCTTTGCGGATCTTTCGGCACATAACTACTATACACGTCTGTTTATCATGTTTCCCTTCTGATATATTCTGACCCCATCTGGTAAGTACTTGCATTTCCTCCTGCTCTACCTCAGGCCTGTCTTCGTTCCTGATCACGCAGTTTATGAAGAAGCGTAACAGTTGCCTCTGTACATCCGCTTTCTGGTATTCCATGGCTACGTCAATACTTTCAGGGCCTCGCCCCGACTGGACAAAGTGATATCTATTGTCTAAATGTGCCGTCATTCCTGGTAGCGTCGCTAAATACCTTGAAGCTCGTCGTATACGTAGTGATGACAGTAGCATTCTGTCCTGTCTACCGGGCACTGGATCATATCTACAATCCACTAGATGTTCCTTAAACGGAAGTTGCTAGTTGGGGTGTACGTTGGTATGCTAAATCTCTAAGAGATAATTTATTTCCTCGCGGCGGCGTAGCAAAAATGTCTGTCGTACCTCCTGTAGCACCGTCTGAGGTGCTGGGCACGAAAGGATTTGTTGGATGTAAGATAGAAACTGTAGATGCGGGAAAAGCAGTAGAAACAGATGGGCCTGTTGGAATGTGCGTAGGAGTTTGTTGTTGCGGAGGTGGGGGCAGATGATCTTGGCGTTGAGTACCATCGACAGGCGGGGTGTGTGGTGGAACATTAACATATTCGGGAGCTACATCGTCTAAATAGGAAGAAAGGAAAATATCTTTTGCGGTCTTGGGATGTGCTTTAGTCGGGAGTAATGGAGGTGGCAGATTTTTCGGTATTTCCGGGGTGGCCTTAGGTAAACCCTCGGCCAGAAGAGGATACATACCATTCATAAGGGTGTTTCTTTGTCTATCTACTTGTTCTGTTTTTACTCGGGTACCTTCCTCAATTAATATATTTTCTCGGGCTTTATTTGAATTCTCCCTACTTTTCTCTTCTTGTCTGAGCGCTTTCTCTGTGCGTCTATGCGATTCTTTACGCCATAATTCAATGGCATCTTTCTGTGACTGTCTGGCTTTCTTTTTCCATAATTCTTCTTCTACTCTCATGATGCAATCTGCATCCCATGTCCCAGCTGCGGGCCATCTCTGACTTTCTGGTAACTCCTTGGTGTAGTCCACCCATAAGTCAAGATATAATACGGCATCTAAGCCATGCTTGTGGTACATAAAGTACCCTGGAGTGTCCCTAGGTGGAATGGGAACAGCTTCTTCGAGTACCCCTTTTCTAGTTTTGATCTGTCTTAATTTTGAACAGAGCGGCATCTTTAAACCTTGCTACTTGATTTTGAACACAATTAATACAATAAAAAAAATAATGAACAACCATTCATACCACAATTTTTAAAACAAATTAAAACATTTAACATTTAACTTTTAACGAACAATGATAATTAGAAGAAAACTAGTTACTGACATAATACTAACACTAGATAATACTGGATTATATACAAGACATACTAGATATACTGCTAAACAGTACAGATACACTGCTGAAACAGTGCAGACCGGATCTGTGTACCCAAACCCGTCTTGACCGGCACAAACTATGTGCACGTCTAAATGCCTCCCCGGCAACGGTACTCACTGGGTAGCACGGAACGGAAGGCCTCGGAACTGAACTGGACTGGACCGGACTCGACTCGACTCGACTCGGAACTTCGGAACCTGGTGGGCCTCTGTATACCTCGGATCTTGCTCTCTCGGCTAGGCTCTGGTCGGGATACTTCGCACTTCTCACCGCCTCGTCTGGGAGTTGATCGCAGCCTCAGTCACCCCCGCTTGGCCGGAGGGAGATACAGGAAATCCTGCGGGTACGCGTTGTTGTCCGTTCAGCTGTGGCAGGAGACCGGGCCTGCAACGCACCTCCGGCGCGTGAGATGAGAAAGTGTCCCTATTCGGGCGCCAATTTATGTGGTAAATATTTTAATTACCTGTACTATTTTTGATGCGGTAAAATACAATAAGAATAACTCAGTAAAATAAGAGGCAGAATCCGTGGTATTAGAGGTTCTGAAAGGCTTTATTCCTTAAAAAGGAATTATGGTTCGAACCAGGCAATCAAATTCCATCACCACGAAGGTTCAGGAAGGGATAGGCAATACATTATTGACAAGTAACAATATATATATGAAAAGGATTACATTAAAACAGATGCAGGAGGCGTAACAACTGATAATACAGATAAGAATACGCATACGTAATGAAAAAGGGCGTAAATATAGGCGTATACTAGAAACGTCATTAAACATGATGTCACAAGTGGGTGGATCCATAAGAGAATCCTGCAGTGTCAGCAGAAATACTTGGCAGAGATGCGCGCGCAGCCGCATGACGTGTGATTGACGTGCAACTAGAGGGTGAAGGGGACTTGACATTTAGCTCTACATGTGGAGACAGAAGTCTGGGGGGTCAGGTCAACCTAATCCCAAATCATATCTAATATCTTATGTTTAAAGAACTGTATTATCCAAAAGGAAAGGTCTCTCGGACGGAATCTATTCTATACTGACTGTTAGTGCGTATACAAGCGTCTAAGTGTCTACATGAGATGTGAGGGGGCAGGAATCTTCCATGGTAACAGGGGCTATGAATTACTTGCATGAAGACTGTGAGGCCGGGCCCTTTGCTCAGTAGCTGGAAGGATGTTTACCTAAACTACTAGACAGGAATGCATTGGATGAGGAGCGGAGCAGATAACTTGAAGGTGAAATACAGTTTTTGGCAGGCAACAGGCCGAGTCAGGCACCGTTAGCCGCGCAGAGGGAGTAGGACAAAGTTCATGGATACAGATGCGAGCTCAGACTGGAGCTTTCAGAGGCAGAAGGCAGGAAAAGGCTTGATGGCAGAATTCAGGGCCTACTCGCCTGAACTGTAAAACGTGGAAAGTGAACCACATAAAGTCGGTGGCCTTTCATACTTAGGAACGGAATATCCGACCCATTCATGGCGGATCTGAAAGAGGACATGTTGACGGTGGACGCACATGTATTTGCGTCTTCATAACTGGAACTGGAGGGAACATACATGTACTTGTAGCATGTACATGGAGCCGTTGGGGTCTAAGATAGGGGACATAACTGATCATAAAATTCATATTTCCTCACTATGATGTCCTTCATCTGCAATAAAAAAAAATCCAGCTCTTGGAGAAGTAGAGGATTTCTTTTGGAGAAAAGAGTACCAGGCAAGAGGTGCTCCTCATATTCATATGCTGTTGTGGATCAAGGATGCCCCAAAGTTTGGAACAGATACTGAAGAAGCAGTGTTATCTTACATTGAAGAATATGCAACATGTGCTATACCAAAAAGCACAGAATAGAAAAAGTTAAAGGAGCAAGTTTTACGTTTCCAAAGTCATCGGTGTGGAAAATACTGTCGACGGAAATACAAGAGCAAAGATAAATACTACACTAAATGTCGATTTGGATTTCCAAGACCTGTTCTTTCAAATGGAAGAGTCAACAGTTTTATGTCAGCTGTGAGACATACTATCACAAGAAAATCACCTAAGAATACCTACAACCTAAAAAGAAAAGAAGAATCAAAAAATATAAATGACTACAACCCAGTCATTTTATCCATGTGGAACGCTAACATGGATATACAGTATGTTGCTGACAATTCCATTGCTGTTGCTCGATATGTAACGTCTTACATTACAAAATCAGAAAAAACAGAATTGAAGGAAATGTGGGAAGAGATTTCTCACGAGAAGACTGTCAGTAAGAAGCTGTACAGTTTCAGTTTGAAGATGTTATCGCATCGAGAAATTGGATCCTACGAATGTTCAGATAGGTTATCTTCTGCAAGTCTCTACTCGAAGTCAAGAAGAATAATTTGGGCAAGTTTAGGCCTTGCAGCAATCAGAAATCGGGTACTGAAATCTGTAGGAGAAATTGAATATTTGGCCGAGAATGACCCAGAAAGTACAGATATTTTGAAATCAAACATGTTGGACACTTATTATCCCAAGAGAAGTCATCATCTGGAGAACATGTGTCTCTATGAAGTGTTGCAGAACTACATTTATTCACGGAAAGCCGCAGAAGACATCAACAATGGAAAATATAAAGTCGTTGGTGAAGAAGGATGTTTGGTGAAGCAAACAAAAGGAAGTTTGATAAATCACCGGAAGCTGAGTTGTGACACTACTGACAAGAAGGAATTTTACTACTTGGCTCTTTTACAGTTGTTTAAACCATGGCGTACAGAGGATGAACTACTGGGAGAATTTCAAAGCTATGAAGATTCTTTTAATGCTTGCAAAGACAGCATACAATGCAGTACATTCTCAACTTATCTGCAAATGTTAAATGAAGAAATTGAACAGGAAACTACAATTGCAGCAGAAATAGCTAGAGACAGTTCTCAGGACAGCCAAAGTTCAGGAACACTCAGTCAAGATCCCCTAGGACAACCAATCGTTGAAAATGAAGCATCAATAGCCATGAATGAAGTGGAAACGGCTATGAATCAAGCTCAAGAAGAATTTATAGACTTAGAAAATTTGGAAAGACAACTGAATCAAGAGCAGCAACAAATTTATGAAGAGATCAAAAACAAAATTGATCACGGATTTCTACATGAAAAAAAAGAGTGCTCATGCACATCATTTCATCCAATCAGGATGTATGTAAGCGGACAAGCTGGAACTGGAAAAAGTTTCCTAATAAAAGTAAGCAAAAAACGGATTCTACTTTGTCTTGTGTGGTTACTGCTCCAACTGGGTTAGCAGCATATAACATAAAAGGAATCACTTTACATCGTTTGCTAATGTTACCAGTGGAGCATGAGAACAAAATACAATTCAACAAGCTAACTGGAGAAGCATCCTTGGAAGTTTCAAGAGTATTGAAGAAGATGCAAGTTCTCATTATTGATGAGGTGAGCATGGTATCAAACTTAATGCTTGCCTTTGTGCATTTAAGAATGCAGCAAATTCTGAACACAGACTATGACGTGTTATTTGGTGGAAAACACGTCATAGTTTTTGGAGATCTTTTGCAACTTACTCCAGTTAAAGGACAACCAGTGTTTAATACTGTCACACATGAAGTCACGAAGAAGTCATTGGGAAGCATCGGTAATGCAAATATTTGGTCCTTCTTTGAGTACAAGGAACTTACTACTAATATGAGGCAAGCAAGCGATGAAGAATATGGAAGTATTCTGAAAGATATCAGGATTGGACTACTCACAGAAGTTGGCAAAAAAGCATTACAGAGTCGGCTGCTACATAATTTATTTCCAAAGGAAGAAATAGTTGCAGAGAAAATATACAAGAATATTGCAGAAAACAAAAGTGTCATCTGCTTAATGCCAACTCTACGTGAATGCTCAATATTTAATGAGGAGCTTTTGAAATTGGAAAAGGAAGAGATCAGGAAATTGGAAGCAGTGGACAAAATTGAGGATGGAAGAATTACTGTCACAGTAACAGGCAAACTGAAAAATAAATTGGACTCACTAGAGAAGAACATCTCCAAAACAGCTGGATTAGAAAAAAATCTATATGTTTGCATGAACTGTAGAGTATTTTTAAGAAGAAATTTGGATGTTGAAAAAGGTTTAGTTAATGGAGCTATGGGAAGAGTTGTGGGTTTTATTAATTATCAGAAAAAAGAAGGAATTGAATGTTTAAAAATAAAATTTGATCAGATAGAAGAAGTTAAAGATATTTGTCGTTGTACAGTTCGTTTCATGCTTGTGAAAGACTTATATGTACGTAGGAAGCAGTTTCCGTTTTCTCTAGCATATGCTGTAACTATTCACAAGTCTCAAGGATTGACTGTAGATTGTGCATTTGTGAACATTGGTTCAACTGTGTTCAAAGAAGGTATGGCATATGTGGCTTTGTCACGAGTGAAAACATTATCAGGTTTATTCATGATAGACTTTGATGATTCAAAAGTTAGTGCTGATACAAACTGTGTAAAGGAGTATAATAGATTAAGAAGAAGCTATGCTCCTCATTTAGGTCAGTATCCTGTGTTGGAGAAACGTGTAGTTTCTCGTAAAAGAAAAAATGAGAATATCTGTAATGAAGATGTAGAGAAGAGGAAAAAAAAGAGGAGTGATGTAATTGCAAGCAAAAAGAAAAAGGAAAATGAAGAACAGGTTGTAGGATGTCATTTTGAAAATAGCTCTGGTGTCAACTGCTACGCAAATGTAGTGCTGAATGTTGCATTTTATCTGGAAAGTTTGCAAGAGCAGATAATAGTAAATCAGGGAAAAAGATTCTGTTCAGAGCTGAGTCTCCTTTTTCAAAAGCTGAGTAAAGATAAAACTCAAATAGAAAGTGCTACTGAAATTAGAAAACTTTTAGATGTATGTTCAGGACGAACACAGTTTTCTCAAAATGTACAGCAAGACGCACAGGAATTCTTGATGTATTTTCTTCAGGTAGTGGAAGAAGAAGGAGTTCCCATTGAAATTTTTTTTGGTCTCTCTTATAAATGGGAACATAGTTGTGAAAATTGTTATAATATATGTGGCTCTAATGTTGATAATGAAAGGTTTATTTATTTGACATTGCCAGAGAGTAAAACAGTCACTTTTGCAAAATTAGTTAAAGATGCTAATCATAGCATGAAATGTGGTGAGTGTAAATCTGACATGTTTTCAACATTAATTTTAAAGGAATACGGACAGTATGTAATTTTAATGATGCAACGATGTAGAGCTGATGGTTCAAAATTGGATACTTTAATAAAGAAGTTTACAGGACAGCAATTATCAATTTCAGGAAAAACTTTTGTAACTGTTGCAATAATTTTCCATGATGGACCTACTGTTACTTCTGGACATTACACAGTTTATCTTAAATGTGAAAAAGGTTGGACACTGTGTAATGATTCCCAATTGATTTTCAAACAACGTTTGCCTTTTGATTTAGCAAATTCCTATCTAATCTTCCTGAAACCTAAATTTTAGAGAGATTTGGCAAGATCTGGACAAAATAATTTTACCATTTTACTGGATTACCATTGCAATTTTGTAAAAAAAAGATTTTTTAAATTATCATTTGGCCTAATGGAAAGATAACCAATTGTAATGTGGACTTTTTTAATTTTTAATGAAACTTTCAAAAACCAATAATTTAGAGATAATCGGTAACATCTGCACAATTTAAATTTTGGAATGTTATTGGACTGCCATTGGAAATTTTTTCAAAAATGATTTAAAAAATTACTATTTGGCCATGCGGAAAAGTAACCAGTTCTATTGTGGACTTAATAAATTATTCAAAAAATTTTCGTGAACCAAAATGTTACAGAGAATCGGTGAGATCTGGACAAATTAAACTTTAGAATTTTATTAGATTACCGTTGGAAATTTATTCCCCAAAAAATTTTAAAATTACTATTTGGCCTAAAGGAAATGGAATCAGATGTATTGTGGAGTTATTTGAGATATAATATTGTGATTATACTTCTGAAACAAACATATCAGACGGTATTTTAAAGAAATAAGTATTGGTATTAGATGATATTTTTTTAGAATATTTTGCATTTCTATAATGTTAAGTTTAAGTAAAAAGAGATTCTGGGCTTTTTTAATACAATCTTTGTGATTGTTATTTTTTTTTGCCCGCTGTAAAATGATGAATGCAATTGCTTTCACAATTTATAGTGAAATGCAATATATTCTGAAAACAGCAAAAATAAGGCAAAAATATTTTTTGAAAAATATGTAAATATGTGTACTGTATTATAAAATGTTTTAAAAATATTAATACTTTTTTCTTTTTTTCAGATTGATATAGAAAAATTTCGAAAACTAGAACCATTTTTAAAGCTATTTTTTTAAAAAACAAATGAATAAATATTTTTTTGAGTGGGTATGGTAAGTCAATAATAATAATTGTAGTTTCTAGAGGACCTTGTAATGTGATAATTCATTTTTAGTGTTTTTTAAAAAAAAAAAAGAAAAAGTACGCGCACCGTACGCGTACGGTAAAAAAAAAAAAATAAAAGGTTTTAAAAACATATGTAAAAAAAAGATGAAAGATAAGGTTGGCTCTTAAAAGAACCGTTGTGTTCATGCAGGGACAGAGGAAAGAAAGAATGGGAAAATTATTCAAAGCGACAAATGTGCTGATCTATTTTGTTGTTCACTAGGGAAACACTGGTCTCCCTATGGCAAATTAGATCTTGACAAAAGGCGCATCGAATATCAACCCTTCGAAATCGAGGGTTCATTTCCAGAGGGCCAGCAAAAGGAGATGCTCCCCCCACAGATGAAGGGCTCACCTGACCTGCAGAAGAAGGAGTCAGCTCTGCAGATGATGGTCCAGGCTGAGATGCTGTGGATGTACTTGCTTGTCTTTCTGAAGAGTTACCTCCAAAAAGATGACCATGTGTCCTTCTGTGTACATCCTTGAGGTGTCTCTTCATGGTATGATTCCCAAAGGAATACTTCCTGTCAGGATTACCTCTAGAAAGTACACGCTGACACAGCTTGCAAGTTACTAAGGGTGCATTCACCTTTTGCTGGCCTTCAGGAAAAGTAAAATAATCCCATACATAAGAGGGCTTTTGTTTCCTCGCTCTCTGCCTCAAAACAGTGCTGCTAGTGCTAGCCTTACTCTCAGAAGAGCTCTGCTGTTCTGCCATCGTATCACAAAGACAACCCAGCTCCTTCTCCTAAGGGATCACAAGCAGAAATGAGAGGAATGGGTGTGGTGTAGGAGAGTTCTAGAACTGAAAGTAGTTTCAACCAATCAAAAGTTGTGTTTCATGATCACATGACCTACCGTACGCTTACGGTACGCTTACGGTACGCTTACGGCAAAAGTGCGCATGCGCGTAAAAAAGACACGCGCTTGCGCGCATGCGCATAACAGTCACTACCCGACACTTCCGCGTAACGTGCGCGTGTAGCGTACGCGCGCACGCGCACGCGTCCCACGCGGAGTACGCGCAGCTACGCAAATTGCGTAACTATACGCAAGCAGCGTAGATAAATTACGGACGTTGCGTAAACCGTACGCTTACCGTAAGCTTACGGTACGCGTACTAAAAAAATAATAAAAAAAATAGAAAAAAAGTACTGCAAATAAATTTTACATGTTTATTTTAAAAAATATATTAAAAAAAACATATTAAAGAATTTTAAAAATTTAATCATAGTCTTTATAAAAGGTAAGAAAATTAAAATAAAAATATGTTTAAAAAAATAGAAGAAAAAAAAAAAATTAGCATTTAAAAAACCTTGCAAATTCACTGAAAAAACCATGGGTTTCACACACGTTATAGTTAGGAATTAGCATTTAAAAAACCTTAGAAATTCAGTGAAAAAACCATAGGTTTCACACACGTTATAGTTAGGAATTAGCATTTAAAAAACCTTAGAAATTCAGTGAAAAAACCATAGGTTTCACACATGTTATAGTTAGCTGGACATTTTACTCGTAAAAAACCAATGAAATTCCCCCGTTATAGTTAGTTCAGCTAACTATAACTCGCGCGCCCACAATGCACTGCTGATGACGTCACATATTACATCACTCATGACATGGTCAGTGACATCACTCATGATATCACTGATGACATCTCAAATGACATCACTGATGACATCACTGATGTCATCATCCAGTGAATGTGTGTTTTTCTGAAAATTAAATATGTTTTATATATGTATATCTCAAGGTCGATGGAATAATAAATGGGTATATAAGTGTCTAAATGGATGATTTGTTTTTAAAAAATTGATTGTGTAACTGACTGATTAAGTGTATCATAGTGAATACATGGCTTAGTGAGTAATGTTTAAATATATAAATATCTGTATCAGTCTCTCACTTTGTGTATAAGTGGCTGCATGGGTTGGTGAGTAGCTACATGGGTGTCTATATAGGTTATTAGTTGGTTTTTTGAGTATCAGTATGAGTGTCTGCATGGTTCGGTGGGGGGTATGACGTAGTGCATAGGTGCATGAATGAGTGACTCACTGTTTGTATGTGTTGAACAGAGCATGTGTGCAGGACTGCATGGGTGGATGAGTGTGTGTATGGGTGTGTTAGTGAGTGAATGACTGTCTCAATAGTGTCTTTATGAGTAACTACATATGTTTAAAACTAGTATATGTGACTATTGGTTTATATATGTGAGTATATGTGAGAGTGAGAGATTGAAAGAGTTCCTGTATGAATAAGTATGTATTTCTATAAGTGATTGTTTAAAAGACTAAGTATGTGTAAGTTTCCATAGAAGTAAGTGTGGTGGTGTGTGTATAACTGTATATGCAAGTAAATGTATGTTTGATTCTTTATTAGCATGAGTGACTATGTGTGTGAGTAGCTCTATGGATGAGTGGCATTGTGTAACAGGATGTATAGGTGTATGAGTACATATGATAAGTGAGTACATGTATGAGTGACTGTTTTGGACTGTTGGTGAATGAGTGGATGTGTATGTGGATCTTAGAATTACTGAAGAGGTTGTTGTAACTGTTATTGGTATGTCCATTGTTTTGTAAATTTTAGTCTCTATTTTTGAATGTGTCTATCAAAGGTTATATTAGGGTAAGAGGAGGTCTGCCACTCTATCACAAGGATGATGTCATCAGTGATGTCATCAGTGATGTCATTTGAGATGTCATCAGTGATGTCATGAGTGATGTCACTGACCATGTCATGAGTGATGTAATATGTGACGTCATCAGCAGTGCATTGCGGGCGCGCGAGTTATAGTTAGCTGAACTAACTATAACGGGGGAATTTCATTGGTTTTTTACGAGTAAAATGTCCAGCTAACTATAACATGTGTGAAACCTATGGTTTTTTCACTGAATTTCTAAGGTTTTTTAAATGCTAATTCCTAACTATAACGTGTGTGAAACCTATGGTTTTTTCACTGAATATATATATATATATATATATATATAAAAATATATATATTTTTTATTTCAAAGGACCGCCGTTTTGATGGTGCACTCGCACGCAGCTCATTGACGGCACTGGCTTTCCCTCCACAAGATAGATTCCGCTTCGCCTTACGCGTTTCAGAGTGTTTCTACTCCTTGTTCACAGGCGCTTTACTTGAAGTGACACAGCAGGCAGTCAGGGAGGCTTTTAAACAGCATGCATTTGATACACCCTCTAATGGGCAGCAGGTGGTTGTAGCTGATATTGCATGCTGGTATTTGTAGTCGTACATTTCCTCTTGTAGGTTACTAGCCCCCGTGATGCATTAATTACCTTTAGTGGGTCCCGCTTTTCACTTTTATTCACAGTTGTGTTCTACCCTCCAATGGGTTTCTTGTGAGGTATTCGCCATATTTAGTGTTCCTTCCGATTTGCTGTTTGCCCCATTTGAAGACTTGGAAAGTTCTATGTCTCAGGGTCCCGTTTCCTAAGTCAGGCGGTGCAACCTTCGCGGCTCGGTCTGCCGCAAACTATTTTTTATTTCAAAGGACCGCCGTTTTGATGGTGCACTCGCAAGCAGCTCATTGACGGCACTGGCTTTCCCTCCACAAGATAGATTCCGCTTCGCCTTACGCGTTTCAGAGTGTTTTTACTCCTTGTTCACAGGCGCTTTACTTGAAGTGACACAGCAGGCAGTCAGGGAGGCTTTTAAACAGCGTGCATTTGATACGCCCTCTAATGGGCAGCAGGTGGTTGTAGCTGATATTGCATGCTGGTATTTGTAGTCGCTGCAAAACGGACTCGATAATTCTCGCCTCGGTACCTACTCTAACCAGGAACACACTCGGCAACTCTGGGCATTAGCTTGCCTCATCAGCTCCTATGTTGAAAGTTTGAGGGTGATTCATCAAGGGGGGGCCGAGAAAAAAGGGGGATCCCAAAACATGTTTTTTCAATGTTAATTTCCATAGGAAACTTTAGACAAGGCTACAGGTCGAATGGGTGAACGGAATTACCCCAAATTTGGCAGGGAGAAGGGCCTTGGTCTAGAAAGCACGCTTTTGTTTATTTGGTGTAAATCCGTTCAGTAGTTTTTGAGAAATATCAAACTTTACAGATATTGATATTTGGGAATTCTGCTATCTGAATGGCTGAGGTGTTACGAGCACGAGCTTGCTGCTGATTGGCTGCGAGCGCTGCGAGCGTTTGCAACTAGTGTTGGCCGCCATTTTGTGATTCCGTTGAAGCGAGTAAGGGGGAAAAAGGGGGAAAAATGTGGGAAAGAGGAGGGTAGGAGCACTGTAACCTTTGTGGGGTGTTTAGGGTGTGCTATAGAGGGGGTGCAAAATGAACTAATCATACCTACTGGTGTGAAAGTTCTAGGCTACAAAAATTAAGTGAGGTATTGGCTAGAGTGTGATGTTTCTAAGGTGAGCTTGTGCGTGAATCGAGGATTAAAGTGTGAGCCCACACTGTGTGTCTTATGCTGTGAAGTCATGTGCCCTGGCCGCTGCAGTACAGTTGTGGAAGTAGTGTCAGCATGGGTTTATACCTACTAGGATAAACAACTGACCCGTAGTGGTGTGAAAGTCCTGGGTACGGAACAAATGTGAGGTATTGTCTAGATTCTCATGGAAGGAGGAAGTGTTGGCCGCCATTTAGTTATTCCGTTGAAGCGAGTTAGGAGACAAAAGGGCAAAAAAAGTGGGAAATAGGAGGGTAGGAGCACTGTAACCTCTGTGGGGTGTTTAGGGTGTGCTATAGAGGGGGTGTGAAGTGAACTAATCATACCTACCGGTGTGAAAGTGCTAGGCAACGAAAATTAAGTGAGGTATTGTCTAGAGTGTGAAGCTGCTAAGGTGAGGTGGTGCGGGACTCGGGGATTAGAGCGTGAGTCTAAATTGTGTGATTTATGCTGTGAAGTCGTGTGCCGTGGCCACTGCAGTACAGCTGTGGAAGTAGTGTCAGCATGTGTTTATAACTACTAGGATGAACTACTGACCAGTACTGGTCTGAAAGTTCTGGGGTACGGAAAATATGTGAGGTAGTGTGTAGAGTCTCATGCTGCTAAGCTGAGCTGCTGCCGGACTGAGGGATGAAAGCGTGAGCTCAAACTGTGTGTCATATGCTATGAAGTCATGTGCTCTGGCCGCTGTGCCACATCTGTGCAAGTAGTGTCAGCATGTAGTTATAGCTACTTGGAGGAACTTTTGTGTCGAACATTGTAACTTGTGTATGGTGCTTAGGGGGTGTTATATAGGGAGTGCGGAAGGTAAATTTGTGTGTATGAAATGAATTTGGTATTTGGAAAGTGAAAAGCACTGACTCCTACGGGTCTGATGGCGCTGGGGGCGTAAGGTGAGGTGCTGCTGGAGTTGGGAATAAAGCTGATGAACTACTGACCCCTATTGTGAACTTTTAACGCGCACGTGCCATTAAATGTTCAATAAAATGTTGCAAAAGTATATTGTTAGGTTAAAACAAAAATTATGAACTTTTAACCTGCAGGTGTCCTACAAGGTTCCAGAAAGTGTGGTGATAAAATAGGTTGAACTTGTGACCTGTATGTGACGCAGAATAATAAGTAGCTTTTCGGAAGAAAAATTCCAAATTAACCAATGGAGGTAAGTTTTGGAATGTCGTTTAAGGAATTAAGTATTCTGATTTGTTCTTTACATGTATTTATATGTGGCGCGACAGAGATATTGTGCCATTCCTGGTTTCATTCTTGATGAAGTCGGAGCTTTACATGTTCTGTGTGAGAAAGAGAGGATTGTATGCGTGTGTCATTTGAAATCTGGATAACAACTACAAAGGTGAGTTAGAAATGAACAAGGTGTTTTATGTGTTTTATAGTATTGATTAAGTATTTGAGGTAATGTATTTAATTTTGAAAGTATTTTTTATTTCAAAGTAATATAGTGTTAGTAAAATGTGGTGTTTGATATTGGTTATGAAATATGCATACAATTTGAGCTGTTGTTATATAAGTATATCATATATGTTTAGGAATTTTTCACAGAGAAGAAGTGTAGTTTGCCATCTTTATAGGACTGCATTATTTTGAAAATGAGGTACAGCATTAATTTGAGTTTGTAATGTATTTGGGGAGATAAAGAAAATTTTGCACGTTTGCAACTGATACTTTTTGTGGAAATAGTGGGGTGGGTGGGGTGGTGGTAGGAGACGTAAGTGTTATTAAGTTAAAAGTGATAAAACGAAATGCAGAAATGTTATGTGGACAGGTTGTGGTCTTATTTTTGACACTGAGAGGTAGGTTTGAATGTAAGTCAGGGTAGGTTGTTGTACAGTGGGGCCGTGTACAGTGTTTGGAGATTACATGGAGAGGAGGTGGAGATAGAAAAAGTGATACGTTCCTTTTATATGTACGCATAGTTTGAATCATGTGATCCTAAGTTGAGATAAATATGAATATGGTTTCTGGTTTGCATTTGGGTATAGTGAATAGTTTTTGTAGTTTCTGACTAGTGAATAATAAAAAGGTAGATATACTAAAATATATGGTAGTAAACATATTAATTATTGTCTGTTCTTATGGAATAGAAGTAGTTGGGGAGTGCTTTAGAAGAGATGTTTTATAAATGTGTGAGAGATAAAAAAATGTAAATGTGCGGTATATTTTCTGTATGACTTGACATTAGAGAACTACATGCGATTATATGTGATACTATTTGTCAGGCTGTGTCGCTGTGGCGGACATATGTAGGTGTTGAAGTGATTCATGTTTTACTGATGGTGAGCTTCACTATCCCTTTTGAGACACTCGTCACTTTATTCATTCCATTTAATATCTTTAATATAGATACAGTAAAGGGACTGTATATCAAAAGTTTGGGAATTAGAACTTTGTTTACTCTCCCCATGCCCTGCTATACACTCTACAGAGTGTTTACACAACTTTAGTAACATATAGATGTCTAGCTAGTAAAGGTGGTGTAGTTCGACTAGGCCCATTTATAAACCGTGCTATGGGATGGTTTATGTTTTACCCACAAATTTGCATGTTTGAATACTTTTTGCTGATAAGTGTACCGGCAGACACCTGTTAAAAATAACGTTGTATATGGGTATATTGGCACTACTGGGAATGGTGGGGGTTTCTGTTTGAATTTGTAATTTGGGGGAGGTGGTTATGTTGTTGATTGAAACACAGAATATAGTAACATGCAGATGTCGAGCTACTAAAGGTGATCTAGTACCACTGGGAGCACTTATAAAGCACCCTATGGCATGGAACACGTTTTAGTCGCAAATTTGCATGTTTTAATACGTTTTGCTGATGAGCGTTTCGGGAGACATCTGTTGAAGTTAAGCCTATGTTTGGCTATAGTGGCGCTTCTACGTTTGCTGGGGCTCTTTCTTTTATTGCGTAAAGTTAAGCAAGGGCGGGTGTTGAGGTGGTGTAGTGGTACTGTGACTATTTATAAACAGTCTTATGGTATGGTGTATGTTTGAGTTGCAAAATTGCAGGTTTTAATAGGTTTTGCTGATGAGCGTTCCGGCAGACACCTGTTGACATTAAGTCTATGTATGGCTATAGTGGCAGTAACAGGACTGCTGGGGCTCGTTGTTTGATTTCGTAAGGTTAAGCAAGGGATGGGTGGGGGTGGGGAGGTGCGTATGTTGCTGATTATAAGACGGATATTTGTAACGTGGGCATGTGTAGTTACTAAAGGTAATGTAGTTTCACTGGGCCCATTTATAAACAGTGCTTTGGGATGGTTTATGTTTTACCTGCTAATTTACATGTTTGAATAGTTTTTGCAGATAAGTGTTCCGGTAGACACATGTTAAAATTAAGCCTGTGTATGGGTATAGTGGCGCTACAAGGAGTGGGGGGTTTCTGTTTGATTTCGTACTGTTAACCAAGGACGGGGGTGGGTGTGGGGGAGGTAGTTATGTTGCTGTTGGAAATACAGAATATAGTAATGTGGAAATGAAATGTGGAGCTACTAAAGGTGATATAGTACCACTGGGAACACTTATAAAGCCCCCTATGGCATGGAATATGTTTTACCCGCAAATTTGCATGTTTACGGTTTGCTGATTAGCTTTTCAGGAGACATCTATGGAAGTTAAGGCTGTGTATGGCTATAGTGACGCTTCTACGTTTGCTTGGGCTCTTTCTTTTATTGCGCAAAGTTAAGCAAGGGCAGGTGTTGAGGTGGTGTAGTGGTACTGTGACTATTTATAAACCGTCTTATGGTATGGTGTATGTTTGAGTTGCAAAATTGTAAGTTTTAATAGCTTTTGCTGATGAGCGTTCCGGCAGTCACCTATTGACATTAGGGTGCCGATTCGGATCCTGGAGAAACCGGGTACGAACCGTCGGACGGAGCATTTTCTCCGTCCGACTCGTACCCGGTTCACAAACATTACAACAATGCAAGTACGATTCGTATGGAAACACTATTTCTGTACGAATCGTACAAAACACCGACCGACAGAAAAATACATACGAATGTGATCCGGGACAGTGCATACGCGACATTCGTATGGAGTGAGACAGCTGTTTACGTACCAGCAAGTACGATTCGTACCGACAGCACTCCGGAAGGCAATATTTTTACGGCACCCAAAAAGTGCCGGAAAAGCTAAGTACGCCGCACAGCGTGAGGAAAAGGGGGCCTGGTACGCGCCGAACACCCCCCCAGCCCCCTATGTACGGTGCGTACCCCCACCCTGTATGTACACCTGTGTATGTACGAGTCGAACGTATGAGTCGAACCCCACCCGTGTATGTACACCTACGAGTCGTACCCCCACCCGTGTATGTACACCTGTGTATGTACGAGTCGAACGTACGAATCATACCCCCACCCGTGTATGTACACCCGTGTATGTACGAGTCGAATGTACGAGTCGTACCCCCACCCTGTATGTACACCCGTGTATGTACGAGTCGAACGTATGAGTGTACCCCCACCCGTGTATGTACGGTGCGTATCTACGTGCTGGGGGTATGCACCGTACATACACGGGTGGGGGTACGACTCGTACATACACGGGTGTACATACACGGGTGGGGGTACGTACGACTCGTACGTTCGACTCGTACATACACAGGTGTACATACACGGGTGGGGGTACGACTTGTACGTTCGACTCGTACATACACAGATGTACATACACGGGTGGGGGTACGACTCGTACGTTCGACTCGTACATACACAGGTGTACATACATGGGTGGGGGTACGACTCGTACCGTTACTCCCTACGGTGTTTTTACCATACGGTTGTATTTTCGGACGGACGGGACGGATCGTACTTGCTCGCTCGGACTTCAGTTGTCCGATTCGTACGTAAAGCTGTCCGGGGACGTGTCGGACACTTTTCCCGATACGAGGACGTGTCGGGGAATTTTCCCAATGCGATTCGTATGGTCTTTTTCACGTACGAATCGTACTTGCCAGTTTGTACGGGAGTTGTACGATTCGTACGGAAAAAAATCCAGATACGATTCGTACGGGGAATATTTTTGCCGGATCGGAATCGGCACCTAAGTCTATCTATGGCTATAGTGGCGGTAACGGGAGTCCAGGGGCTCGTTGTTTGATTTCGTAAGGTTAAGCATGGGTATGGGTGGGGGTGGGGGATGTGCGTATGTTGCTGATTATAAGACGGACATTTGTAATGTGGGCATGTGTAGTTAGTAAAGGTAATGTAGTTTGAGTGGGCCTATTTATTAACCGTGCTATGGTATTGTTTATGTTTTTCCCGCGAATTTTCATGTTTGAATACTTTTTGTTGATAAGTGTTCCGGCACACACCTGTTAAAATTAAGCCTGTGTATGGGTTTAGTGGCGCTACTAGGAATGGTGGGGGTTTCTGTTTGATTTCGTACGGTTAAGGAAGGGTGGGGGTGGGTGTGGGGTAGGTGGGTATGTTTCTGATTAAAACACAGAATTTAGTAACGTGCAGATGTCGAGCTACTGAAGGTGATGTAGTGCCACTGGGAGCACTTATAAAGTGCCCTATGGCATGGTATGTTTTACCCACAAATTTGTATGTTTTAATACGCTTTGCTCATGAGCGTTCCCGGTAGACAGTTGTTGAAATTAAGTTCTTGTATTGGTATAGTGTGTTTACTAGGTTTGGTGTGGCTCTTTCTTTAATTTTGTGAAGTTAAGGAAGGATGGGGAAGAGGGTGGTGCAGTGACAGTGAGCTCATTTATGAATCGGTTTATTGTATGGTATATGTTTTTCGGGAAAATTCCCATGTTTTAATAAATTTTGGTGATCAGTGTTCCAGCAGACAGGTACAGAAATTACACAACATTTCTATGGATAAGACATCTTCGTGCTGATAGACACTCTTGTACTGTGGTAGAAGGCTGATAGCATTGATGGAAAATTATCAAACTTGGTGCCATTGTAGATTTTAATGGAAGGTTACACTGTTTGTTTGTTACTTTGGTGTAGTTAGGGTTCGAAGTGGGAGAAAAAAATGTGGGGGTGCTTTAAAAGGGGGGCAAAGCTCTTAAAGGGGTGTGGGCTATGCAAGTTGGGGCTTGGTCTAAATCAAGATAAGTATCATTGTGTGCTTTAGAAAATCTTCTCCAATTATCATAGGTTCCGAAAAAAACATTGTTTAAAGGATTTCCCTTTCTTCTACAACGTGGGTAACCTAGCGTGATGTCTCCAGTTCTCAGTAGTGAGCAAAATAAGCATGCGTACATCGATCTGCATGCTGTCACTGCAGTGTAATAAAAAAAAAAAATTGACTATCTTTGAGAGGGCTGAAAATAGAGCCTGGTAGAGGGTCATTTGGAGGCAGCCTGAAAATGAGTGCCGGTCCCCAGACCTGGCCCAATTAAAGCGCAGTATCCATGCATCCTAAGCACTGCGCCATTCAATGATCTTTTAATTGATGCATATTTTCCTACTTATATACATAAATCTGTTCGTCCGCTTATCTTAAGCATCTATGAGCGCACTCGCCTATAGTAAGCACTGTGCCATTCATGCAGCGATACACCTATATATGCATAGATATATCTGTCCCAAAATCAATCCTAAGCATTTATCAACCCACCCGTCTATCATAAGTACTGGTCTTTGCATTCATTCATCCTTCCATCCATCCAAACATTGATACATTGATCTATGTATCTATCCATTGATGCATCTGGCCATGCACCCACTTGCCCTTTATTCAACTATATGTTCTTATTTCCGTGCATCGTCCGCCCCTGATCTTAAATACGACGTATTATACTCATCCAGCTACCCTCTTAAGGCATTGAAAAGGCTTGCGAAAAGCATTGACAGGCAGATTTTTTAATAAAGAGTAACAAAGCTTTCAGTTACTCTTTGTGGAGTATACTTCAACACCCTTCTCTGGTGGTGTAAACAAAGGTTCATCTAGCGAAAGAAATGTAAAGGAGCTTTTAAATGTAATACGTTAATTTAGAAACATAACGTTTTGTCGAGTTGTTTATAGGTACACTGTTTTAAAGTGGCCGTGACTGACAGATACTGAATACCTGTACTTCTTATATTTGAGAAAGTATACCAGAGAGCTAATTTGGGGTGGTGAGAACCTTGAGTTCTATATTTCCATGTGAAGTACAGTATAGGAATATAAAAGTAATTGAAAAGCTTTTATGTTCATATTAAAGAGGGGGTGTGAGAACTTAATAAGGCAGGCAAAGTGTGTGTTTTCGTAGCACTAAAACAAGACTGTGTGAAAGGTGAGAGCAGGTTTGTGCTGGAGTTGCCTTGTTGTGGTCGTTTGCAGAGGCGCAACCAGAGGGAAATTTCGGGGGAGCGTAATTCTTTCAGCAATAGGCAGAGTGGGCATGTAGGGGTTGCAAAAAGGGGTGAAAAAGAACAGAGTCTCCTTTACAAGAAAATGATGTTTTGAAGACCGGTGAAGTACTCGGGTGCAGCTCTGTGTGTGTGCCCGGGAAGCTGTGTCAGAGAGTCCTGGGCAATGGGCGTTGCGCGCCTGGTGGTCTGTCTGCTAATCACCCCCACGATGATGTTGCTGGTGCATTGCAAAAAGAGAAGAGAAATACTGAGAGAAAATGGCTCTCTTTAAAGGATTTCCCTTCTCCTACAATGCGGGTCACTTGGCATGATGTCTGCGCTTCTAAGTAGTGAGCAATGTGCATGCTCTCACAGTGTCACCGCAGTGCAATAAAGAAAAAATAAACGGATTACGTTTGAGAGGTCGGAAAATAGACCTGTTTCGAGGCTCCCAAAAATAAAGTGCTGGTGGTCACATCCCCACAGACACCCCCTCCAGTTAAAGTCCTGGGTGCAGTGTTATGTTTGCAAAGTTGTTGATAAATTGTTAGGTAATAATGGAAATTTTTATGTGTGCTGTTGATAATATCATTCTAAGTACATAGATTAAAAAATTTTAAAATACTATTTATAAAGTTGTGTGCGGTGGGTTGCAGAGAAAGTGGTGTGGGGTGGTGGGGTGTGGTGGAGAGGTGAAAAGTATGAGGTAGTGCAATTATATATAAATTGTAAAGGAGTACGTAAATAATTAAATAAATACTTGCTGTATGTTCTATGGCACTACTTGTCATCCTATTGCTCATCTGTCGTGCTCCATCACGTTGCAGCACTGGGTCTGGAAGTTGTTAGTGGAAGTTTTACAATTGTATGTTATTATTTTAACATAGTGAAGAAATGTGAAAAATAACTGAATCTATTTTTTGTTTTTCAGAAAATTATTTCCTTTGGATTGAAATTTGGAAATGCCTAGAAGAAGAGAAAAATATATACTTGATGAAAAGGAAAGATCTTGAAGTAGAAAAAAAATGCGACTAGTAGAGAAAATGTTTGTTTGAGTAAAAGCAAAAGAAAATATTCGAAAAAAATATTACGAACATTTAATGAGAAAAACATCACACAAAGCAAAAAGAAGAATTTTTCAATTAAGGTGAAGCAGAGTTCAATTTCAAATATGAGGAAAAGGAAAGATGATAAAGAAATAGTATCTGGTACTCGGAGACAAAAACAATTTCAAGAAATTCGTCAGAGACTTTTTCGATCTAGAGTGATTCAGAATTTATTGAAAACATTCTGCAAATATAAAAGAATGTTCCAATTCAAAGAGAAGCAGCGTATTGAAAGTATAGTGGATACTGCTTTGAATTTGAAACAGAAGTTGTTCATTTTGATTTTAAAGAGAATGAAAGTATTGGATAAAATAGTCAAAGTATTGAACGACAAAAGAAGAAAAAAGACTTGTGAACAGAACAACTTTTGTAAAATCTTTCGTGGACATTGGAGACATACTTCTAATACTGAGCCTTTTTTTAATGAGGTAAGTTACTTTCAGGAAAATAGTTTATCATTTGCAGTTGATACTGGAGGTCGTTGCTACGAAGTTCAGGATGGTGTTCCTCTTCCAAAGGAGGAAATGGTTGGTAAAAGTGCAGAAGAGTTAATAGCTGAAGAAGTGCAAGGGGAACATCCACGAGCTCCTGTGTATAAGTGGAGTTGTAGTAGCATTTGTAGTATTCAAAAGGAATCCATTGATACAATGAGAAATTTGCTACGAGATTGTACTCAGAAAAGTATAAAACAGAAGATTAAGTTGTTACAAGGACTAGATACATGTAATGTAAGAAAATATACTGAGAAGTATGGGCATTCTCTGGCTTGTCTTTCAAGAAAAGTTTGTAAAAGTGTTTTTCATCATTTGAGGATGTTAGCAGTACACCATTCAGAAATGCGGAACTTTGTAAAGAAACTGTACTATGTAAAAAGTCCTGCATTAAGTTTAAGTGAACTGAATGGAAGTCTTTTATATGGTTCTTTATCAGATGTTCAAAAAAAGTGTGATGATATTGAAAAACGATAATTTGGTTCAGAAGAGCAGTTCATAGAACGTGAAAGTTTGACAATTACAGATGTTGGAGGAGATGAGAAAGTGATTAGCACTGATCAGTTTGAAGAAGAAATTGGAAAGTTTAATGTAGTGTGCTCTGAAATACCAAACTATGATGGTGTGTTTGTTGTCGATGTACTCATTATAAAAGTCAAAGTAGGAATGTTGATTTGTATTTGAAAAGTGAAAAGGAGAACAATGGTAAGTGGCAACTTACTTGTTTGTTCAAGGTCGATTTGAGTTAGGTAGTGATCAACGTATATGTCAATATTGTTACAACAAATTAGAAGAGAACAAAATGCATGCTAGAGCAGTGCATAATAAGTTGGAGTTAGTAGCTATTCCGCAGGAGCTGGCCAAATTGAATACATATGAGTCGGTTCTAATTCAATCTGTTCATCCTTTTCAAACTATAATTCGGATGGAGCCTAAAACAGGTAAACTGCCACCAACAGACTTGCAAAGAGGGCTGAAAGGAAGAGTGGTGTACTTACCTTTGGATTTTAAGAAAAACATTGAAACTATTGCTGGAGAGAAAGAGGAAGATGAGGCAGCAGTTATTTTAGTAAATGGTGTACCCACAAAGAGTCAGAAAATATGGTAAGAATTTGTGGATGTTAATAAAGTAGAAAAGGCTACCTTATATCTTATAGAGAACAATATTTCTTACAAAAATGTAAGTGTGGATGAACAGGTAATACGTTTAGAAGATGATTTTGAAATTTCAAGTGGTCAAATAGAGAAAGTGGACAAGTCAAGGTCTGAAGAGATTTATGAATATTATGAAATAAGTCCTTTGCATTCAAAAGAAGGAAGAAAGGAAGTAGCATTGAGTTATTTCAAATGAAAAAAGCACAGGGAACTCCAATGAGTGTATGGGAGAAAAGCTTGGAAGCTCGTTGTTTTCCACAGTTGTTTCCTGCTGGAGAAGGTGGACGATATGATGACCGACCTGTATAATTCCAGCTTCAGAATATCGGTCAACAAGATTATATTCTGAAGATCCTAGATTTCGACAGTGCATTCCATACATATTTCACCTTTTGTTTGAAAGTGATCTGTCTTCTCTCTTGTATGCAGTGAATCATATACTTCGAACTGGAGTTCATGAATTACTTCTTTCTGCAAAAGAATTTGTGGAGAAAGTTCAAGAAACAGATGAAAATTTAGAAACACAGTTAATCAATTTGATGGCATGTCAACATGGAACAAATGAGTATTGGTATCGTCGTCATGAAGAACTCAAGTGTATGTTACGGAACTTAGGTACACCAACATGGTTTGTCACACTTAGCTGTGCAGAGTATGCATAGGAAGATTTGCTTGGGTTTTTAAGAGAAGCAAATTCTAATATAAAAAAATTTGAAATAAAGACTCCTGGTGAACTGTGTTCATTGGATCCTGTAAATGTGTGCAGATACTTTAATCATAAGTTTCAAGGTATGATGTCTTTTATCTGTAATAAAAAGAATCCACCTCTTGGAGAAGTTACCGATTTCTTTTGGAGAAAGGAGTATCAAGCAAGAGGTGCACCTCATATACATATGCTACTATGGGTCAAGGATGCACCTAAATTTAGAAATGATTCTGATGAAGCAGTATTGTCTTTCATCAAACAGTATGTGACATGTGAGATTCCAAGAGAAGGAGGAGATAGAAGCTTGAGACAGCAAGTTTTACGTTCCCAAAGTCACCGTTGTGGAAAGTATTGCAGAAGAAAATACAAGTCTAAAGGAAAATGTTATACCAAATGTCGGTTTGGTTTATCCGTCCACTGCATTAGTTATGCAAAAGTATGGAGAGTGTTGGACTTCGGAGGGTTTAGGTTTACTATTCTTACCCAGGAACTGCAATGATGGGGGAACTGCTGGACTTCTAAGGAGTTAGATTTACTATTCTTACCCATGAAATGCAATGATAGGGAAAGTGCTGGACTTCTAAGGAGTTAGATTTACTATTGATACTCCAGTCAGTGAAACAGTAGGGAAAGTGTTAGATGTTGGAGGGGTGAAATTCACTATTCCTACTCCAGTCTAAGCAACAGTAGGGAAAGAGTTGGACTTTGGAGAAGTTAAATTTACTATTACCAAACCAAACAACACAACCTCAGTGCGGAAAGTGATGGATTTTGGAGGGGTGAAATATACTATTCCCACTCCAAAGAACACAACAGGAGGGAACGTGTTGAACATTATGAGAGGGGTTAAATTTACTATTCTCACTCCAAACTGGGCAAAAGTATGGAAAGATATGGATTTTGGAGAAGTAAAATGCACTATTTGCACTCCAGGAATGGTAACAGTTACTATTCCCACATCAGTCTGTGCACCAGTAGGGAAAGCATTGAATTTCAGAGAAGTGATTTGTATTATTCTCAGTCCAAACAAGGTAAAAGTAGGGAACACATTGGATTTCAAAGGGGTCGAATTTACTAATCCCACTCCAAACAGTGCAACTCTAAGGAAAGTGTTGGACTTTGCAGGGGTAAAATTTACTATTTCCACTCCAGTCTCGGAAACAGTCGGGAAAGCATTGGATTTCAGAAGGGTGATATTTACAATTCCCACTCCAAATGCTGCAACAGTTGGGAAAGCATTAAACTGCAAAGAGGTTAATTTTACTATTCCTACTGTAGTCTAAGCATGAGTAGGGAAAACACTTCACTTCTAAAAGATGACATATATGAGAACCCCATGAATGTAGAAAAATATTAAACTCTTAATAAAAAAGAATGAATTAACATAAAAAATATGCATGTGTATAAAAAAACTAAAAACCATTAATCAATTTACATAATTACTATTCAATACAAATGTAATTATCAATTCATATATAATTGTTATTCAATTATTAATTAAATATTTTCTCACCCTGCAGTCCTGCAAACCTAGCATCCCACATTAAAATTATAACTCAAAAAATCACTAGTCCATAACTTACAGATTTACAATAAATTTATTAGTTTATTAACCATTAATAATTTAATGGTGATGAATTATTACTCAATTAACGTCCCACCTTAAACCTCCTCCAATCATAGCAAAATAACATGAAATTAAATAAGTATTACACAATTTACAAACTTAAAATTAAATGTAATAAATAATGTATAAATAATAATCATTTTTGTATTAGTTAATTAGCTGGCAACCCCATACCCCTACAAAACTAACGTCCTGCAAATACAATTATATGACATTAGGGGGCCGATTCCAATCCTGGAAAAAGGCTGTACGAATCGTTGTATGGAGCGTTTTTCCCGTACAACTCGTACCCGGTAAACTTTTCTTACAACCTAGGAAGTACGATTCATACAGAAAGCCTCTTTCCATACAGATCGTACAAAAGACCATACAGCTAAAATAAACCAACGATTCTGATCCAGAACAGCTTGCATGCGACGTCTGTATGTATTTAAGCAGCGGTTTCCAGCCCAGCAAGTACAATTCGTCCCTACGGCACTCCGTACGGCTCTTTTCTTACGGGAGCCAAAAACAGCTATAAAAGCAGAGTCCCAAGGGGTACGAGTCGTACAGGCATACACCCCGTGCATTGTGCATGTATGGTATGTACCCCAACATCGTGTATGGACTGTGCGTACCCCCAACATCGCGTACCCCAACACTGCATACCCCAACATCGCGTATGTACTGTGCATACCCCAACATCACGTACCCCAACATCGCGTACCCCAACATCGCATACCCCAACATCGCGTATGTACGCACCGTACATACGCGATGTTGGGGTACGCGATGTTGGGGGTACGCACAGTCCATACGCAATGTTTGGACATGCACCATATATACACAACGCATGGGGGTGTATACCTGTACGACTCGTACCCCTGTACGACTCGCACCCCGGGAACAACTTTTCCCGGGATACGAGTCGTACAAAGTTCGCTTCGTAGCGGGTAATGGCATTCCCCGTGTACGGGACGTTTTCCGTACAAATCGTAAATCGGAAGGCCGGTCCGGATCGTACTAGTACGGTTGGACTGCATTTTTACAATTTGTACGGAAAGTGTCCGAGTCCGTCTGGTACAACTTTTCCCGATCCAATTTGTAAGGATCGGGCTGATCCGTACAAATCGGATCGGGAAAAGTTGTATTTTTCCTGTACGAATCGTACTTCACGGGTCGGACGGGACTTGTACGATTTGTATGGAAAAATTTACCGATACGAGTCGGACGGGAAAAAAAAATACAGATCGGAATCGGCCCCTAAATAAGTATGTCACAATTTATATATTAAAATGCAATTCAATAATTAATTTTCAAATAATTATTAATATTTCATTAAGTATTAGTTAATTAACTTTCCACCCTATACCCCTACAAACCTACCATCCCACAACTAAAATATAAGTAAAATGAATCACTAGCCCTTATTTAACATAATTAAAAATCAATTAAATAATTTATGAGCAATTCATTATTAATTAATTATGACTGATTAACTTCCCACCCAATACCCCTAAAAACCTAACATCCAACAAATAAGATACAATGAAAATAAATTATTATTACATAAATGACACAATTAATTTTAAACATATAATTAAATACAATTTAATAAATAGTGTTTAATTATACCTAATTAACTTTCCTCCCTATCCCCCTACAAACCTAATAACCCACTACGACACTATAAATTACTATAAAAAAAATCTGAATCACTTAAAATGAAAAACAATATTTTGAAAACAGTAATATTTATATAAACAATAGTAACACATAAAATCAATATCTCAACAAAAACATAAAACATTTTTTTAACTATGGGCCTGATTACGATGGTGGTCGTAAAATGCCTTTTTCTATTGAGGCTTGTGATGCAGCCAATAAAAAGCGTTGCAGCACAAGCCACAGTAAAAAATGGCACTTTGTAAACATACATGTATTGTGTGCAATGCACCATGTGGTGCCTGCCACACGGTGCATTGATGTTTGGGAGGCACTAAATGTGCCCCCCAAGCCACTTAGAAGTGGCCCACAGGGACGGGGGCCCTGCTTAGGGGCCCGAAGTCCGTTTCCATCTGCCTTTCCATACCTGTGGAACCGGGACCGTCGAAAAGAGACATCCATTGTACGGATAGGAGTTAGACCGCCAGCCCAATGGGATCTTGGATCCTGTCAGAGGCAGCGGTCTTCCCCCCTGACATCATCACTATGACCGCCTCCATCGTTATGCAGCTGTCGGTCCGATGCCATATAGGTGGTGTTCCGCCTGACATCATAATGAGGACCTACATTTTTTACAACTCTATTGGTGTAAATGGTATTAAAAACATTGATATTATTTACAATGATCCAGGGAGAGCCTGGCTTGGCTGGACTGTTCCCATGATGAACAGGGTCAAGATTGATTTGCATCTTGGTGGGTCCAAACTGGGGTGGTGTAGTGGGCAAAAGAACAAGGGATATAACCCAGATCTCTTGATTGGGGGCGAATGTTTGATTCATTCAGCATTCTGTCCATCATTTGTTGCCACAGTACTTTTTACCCTAAGTGGGATACGTATGCTCAGATGTGGGTCCCTTGCTCCCTGTGCCACTGAATTAAAGCTAGCCTGGCTAATGAGGGGTGTTACCCCGAAAACGGCCCCAGGATGCTTATTTCCAGTCCAGAGAGTACCTGGCTTAGTAGTTCGGACTGGAGTTTTCCCATGTTGAACAGGGTCAAGACTGATTTCCATATGGCTAGATCGAAACTGGGGTGGTGTAGTGAGCAAAAAAACGATAGATTTAACCCAGATCTCTTGACTGGGGGTGAATGTTTGATTTATTGAGCATTCCATCCAGGTAGGACCCAGCTTGGCAGTTCGGACTGGATTGTTCCCATGAGGAACAGGGTCAAGAATGATCTGCATATTTCTGTGTCCATATTGGGGTGGCGTACTGAGCAAAAAACCAACAGATGCTTGTTCCCAGTCCAGGTAGGGCCCAGTTTGGCAGTTCGGGCTGGACTGTTCTGGTGAGGAACAGGGTCAAGACCTATATGCATATGGCGTGGTCCAAAATGGGGTGGTGTAGTGAGCAAAAGAACAATGGATTTAACCAAGATCTCTTGAGAGGGGTGAGTATTTGAGTATTCAGTCCATCATTTGTTGCCGCAGCACTTTTCATCCCAAGTGGGATGTGTATGCCCAGATGTGGGTCCCTTGCTCAATCTTCCACTAGATTCAAGCTAGTCTGCTTGATGAGGGGTGTTACCCCAAAACCAGTCCCAGGATTCTTGTGTCTGGTCTAGGGAGGACCCAGATTGGCAGTTCGGGCCTGCACTGACCCCATGAGGAACATGGTCAAGTCTGATATGCATATGGCTGGGTCCAAACAAGGGTGGCTTATTGAGTCAAAGAATGATGGGTTTAACCCAGATCTCTTGAGTGGGTATGAATGTTTAATTCATTCAGCATTCCATCCATCATTTGTTGCTGCAACCATATTTGTGCATAATGATATTTGTGTGTCACAGTATTTATTTTCCAATATTTCTGTCTGCTGATATTTTTACTTCAATATTTTGTCCAAACACTGCCATTTCTAGTAAGTGACAGCATTTCAATGTTTGCCTCCTCGGAGGCCAAGCGTCACAGAGGAAGTGCCAGGAGTGGCAGAGAGAAAGCTAGAGGTCACAGCTGCGACCCCTGACTACTGCCAAATGACATCCATGATCAAGGTATGATGCACAAAGAACATTGATTCTTCCATCCACAATCGAAGGACCCTCTTTTTTTTTAAACATCTTTATTCAGACACCATCACATAATCATTTCTGTAATGTACATATTAAGCAAGTATGCATAAAGTGCATGAACTACATAAAGTGTCAATTTTTAAATATTGAATTAAATAAACCCTCCCATTCCCAACCCTCCCATGGACCCAAGAAAGAATAAATCCGTTAAATTTGATGTGCACACAGCAATAATTAAATCATAATCTTTAAGGTTTCTCCGGGTGGTTTGGCTGTGACAATTTAAATTATATCAAGCTGAGGCCTCATTGATCCAATTGGTTATTGGTCCCCCATTTCAAGCCCCCTTTTCTTTGCTTTAACACCAGAACGTAAAAAAACTGCTCTCTCCCAGCGATAAGTGGCTTAAAGCTTCCCCAGCCAACAGTGAACTGAGGGGTGTTCTTTGTCTAACCATACAGTAGCTAAACAGATGCTAAAGACTGCCATTGCAGCAAAAAGCAAAGCCCGTTTTGAAGCTAACATCTCCTGATTACTTACTCCCAGTATAATAACTTGCGGGGTAAGGGCTACCTCAAAGCCAAACATGTTCTTAATATATTTACCCACTTCACACAACATGATTGACAATCTAGGTCATGTAGCAAACATATGCAAATATCTGCAGCAAAGCAATGACAGCGAGGACAATTTATACTAGAGGAACCTACCCATTTAGAAATTCTCGCTGGAGTAATATATAAGTTCAACCACGTTTTAAAGCATTGTACTTGCAAATTGGCTGAGAAAGCCACAGTCTGACTCATTGATAAAGAGTCCTCACGCTCCCCGGCCCCTGCTTGCATCAGTTCCTGCCAACGATCAGTGTGTTTTATAAAATCATCCTCCATCTCATTAATAAGTAATTTATAAAATTTCGAGATTGGCGAGGAAGCCCCTAGAGTAAGCTCCATTAGAGGAACTTTATGCCCCGTAATTGCTTTTTTAGATAGGTAGTCCCTCACTTGTAAAAATTTGAAGAAGTAGTTATTGCCGATTCCATATTTCTCTTTAATTATGTCGAAAGAATACATAGCATTCTCCATCATAAGATCACCTATGTGCCTAATGCCCCTAGAGATCCATACCTTCATATAGCCATCCTGAAAAATTTCTGGCAATAAATCGTTACTTGCGATAGGAGTATATCTATGAATCCTATTCATCTTAAGTTTCTTCCTAACAGCCGTCCAGATCTTAAATGCACCTATCATAATTTTAAATTTTACTCTTTTGAGGTAGGCGTAGTCGATATGGTGCAAAAGACAGCCATTGGCCTCTGCCCCCATTACTAAGCTATATATTGAGGTGTACGAGTTTTCCTCTAATACTACTTCCTCCTTCCCCAACAATACCGACATATGCTGTATAGCGACAGCCCAATAATAAATCTGAAGGTTGGGAACTGACCCCCCCTCCCCCCCCCATCTTTAGGCAGCGTCATATATCTAAGCGCTCTACAAGGGTGTTTCCCTGCCCACAGAAATTTAGAGATCAAATGATTAAAAGCAGAGAACCAGCTCTTATTTATTTCTACAGGGATGGCTCTGAAGAAATACAATATTCTGGGCAGAAACAGCATCTTTATAATATTACATCTCCCTAAGAGCGTAAGATGCAAGCCGTTCATTCTGTTGAAATCGCCCCTGGTCTTTTGTAGCAGTGATTCCAGATTGATTTGTACTATCTCATCCACATTAGAGGAGATCTCAACCCCTAGGTATCTGGCATTTCCCACAATACGTGTATCCTCCAGGCACACCTTATCATTTTTAATGATCATTGTCTTGTTTTTATTAAGAAAATACCCTGAAATTTTACCAAACTCTTCAGCCTCTCTTTCCACTTCCTTCATTGCCTCTTGTGGATTAGTTGTTATTACCGCAAGGTCATCTGCATAGGCCAATATCTTTGTATCCCCACCGATACATCGAGCAGTCAAAATCTTATTGTTCTCTACTATTTTATTAATTACCGGATCTATGTAGAGCGCGAAAAGCAGTGGGGAGCATGGGCACCCCTGCCGCGTACCACGAGTGATCTTAATTATATCGGATAAAGTATTCATCAAACTTATCCTGGCCACAGGTTCTAAATACATACATTTAACTGCCCTAATGAAACCTTTACCAACGCCTTTCCTCTCCATAAGCAGCCATAAAAAGGGCCAGGAGACCCTATCAAACGCTTTTTCAGCCTTCCAAAAATATTGCAGCCATAGGGTCTCCTGTCACCTTTGCATAGTCAAAAAGAGTAATTATGCGCCAAATATGCTTGGTTGTCCCCCTCCCAGGTACAAATCCGTGCTGAAAGGGAGAGACCAATTTTAACATAACCGAGGCTAACCTTTTCGCTAATATTTTAGAACAGATTTTAACATCGCTATTTACCAAGGTAATTGGTCAATACGACCCCAATTCCATGGCAGGTTTGCTTTTTTTCTGAAAAACTATAATATTAGCACTTTTCCAGGAGTCGGGGGCAGCTAGTTCAAGTTTTGCTCTATGAAATACCTCCATCATAAGCCCCAAAAGTTGAGTCCTAAATTTCTTATAAAATTCCCCTGGGATCAGATCACAGCCGGTGGCTTTACCCGTCGGAAGGGAATCTATAGCCTCGGTTATTTCATCTATTGTAATTGGCGCATCCAGACCAGCTCTCTCCTCAGTAGAAAGTTGAATAAAGATTTGCCCCCTCAAATAATATTCCATTACCTGGTCCTCAACCAACACATCCTCCGTATATAGTCCTTGATAAAAGTTTTGAAATGAGGCGAGGAGAGCATCTGGTTCACTTATCAAACCAACCCCCGGATCTCTGATTTCCCTAATCCGTGTTTGAGCCATTTTTTCCCTTGTGCGAACAGCCAGCATATGGCCCACTCTCTCATTGTTCTCATAGACCCTACTACTCCAAGCAACATATTTACGCGCCGCCTTTTTTAGTGAAATCTCTGTGATAGCGGATCTCGCAATAGTAATCTTTAATTGTGTCGCCACAGAGTCCCCCCCTGTATTTAATATCTCGATCAGATCACTTTCTGCCTTACCCAGATTCTCATATAATGATTGTAGCAGAGTTCTATCCTTTTTCTGCACCTCCCAGCCATACCTAGAAGTTTCTCCTCTAATTCCTGCCTTTAGTGCATCCCACACTATACCCACGCTAGAGCTCCCTAAATTCTCCTCAATAAACTTCGGAATCCATACCTTCAATTGCTGTACATACCCCTCATCACTTAGTAAGGCCCTGTTAAATGTCCAGCGTGTCTGTAGGGGTTGTCCACCCGTTTCTAACTCAAACACCAGGGGATTATGGTCTGACATGACTATCGGAAATTTACTTATCAAACACCTACCTAAAAGTTCAAATGATACAAAAAAGTAATCCAATCTAGCGTGCATTAAATGTGGTGCAGAAAAATATGTAAAACCTGGATCAGACCCCTTTGTCTCTGCCCAAACATCTACTAACCTGTGCAATGACTCAAGTTATTGAAGTGATTTAAAAACTCTGGGTTTCCGCCCTTGATACATAAGCCTGTGGGTAGTGACCTGGTAGCTCATGTTAATATGTAAATCCCCGCATAATATCAGGAGAAGAGGCCATCCCACAAGTTCCACTTTCAGCCAATCATACAGTGTAGGGTCACCCAACACAGACCCATACACTGCGCAGAGAGTATACATTCTATTATCCAGGTCCATTTGTACAATGGCCCATCTTCCCATTTTATCAGTGAGAACACGTGGATAGCTTCCCATCCCTTTCTTAGCCAATATCACCACTCCCCTCGTCCGAGTTTCTTGAGTCGTGTACGCAACGAGTTGATACCCTTCCAGCTCTAAAACCCCTTTCCTACTACCCTCAATATGGGTTTCTTGAAGGCATAAGATGTCTGCTTTCAAAAATCGGACATCCAGGCTGACTCGCCTTCTTTTTTGGGGATTATTTAACCCACATGTATTGACTGATGCGATTCTAATTTTCCTCATTAAACCAAAAACACAAATTTCCATCTATTTCCAAGCCAAACCAAGAGCACCAAAAAATACCAGACATTAAACCATGTGCATATCCCATACAAAGAGAAACTCCATCCCCCCTTGAGTCCCCCAGCCCCTCCCTTCCCCCCACCCCATTCAAAAAGGGGAAAAAAAAGGCATGAGTATACCAAACCAGTTCAATTCTTAGAGGAACACCTTACACCAGTTCTTGTAGGTATTCCTGTGCCTTAATCTCGAACCTTTATGCACGACCTTGAGTTTGGCCGGATTCATTAGGAACAACTCGCATCCAGATTTCTGAAAAGGAGTGATTAATTGACGAAGTCGCCATCTTCTCTCCACCGTTGAGTGGCAGAAGTCGGGCCGTATGAAGAATGAATGTTCTGCTACTGTCCTCCTTGCATCAGGCCTGGCCTTTTCAAAAATAGATTGCCGTAGAAGAAAATTGCCAAAAAAATAAGAATGGCTCTAGGTTTATCATCTTGACCTGCGCTTCTCTTGAGCATTAGGGGAAACCGATGTACCCTTTGGACCTCTGAGTCCCAATTCCAGTGCGCTAACTCAGGTAATGCTTCCCTAAGAAGCCTCAATGTAAATCCACAGATATCGTCCCCCTCAGCTTTTTCTGCAAGACCAAGAAGTCGCAAATTATTCCGGCGCTGCCTATTTTCAAAATCCTCGAGTTTCCAAAGGACATCAGTCATCCTGCTCTCATGGGAGGTCGTCCGTTGTTCAGAGGTTTCCACTGTGGCCTCTAATTGCACAATGCGCTCTTCCAGCGCGCTGGTGCGCTCCGCAATCTCTGAGCAGGTTTTATTCACTTTTCGCACCGCACCCTGCAGCTTTTTAGTTGCCAGATGGGCCCTCTTATGCTCTTGACGTGCCTCCATTTGAGTTTGTTTTAATGTAGCGTATATTCGTTCCATCGAAGGAGGGGATGCCTGGTCCCCTACATCGTTACGAGCATTTACATTGGTTTCTGGGTTCAGTGTATGAGCATTTTGGTCATCTTCCATTCTTCTATCGAAATGGGACGCATAGTAATCCCATTTCATCAGGCTTAACTGGCTATTATCTGATGTAATCCCATTATCCTTATCCTTGTAATATCCCCTCACACTCTTCTTCTTTGTGCGACATGATTTACGTTTCTGGGTGTCCGGCTTCACTGAGGGGCTACTACTATCTTCTGTAAGATCATCCTCCATTTTATCTTTACTGCTGTTAGAGGATACATTGGAATCATCAGTTAGTGAGAAGAACTTATCACCTTCCGGTGTTCCTGGAATTGTGCCTTCATCCGGAGCGGGCCTCCATGTACCTTTTTAGAGACTGAAGTCTTAATAAACGTGATAGGGGCCTGCATTGTAGTATTATCCCCCCCTGCTGGGATATACCCATCTCTTGAGGCAGCTCTTCTGTTGCTCCCTGTGTGGCTGCATCCAAGATATCTGAGCCCCCAAAATCACATCCAATGGTAATAGACTCCTCACCCCCAGGGGAGACCTCATCAAAATGCCCATAATTTAATGATATTCCTGCTGGGACCTTTGTACTACCGCTGCCATTATTATTCATTAAGTCATTAATGCTTTTACCTTTGGGCGATTCCGTTCCCACAGAAGCAGACGATAGACCTTGCCCCGCAAACATCCCTGGAGCTGTCGGTTGTTTGGGTCGGGTAGTTTTTTCAGGCCTCCTTTCCCTTGGCTCGGTATCACACAGTACTTTCTTGGAAGCTCCGCTCTTACACAGTCCAGCCTGTAGAGCGCTGTTTGCAGCCTGACTCAAATTCGGATTCAGGCTTCTCCCCTCAGCAGCTGCACGCAGAATCATCGATGCTCCTCTGGCTCCTCCAGTTGCGCTTGGCTCCTTCTGCAAAATTCTTCCTTTTGGCGGCATCACAGCAATAGCAACAACAGAGTTTCTCCTTGCCGTAGGAAGTCCGAGCGAATCCCTTTTAGATACTATGTATCGGTGAAGACCTTTGGACTCCCACAGCACCTCATGTGTAGTCACGAACGCCACCGCTGACAAAAGGCGTCTTAAAGCCTGCACCGCAAAGAAACCAGCCTCCGTCAGCAGCCTCATCGATTTCCCCCAGTCAAAAACAGCCGTGGGTAGATACTAAAATCTAAATTGCCACAATTCCCTCTTCACTTCATAACCTTATGAGCACTGGTAAAGAGATGGCTGCCCACAACACTCACGCAGCCGCCATCTTGCCTCAGAAGGGCCCTCTTGAGCAACATAAAGTTTGCATAACACCTCTGTACTTATAAATCTAAAGAATATTAACATTTTGAATCTGATCATATCATTAGAATCACCAGTGTAACTTTTAGGATTTATGTCATGTGGATTCAGATGCACAACCAATTCAGTCAACAAATTCATTGTCCCTATTATTTGTGTAATAAAAGTGTAAGTGGATTCTCAGTCAGCAGCAACCGGTAATAGAATACTCCCAAATATTATCAAACAAAAAGTTTTGCTGGGTTCCCTAATAGTGATGTTGAGAACAATCCGTGTTTCACTACAGTCTTTGAGCCCTTCATCACTTGAATTAATTTCATCATTGTCTGTAACACATTTCACTACATTTCTCTCTGTCTTCTTCATGTAGACTCTTGCACAATGGCCCACTATGCTGCATTTTACATTTCTTGTTGGACATTTTAGAAAGTTGGCGGAATGCTGAGTATTACCATATCTGAGGCAAGTAATTGCAGATTTCCACATTGGTGGTTGTTGTTTTCTCATGTCCTTGTCTGTTTTCTAATAAGAAATCTTGTTTAAACAATCCCCTGGACCGTGAATACTATGTTGACATGCAGCTTATGCACATGTTTCTGAAAGTCTCTCTATTAGTACTGATGCAATACTCTCTTTAAGATCTGAGTCTCCAATAATACATAGTTTTGGCTTTTCGTATGCATTATCACTTGATCACAGATAAATTCATCATGTACATGTCCAAATGTGCATGGTCTAGAAAGTAATTGACAAGCCAAAGAATATTCTTCAATGTTTTACACTTTGAGTTGTTTTTGTTGTAAATAATTACACTGTGTGACAGAAATGCATATGGTGCGTGAAAAATGTTGGCCTGTGAAAAAACATCACTGCCACTAGCTGTTGACTTCTGTAGACTATTGTAAACATTAAGACCTTCAGGACCCAAATTGTGTCATAATAATCAATTTTGCCTTTCATGTGAAAATGTTGTGACTTCCTCTTTACTGGCTCCGATGAAATTAAAGAAATAGTCTGTACATTCAAACAATGGAAAAATTGGGGGACCAGGGAGCAAAAGGAATTCCTTAGGCAGATTGACATTGATGTGCTGGATGGCCATGACTGAAAAAGAATAGTTATATTTTTATTGTTTTCTGTTCATCCACAACATTATGTAAACTGTAATTGTAAATTACTTGTAAATGTCAAATTAAAGTTCTTTTGTAGAAATGTACACACTCTCTTGTTAGAGTGTCACTATGGGGCCGATTCACAGAACTAATCTGAGACAAAATGCTAAACTTACTACTTTTGGTATTCACAGAAGGCATTTAGTAGTAGTAAAGTTAGGATTTTGCTTAAGTTTGACTTAAGTTTGACTTTAGACAGACTTAAGCCAGACTTAAGACAGACGTAAGACAAACTGAAGACAAACTTAGGACAGACTTAAGACAGACTTAAGACAGACTTAAGACAAAATCCTAACTTTACTACTACTAAATGCCTTCTGTGAATACCAAAAGTAGTAAGTTTAGGATTTTGTCTCAGATTATTTCTGTGAATCGGGCCCTATGTAAGGATGAGTATTTAGCCCTGTTTGGGCTCAGTAAACCCAGCTACTGTTTATTGGTTGCTAGGCAAAATGAGAAAAGGCCAGGTATCTTGTGCGTAATTACTAAGTGACTTGCACAACGTTGAATGCTTTGGTTGCTAGGTGACGTGAGGCTAAGCACTACATCGGACGTGTGATAAATAGGTGAGGCATATAGCATTGAAACCGCACACCTCTAGAGACTAGGCATTAGAGCGCATGTGAAGATCATAGAATCTTAGACCATTGGTCACATCGCAGATCACGTGAGGAGGGCTCCATTTGCACTGTGAGGAGTAACTAAGGGGCTTGCGAGTCTGGCAGACCATGGACTGCCAGACTTGCGGTGATAAACAACTTCCTGCGTCGTTCAGGTGGTGGACCACCTGCTGCGCCAGGGAAACACTGTTCCCTGGAGGTGGCGTGGCAGAGAGGCAATATATTATGCTGAGCAGGACTGGTGCTTGCACGCCAAGCCTATTTCAATTTCTCCCACTGCCATCCTTTTCATGGCAGTGAGCCCACCACAAAAAGGCTGGTCATGGGGAAACAAAGGGGGCCCTACAGGTACCCCATGCACCCCCACCATGGGTATGCCTTCAGGGGCATAACATGTGCCCCCCTGTCTGTTTGCACACAATCCATGCCGTGCTGGAGTATTTTTGCCTTTCCCAATGCGGTGCTCTTTTTCAGGGCACCTTCGATGGAACGACAAAAGTAATGTCCGCCTGCGGAAGTTGCACTCGTAATCATGCAGGAGGTCTTTCTCAGCTTTGGTGCTGCTGTGCAGACAGAGAACCGGTGCAACAGCGCCAAAGTCATAATCAGACCCTAAATTCAAATTTGCTGTTTGCCAGACAGAAATAGTTGTACAGAGGTTTTAATTAGAGGAGAGTGTTCCTCCATTGCACTTTGTAATCCATTGGCAGGGATTGCTGTCGGGCCGATCATTGCTCTAGTACAGAATAGGATCCTGGCTGTCTAAGTCCATTTGAGAGCTTGTCGCTAATCTTGAAAGTGACAACTTTCAGTCATTAGGAAAGCTATATTGTTTTATTGACATGAACAGCCATTGATGAAACAAGACAAATCTCCCAAACTTCTGCTCACCTCCTCTGTCTACCTACCACTCCCACACCTTCTAGGCTCCTTCATCCCCAAGCTTCTCGAGCATGAGTGTTTACATCATGACACTACACAACCACCACCTGCAACCACTGGCACAAATAAAACACTGCTGTCAACAGAAACAGACAATGTGCAAGAAAGAAAAACGAGATAGCCCAAACATGCAATTCTCAACCATCTGCATTTTATTAAGGTCGTGGAATCTGTTGAATCTCCATTCCCCAAGGAGTGATGGTTGCTTTTTCTTCTTGTTTGTTGTATTCCTGACTTCAGAGGTACAGCTATATATTGGAAAACACAGGGGCTTATGTTATTTGTTACTTTTTACCTACTAACACCCACCTGTAAGGATTGAGGATCTGTTTGCTATTAAATATAAATGTAATCCTTTTGGACTAATTACTGAATTGGACAACACCTAAGTTCTTGTACACTCTTTTCAGAAACGGTGTCAGGAATATAAATATCCAATTCATTTCTTCTAATTTTTTACTCTTACTAGGGTGAACAGATTCTGAAAATCAAAAACTGGGACATTGCACACACATAGGCATAGGACTACAATTTTGCTTCCACGACAGTTTGGCACAGAATGATTTGTCTGTGCTCACCAACACAGATAACACCTGTCATTGAGGAAGTGGGGTGATGTAAAGGTAATAGTTACACACATCACAAAGGTACATTACACTTTGAGTACGTTTACACTTATATGTACGTTTTTGGTATTCACAAACTTTGAGGTTAAGTTACCACTTAAAAAAAACACTAGTAAGTCCAGCAGAACACATGGCCAACCACTATTACTGCAATACCCTCCCATCGAAAATAATGGAGGTAGGGACTTAAAATAAAACCCCATAGGAAATAATGTTACAAATATTATTTAGAAGTGTTAAAAATTAAAAAAATTATATTAATGTTAAAAAATAGTATTTTTATTATTTAATTATAAAATATTATAAAAAAACAATTTTTAATTGAAAACAAAGTAACAACGTTTATTAAAAACGATTCAATTCATCATAGTTAATTATATACATTACTATTAATAATTCTTAATGCACATTAAAAAATTGCTTTTTGTCAATAGATGGGAATTTATTTTTTATTTTAAACTTTAGAAAAATTATTCCAAATTATTTTACCTTTCTTTTAATTTAGGTTTTAATTCAAAATTAATTTAATAGTTACATAGTATTTTTATTTTGTTGTACATTTGAAGTAAATATAGAAAATTAATTTACATAATATTTAACTTAAAAAATAAATACAGTTATGCGAGATAAAAACATTTTGAAATGTTCCCTATAATTTACCATAAGGAGACTCTGGAGTCAGGGCGAATGGGAAATGGAATTTTGTGAAGCGACCTATGAGTATTACGGTCTATTTATTAGCAGGTCATTTTGTGATACTCCTGAGAATGGGAATTTTGTGAAGTGACCTATTAGTGTATATATCAAATTGCAGACAGGTTACAAAAAGTGGGTGTTCAATATGCACCTAATATTTGTGACTTTCCTGTACATAAAACATGGTCTGTTAGCTGTTTCACCACTCTTGTTTTGTCTTCATCTCATGTATTCATGTTTGTGTTAATACCTCTGTGTGGCTTCGTCGGGGCACCAAGGCAGGGATGAACAATAAAATAAGCAAGCATGTCTCATAAATGATAAGCAACTCCTTAGGTAGAGTGGAGGCAGAGTGAAGCATGATGGCCATCTGTGGCATTCTTGTAATTTAATCTATCTCTTGCAGATGTAGATGATGCTGGAGAGAGCTTCATAGGGATGCACATCACTTATAGATAGATCTAACCAAAAACACTTGAAATTAACCCCACAGATGACCAGCAAGGTTTAGATCATCACATTTTGCTTTAATAATCCTGCAGTTTTATATAGCAAATTTGACCCAAGGGCATCAGAGTGCTTTACATGAGGCCTAGGTTACATTATACATATTTTTTTTTAAGGCACGGGGAAATAATTGATTTGTACAGAACCACAAGATTTTGCCGCTGAAACTCAAACTTTGTTCCCCAGTTCCAAACTCATGGTTTATAGTTGGTTCATTAGATTGTATCTTCAAGGTAACTGGCTACAGAGTTCTGGATTACTTTGCGAAGGAAGAAGAACATCTTGAAGTGAATACTTTGCAATTAGATTCCCAGTACAAGGACATTGTTAATATGGCTGATGTGGTTGGAGCATGTTTTTTTAAAGTGTGATAATTGGCAGTGTTCCTTTGGACCACTGCCTACTCTTTTTACCAATGCATTACCATTTCATTTGAGATGTTGGTAAAATGTCAATGTGTAGCGACTGGATTTCAATAATAAAATATTGATGCATATGATACTGATTCAGAATTTGGAAGTCACAACATCAACATGTCCCTTCTAGGTACGGAATCGGTATCAGTTCAGAATCAGATTTTAGGAGTTGACTCCTATAGTGAGATTGATACATAGAATAAAGCATTTTAAGGGTCACAAATGTCGAATTTGAGCTTTTGCAACGTTACAATATTTAATACAAACGACTCCTAGTAGGCTAGTGGTAAATAATTATTGATTTACAACAAAAGGTGTCATCACATGTCACTAATATATTTTTGTGTTCGTCACGAAGAGAAACCCACTTTTGCGATCTGATTTTCCTTGTGGATTGCAACATGAGCACTGAGGTTCAAAATGCCAATTGTGAATTTCATTGCCTATTTTGTGCATTGCGAACAGAGACTTTGCACTAACAGAGCCAACCAGTTTCTACAGTGATGGCTTTGTGATTGTAGAGCTGATTCGAATGCCAAGACCGATATATCAAACATACTGCATGCTTAAATCTACTTAAATTCCTAGATGTAGATCGCCGCATTGTGAAAGCTGCTCCCCTTTATTTTGCACTGACCTTAAGGCCAAGGTCATCGAGAAGGCCATCAACACCCAACTCTATGAGTTCATCTAAGTGAACCACCTCCTGGACCCCTCCCAATTGGGCATCCGAAGCAACCACAGGACTGAGACTACACTCCTCGCCGTCACTGACGACATCCACTCCCTACTCGACTGGAGCAAGACTGCAGCCCCCATCCTACTAGACCTCTTGCCCACCTTCAACACCGTCTCCCACAGCACCCTAATTGTGAGACTCCACGATGCTGGTATCCTGGTATCCATGACAAGGCACTGGACTGGATCCACTCCTTCCTCACTGGCCGGACTCAGCGAGTTAGGCAACCACTGTTCCTCTCAGAATCCACAAAGATCAGCTGTGGAGTTCCCCAGGGTTCCACCCTGAGCCCCACCCTCTTCAATGTTTGCATGGCCCCACTCGCAGCCATCATAAGAAGCCATGGACTCAACATTGTCTCCTATGCCAGCAACACCCAGCTGATCCTCTCTCTCACCAATAAACCCGTAACCGCCAGAACCAACTTCCACAATGGAATGAAGGCCGTTGCTACCTGGATAAAAGACAGCTGACTCAAGCTCACCTCGGGCAAGACTGAAGTACTCATCATGGGACACACCCCTTCAGCCTGAGACGGCTCCTGGTGGCCAGCCATTCTGCGACCCCCCCACCCCTATGGACCATGCACACAACCTCTGCATCACACTGGACTCATCGCTCACAATGAACCGCCAAATCAATGAACGCACTGAAGCCTGCTTCCACATGCTCCTCCTGCTTCGAAATACATTCAGGTGGATCCCCACATAATCCAGAAAGACAGTTACCCATACACTCATGACCAGCAGACTCAACTACAGCAACGCACTCTATGTCGGCGCCACCCAGAAACTGCTCAAGAAACTACAGAAAGTTCAAAATGCAGCAGCCAGACTGGTCTTTCACATCCTCCACCACAGCCACATCAAGCAACACCTCCAACAACTCCATTGGCTCCCAGTCAACAAGAGAATAACCTTCAAGTGCCTCACTCACACCTACAAAGCGCTGCAACACAAAGGACCAGCATACTTGAACCACCCCCTCGCATTCCATGTAACCGCCATAAAACTCCACTCCACCCAATTCACCCTAGCCTCTGTCCCCAGGATCCCCAAGACCAGATCAGAGGATGCTCATTCTCCTACCTCGCCACCAAGACCTGGAACTCCCTGCCCCTTCACCTCAGACAATACGCATCACTGACATCATTCAAGAAGGACCTCAAGACCTGGCTCTTCCAATGATCCTCCATCCAATGCGACCAGCAGCCCCACACCCCCAGTGCCTTGACACCCTAACAGGTGAGTACCCACACTGTACAAGACCCTGATTGATTGATTGATTGAAGGCAGAAATAATAATTACTTGGTTGTATACAGAGCGCCTACATGCTTGAGGATTCAGGCAGATATACTAATCCTCTCCAATGTGATGCTTATTTCATTTACTTTGATGAGATAAAAAGCTGACTAATTCCTGCTAGGATTCAAACCAGTGTAACAGACCTACAGTAACGAGTCTAACATTCTATTAATTCCAGGAAACAGTCATAAAGTATGAGACATGAATGCATTATATCAAATGAAGTCTAGTATCAGAAAGTATGTTATATCATTCCTCCTTTCGCTACCTGAGGGTCGGCTCGTGCTGGGAGGGGACTTTAACGCAGTGGCGTCGGGAGCCCAAGATAGGCTGCCGCCTAGAGACCTGCCCCAGGGGCAAAGGTGGCTGCCGGATTTTCTCGAGTCCTTTGGGCTTACGGACGTTTGGCGCCTACTCCACCCCACCGAAGGTAACTTTAGTTTCTTCTCCGGGGCGCACCACTCCTTCTCACGGCTGGACTACATCCTCACCCTGCTCCAACACGACATGGCGGTACTGGAGGCCGAATTCCTCCCCAGAGGCATTTCTGACCATTCACCGGTCCTTGCACATATTATATTTGGTAGTAGACGGGAGGGCTGCACGGCGCCAATCAATCCCTGGCACTTGAAACACGAGGTCACTAGGAAACACATATTCACCTCAATTTCGCACTATTTTACAGAAAACGATGGGTCGGTTGGCTCCCCTGTCACCCTGTGGGAGGCGTTTAAACCTGTGGTGCGGGGTGAGGCGCTATCGGCTATCGCGGCTCGGCGGCGGGAACGCAGCCAGCAGACCACAGCGCTGGAGGCGCAACTTGAAGAACTAGAAAGGGAGGCAACGGCCAGCGGCGACCGGGAGCTCAGGCACGCGATGCAGTTAAAGGCGGCGGAGTACAAAGCGCTGGTGACCCAGGAAGCCCAGACGGTGGCTCGGCATAGAATTGGTAGAATATATGATCAAGGTGACAAAGCCGGGAAACTTATTGCCTGGCTCGAGAGGAAACAACAGGCCGGCAGGGTGGTGCCGGAGTTGCACACTGAATCGGGGAGAGTGCTCACGGAACCCCGGGAAATAGTACAACAGTTCGCCGACTATTATCAGCAGGTTTACAGGCGAGAGTCGGACCGGCCGGAGGAGGACTCCATGGACCTCCTCGCAGACATACGCTTGCCCACTCTCTCGGACGCAGATCGGGAGGCTCTTGATAGCCCGCTCACCGAGGCTGAGCTCCAGCGAGCGATAGGAGACCTCCGTCCTGGTAAGGCGCTCGGTCCGAATGGCATACCAATAGAGATCTACAAACTCCAGCCGGACGTCACTAGTAAACACCTCAAACTCATGTTCGACCGAAGTAAAGCAGTAGGGCTGCTGCCCCGTGACCAGCGTTTAGCGACCATAGTGGCAATTCCGAAAGAGGGTAAACCCAAAGACTCCTGCGCATCATACAGACCCATTTCGCTCCTGAACGCGGAACCTAAAATACTGGCCAAGACGCTGGCCAATAGGCTTAAGCCGGTGCTTTCGTCGCTAATCCACCCTGACTAATCGGGATTCATGCCTCACCGAAACACGGCCCTCAATATCAGGAGACTGCATGGGGTGCTAGGGCAGTGCCACAGTCTACAGGAGGATGCGGTGGTGGTCTCGTTGGATGCCACCATGGCCTTCGACACCTTAGAGTGGCCCTACATGTTCGCAGTCCTGCGCAAGCTGGGCTTTGGACCCCAGTTTATCGCTTGGGTGCGATTACTGTATGCGGAACCCCTGGCACAGGTGCTGGTAAACAATAAGGTGTCTGAAGTCTTCACGCTGGCCACAGGAACTCGACAGGGCTGTCCCCTCTCCCCCCTTCTATTCGCCCTCTCCCTCGAACCGCTTGCGGCCTGGATAAGACAGGTTGCCACCGTGCAGAGCATAACATGGGCGGAGGGGTGGGAGGATAAGATATCCCTCTATGCCGATGACATACTTCTTTACCTCTCGAAGCCACGTGGGTCACTGATCACGGCGCTGAACATACTAAATAGTTTCGGTCGCAATTCTGGCTTCCGAGTCAACTGGGCCAAATCGCATCTCTACGTCCTCCGTGGGGACCCTCCCAGACTCCCTGACACTTGCCCTATTCGGGTGGCGGAGGACGGGTTTAAGTACCTCGGAGTGTACATCACTGTTAATAAGGCTCTGCTGTACGAGCACAATCTCAAGCCGCCGCTGCTCCGGCTTCAAAGGGAGGCGAAATCCTGGCAGCATCTGCCCCTGTCATTGCTGGGCAGGGCAGCCTTATTTAAGATGCTTTTGCTCCCGCGTTTTCTCTACGTGCTACAAAACTACCCACACCTGGTTCCGAACAGTTACTTCCTAGCAATCGAAGCTGCGCTGCGCGACCTCCTCTGGGCCGGGCAGCCCCGAATCTCGCTGGCCAAACTCACGCTGGGGTGGTACGACGGTGGAATCGCTCTCCCCGACATCCGTAAATACTACTGGGCGGCCCACCTGTCCGCGATTAACCAAGGGACATACGGGGACGGGAACGACCCGGCTTACGGCATGGATAGATGGCTGCTTCCCGGGGGGGAACTATGAAATTACACTCTACTCTAGACGGGGTGTGCGCAGACTCACCGGCCCGACACTCCATTCGGTACAGCTGTGGCACATCGCCCAGAAGAAGCTCGGATGGTCCGGAGTCCTCACGATGGCCACGCCACTGTGGGCCTCAGAAGCGTTGGGAAATCTGCGGCGCACCAAAGGGTTCCGCAATTGGGATCTGATCGGCATCTCTCAAATTAAAGACATCTGGGGACCTGCCGGGATCCGCACGTTCGCCCAAATGCAGGACGCATACGAGCTGGCAGATGCCGAATATTTTAGATACTTGCAGGTGCGTCACTCCTTACAGGCGAATATCCCACTGGAGGTCACACTGCCACCAGCCTCCCCGCTCGAAGATAGATTGCTGGATGGACTCCTCGCGGAACATGCCATATCCCTCACTTACAAAAAACTTATTAATAACCCCCCAGATTTGCTTCTTCCCCTTAAAGAAAAGTGGGTCGCGGAAGGGTTAGAGATAGATGACGAGGAGTGGCTGCATGCTTTGGCTTCTCCACGTGAGGTCGCGATATCGGCCCGACTGCGGCTGATCCAATTGAAGATCCTACACAGAGTCTACATCTCTTGCACGAGATTACATATGATGGGTAGGGCGGACACAACGCTATGTAGGAGGGGGAGTGGAGGCGATGGAACCTTTTTTCACGTGCTGTGGGACTGCCCGAAGATTCAGAGGTACTGGAGGAGGGTGGTGCAGAATATGGAGGAGGTGTGGGAGGTGGAGATTCGCCCGGAGGCCAAGAGGTGCCTCCTCAATATATGGGAACCAACTGACCTGCCGCCAAAAGGGAGGCTCTGGGTGACACTCGGGCAAATGATAGCAAAGAGGAACATAGCCAGGCTCTGGGGCAGCGCTGTTCCGCCGAGGCTGTCAGACTGGACCGGCGACATGGACTGGTGCATGCTGCAGGAAAGGACAGTATATGTGGCGAGAGGGTGCCCTCGCAAGTGGGTTGAAGTGTGGTCCAAGTGGAATGATTTTAGGGGGGGCATTTGCGAGCCTCCTTCTATTGTGCAGGAAGAACCCGGAGATGTCTAGACACCTGCCATTGCTGCTTGGGGCGCTGGGAGGGGGGGGAGGGTTGCTGGCCCGAGCCAAGGGCACATACGACAGCGCAGTGTTGACCGGTGTTTCAGGGGTTGGGGGGGGGTAGTTGGACTGTTCGGCACCTTATGCCTCCTAGGACATCATGCCTTTAATTTGTGGTTGTTCGGTATGAAACTGAGACCTGCAACATTCTTCTCTACCTCTCGGTACGCTTGCATTCCTCAACGCCGCCGTACCTCCGGGTTGACGGCACAGGGCTGTGTGATCCGACATAATTGCAAATGTGTCCTCCGCTGCCGGCCCGCAGGGTTGTAGGCGCTCTGCTGTGTACCGTAAAGTTTAAATAAAGGTCTTTTAAAAAAATAAAAAATAAAAATAAAAAGAAAGTATGTTATAGGGTCTTCAATTATTGCCCATAAAACTGGAACTATAGTCACCGAAAAAAGTCTCTGATTGCAGTGTATAGTCACTTCTAAGGGTCATTCGTGAAGTTAAGACATTCTGAACACTTACTGATCTGAGGACTACAGTAGGTTTGGAACAGGTGGTACAAAGACATGCAGGAAAACTGTGCAGGTTAACCCGAGACTTAACACAGCATATGGTTCACTGAAGTATTCAAACTGAAAATGAAAAGTTAATTGCTAATAGATGCTGAAGTGTACATGTTAGAAGCGATAGCTACTGATGAAGGTTCCAGATGGTCTTTACTCTCCCTGTCTTAGGTGTTAATGTTGATGTATGCTGTGAAAAACATTCCTTTAACACTCATTTCGAAAAGGACTTAATGTTATTTATAATGTTATATTAATCTAAAACAGATGTGAGTTCACAGTGACTCCGAGCATGAAGCCATTTCTTAACGTTGTAGGTCCTTTCACTCCATTTATCTGACATTTTATAATTGATGGAAACACTTATTAAAGGCTATGTTAATAAATACAACCATGCATGACAATTTTTCTTCTGCTCCGGAATACTTGAGGGAATGTTTGAAATACACAAACAAGACATATGCACACAATTTATATACATATAATCTTTTCTTATTATGAACGCTTTGTTCACTGCTTTGAAAGTTTTACAAAATGCAATAAAACTCTGGTTAGTCTTTGAGGCTGTCCACATCTGTGGCCCCGATTTGCTTGCAGTAACCAGACATTGGTAAAGGACAGAGACTTCGGAAGGAGATTTCCACTCTGTATGTATAAAACTAATCTCTCTGGCTCCAATCACAAATTGCTCAGCATACCGAAGTTTAATTCAGGTGCTCTACAAGTTTCATCACTGAGTGCAAATGAAAGAGCTCGATCCACAGTATCAGGATCTACAGAGATGTATACAGAAATTACGGCCTTGTTCATCAGATTTTCTCTTATTGTAGGATTAGAGTCAACCCATGGATGCTCCTAGTGGAGAAGTAGGGGATGGTCATCCGGATTGTTTGGAAAATACCTAAAGTTAGTCTCTGTGTTCATTTATCTACTTTCCCCATGATACAGTGCACCCAGAATAACGGAGGTAGATGTATATGGTCACTTTACATAACACTTCGAACTGTGAGATATAGGGTGAGGGAAGAAAAAAACTTGAAACATTGAACCCAGTAGATCAAACAGGGATGATGAGGGGAAGACTTCAAATGCATAATAAATAAGCGAATACAAGTCTGTAACCTAGCCAGTTTAATCAGTTGTGGACAGTCAATATTTGAGGTAGAGTTAGCTATGGGTCAGGAATTGTTTGATCAGTTTTAGATTCCCTCCTAAAGGTAAAGAGAGGTGTGAGGTTTCTGAGATTTATAGGAAAATACTTTATTGCAGTAACAACAGTTTCCCTGCTGGTGAAGACTTAAATATGGGAACTTCCCGCAGTAGAGAATTCCTGCTTCCTAGGTTTTTGGAGCCTTCCAATATAGTGGCCAATGCACAAACTTATTTTTAACATACGTTTTACAGTAGCACTCCTAACGTACTACAAAAATGCACTTCACATACCTGTGAGTGGAGGTCTATGCCTCTGACTCTCCTATTTTTTCAGAGTGGAGATCTCCACCCCTGCTGCAGAGATCTCCGTGCATGTAAGAATACATTTCAGTACTATATGTCGGAGGGACAGAGGAGAGTGGCTTGAAAATTGGGAATATTTGCTACCAGGAGCGGCCCGTGCAGGTAGAGCGGGGGAGGGGTTGGAGGGAGTCGACAGACGATGACGAGGGAGAATAACATTTAAAAAAAGAAAACCACTTACCTTGCACTTGCCACATCGCCGAGTCAGCAATGTGGTAAGCACAAGGTAAGTGGTTTTCTTTTTTTTACTTTCCCTCATCATCGTCTGTCGACTCCCCCAAATCCATCCCGCCATTCTTACCTGCACGGGCCACTCCTGCTTACTATCAAAGGGGAGAGGTTAAGAGAGGAATAAAAAGAGGGGATTAGGAAGGGAGTGATTAGGGAGGCAAATGCACCCACCCACATAAGTGTAAAACCTTTGCTATTCACAAACGGCCTACAGCATTTAGTTGCTATGCTTCTGCCTCTCCTATCTTTTCTCTGCAGGGTTCTCCACCTCCACACCAACTGCATAGATCCCTGTACACGTTTTAGCAAACAATATGGGAGGGTCAGAGGAGAGTGGCTCGAAAATTGGGAATACTTGCTACCAGGAGCGGCCCGTGCAGGTAGAGCGGGGGAGGGGTTGGAGCGGAGGGAGTCGACAGACGATGACGAGGGAAAATAAAATTTAAAAAAAGAAAAACACTTACCTTGCACTTGCCACATCGCCGAGTCAGCAATGTGGTAAGCACAAGGTAAGTGGTTTTCTTTTTTTTACTTTCCCTCATCGTCGTCTGTCGACTCCCCTAAATCAATCCCGCCACTCTTACCTGCACGGGCCACTCCTGCTTACTACCAAAGGGGAGAGGTTAAGAGAGGACTAAAGAGGGGATTAGGAAGGGAGTGATTAGGGAGGCAAATGCACCCACATAAGTTTAAAACATTTGCTATTCACAAACGGCCTTCAGCATTTAGTTGCTATGCTTCTGCCTCTCCTATCTTTTCTCGGTAGGGTTCTCCACCCCCACCCCAACTGCATAGATCCCTGCACACATTTTAGCAAACAATATGGGAGGGACAGAGGAGAGTGGTTGGAAAATGGGGAATACTTGCTATTAAAGGTGTGGAGGTAAGGGGGAGTAAGGAGGAGTTCAGGGATGATTAGGGAGGGAAGGGTTTAGAGAGTGACATGCACCTACCCACAAAAAAGTGCACCCATTGCTATTTACAAACTGCTCTTCTATAGATGTTGTAGCCAAAAAGGTTGCAAATGTTCTCCAGCTCAGAGATGGGGTAAGTCCGGCATCACACATGGCCAACCACTAGCACTAGAATAGCCTTCCATAGCAAATAATTAAGGTATGGACCTAAAATACAACTATAAGTAAGTTCCTTTTTTATAGTCTGTGTCAACCTACTTCTGGTGTCGATATAAGTATCCTTGAAAATTATGAGTTCTCATGCTTTTCTTTTAGTTGTAAACAATCAATTTCCACTCGTTCTTCTGTATTTTCTATCATATTTTATGCATCCAAATCAGTCTATCTAAACATAGAATTTCGCTCCTTTATTCAGGTAAATTTCCCCTTTGCCAAAGATTTTGACTTCAGTTAACTCCCTGATCCCCAGTGCATTTTGGGCTGTAACCCTCCTTTAAGGGATTAGTTAATTTCTTAGTATAGCATCAAGTTTAGTGTCTCATTGCAGTGGATGTCATGGCATGTTCTCAATTTGTCTAAAATAAAACTCTATAGGTAGCAATGTTAAATTTTAATGATGACAGCATTCAATTGTAATAATAAAAATATATATAAAAGTAATTAACATAAATATTTAACCTAAAATATGTTTTCAAATGTTATACTTTACCCTATGGCGATCTCCAAACCGAATATGAAGATCTCCCCTAAGTGTGAGGAACGGCAAATATGATCATAAAGTCACGGCTAATACTAACTTTACAATTGTATTTGCTGTTATTATTGACTTCACCCCTATTTCAGGGGGTGGGGGTATGTAAACTTACACTTTTGAGCAACTTTACACTTGTGAATGGTAAATAGCCAAAAGTAGCAAAATTACAGTGTAGGAGTATATTTGCTTGTAATAAGTGCAGGTTTATTATTCTCAGTTGTTTGATACTAACCATCCCAGGATTCAGTAAAGCCATTATTGTGCTAGGAAACTCGTAATTATCAGTTTCCAAACCATATACTCAGGGTGGCTTTAAATGACTGGTGAACATCAGCCTGCCACCATGAGACACGTTTCTGGACCCCAGGTGTGGGAGCCTTCGCTCCCTAGGCCCAGAAACAAAGCCTTTCCTGGGCGGAGGTGTTCACACCTCCCCAGGTCAGAAAGATCAGTCTGTGGCAGAGAAGCTTCAAAGGCCTCGCCACCTTTGCAATCCAACCCCCAACCTCTCCTGCCATCAGGAGCAGGCCTCCTTCCTGTCTCACCCCTTTTTCGTCAGGAAGACAGGTGAGAAAAAATGTGACGCCAGAAGGTGTGTCGACCTCTGCTAAACACACCCCTTAGGTGGGGGAGGAGACGTGAAGCCCATTTTCAGTACCTGCCATCTTGCAGATGGCAGGCAATCCCCAACCAGGATCAGGTATTGTGTCCACTCCCCCACGTGGGTTGAGCCCACTGAGGGTGTAGTCACCCTACGGTCAGGAGTCCATTGGCCACTGCCCCGAGACCTCTACAAGGCCCCCTAAATTCAGGATTTGATAGCAGCCCTGAACCCAGAATTTACTTCTCGACAACCTAAGAGGATTCTAATCCCGAAGAGGTCGCAGCAGTGAAGACTTCAGGCCCAACTGACTTGGCCTCAGCCCTACCGGCCTGCCTGTTGCTCTGAAGAATATGATGGCTTCAAAAGTATCAGTGACCTCCAGATTTGGGGAGGACTGATTCTCCACTTCAATAAAGACTTGAGACTCCTGAGGACAGCAGCCCTGTCAACAAAAGAAGATCCAACCCTAGCTCCAGGACCTACCTCTGAACCCGTGTCTCAAGGGTCCATCCATCCTGAAGTGGTCCCCAAGCGGTTCTGACTTCCAAACCAGCGAGGGATGTCACCTACAAGGTTCAGTGTGATGCCTGCAGCCTCTTCATGATGATCTCTCTCCACCTTGACAGAACCAGTAACCAGATCCCCGACTTCAAAAGGCACCCCTGCAGTCTCCAACCCTGCTCGTGGGTAACTTGATACCAAAGTGTCCTGACATTGAGGGACATCTCTACTTACCTGTCCAGCTGTTGGATCCTGCTGGAAGACTTCTTGGACTGAGCCTGCAGCCTAAATTCAAAACCGGCAACCTGCATAGGATTCCATTGGGCTCCTGACACCGCCTAAGCACCCTGCACTCAGCCGCTCCTGCACCACTGTTGATGTGAACTTGGTGCTAACCTGGGACTCCCTGTGCCTTGATCTTCACCCGCAGGAACGTGCCTCCCAAGACTGAGTGTACTGCCAGTGAGCAGCCCCCAACCAAGGTGCTCCCTAGCCCTTTTGGCTAAAATTGGCAACCTGCATTCTGCACCCGACCACCTTAGTTCCACTGGTGGTGCACCTTGAGTGCCAACCGGAACCTTGGGGAACCTTGGTTCTACCCCCCGAAACTCCATTCCTAAAAAAGTTTTCTTACCTGTAAATGTAACACTTCGTTTTGGTGGGTTTTCTCTGGAAATTTTTCTAAGGGGCTGATTACGATGTCGTCCGGAAGCTGCTCGGTCTCGGAATCGTTTCCAAACATATAGGGTCCTGTGAGTCTGAACGACTGAGTATGATGCTTCCCAACATCGTTTTGTCAGACTCGCATTGACTTGAATGGGAGCCTGTGTTCCAAACGAGAACACAGGTTCCCATTGAAAAAAGAGGTGGTTGGGGAAAACCTTGCACCCTGTGGCCACACGACATGGTGCCAGCCACATTGTGCATGGTTGGGAAGAGGGTCCGTTGGGTACCCCCATGGGCCACAATCTGACAACTTCAGGTGAAGAGGGTCTGGCAACGGGCCCCCAAAGACAGATTCCAACAGCTGTTTTGTGTCGGACAGACAGAATTAGAACAGCTCTCTGAATCAGTCATCGAACTCGCTCGTTCTGAAACCTTGTCCATAGAGCTGTACGATTCAGCTCCAAAAAGCTTGGGCTGTCCGAATGCCTTTCAGAACTGATTCGGACTGCCCGAATGGTTTCTAGGCATTGTAATCGGACGCTGGGAAATGTGTACGATTCGTTCAGAAACAAGAGTTCTGAATCAGATTCTGCAATACCGAATCCCATTCGGAGCCATTCCGGACGAGATCGTAATCGGACCCTAAGTGTTGTATTGTGTTGTACTTCAACAAAAGTAACTTAGTGCTTTTAAAAGTGTTAACCTGTTGCTTGATTTCCTGTGTTGTTCAAACTGTGTTACAAGTCTGTTTCATACCAAACCAGAAAGGTAATCATGAAGTAATCCTAAAGTAGTCTAAAAGTAGTTTCAAATGTTTTCAAACAGCTTACAATTTTTTTATCAACTGCAAAAGTAATCTGAATGTTCCTACAAAACCAGTGCTCACTGTATTGTGAAAAGTAACATTGTATGAAAAGTTTAACTTACTTGCTACTAAGTAAAGCTTAGGTCTAGAAATAAAACAACCAAATAACAACTTTTTATGCAATTGGTCTGGATTCAGTCTTTGAGTGTGACATAATTTCTTGCCTAAGTGTGTTCAACAAATCCTTAACACTACCCTCTGATAAGCCTGACTGCTCAACCACACTAACACATAATAGAGTAAGGTATTATCTACTTTAGCCTCTGTGATACTTCTGGGGATCCACTAGACTCTGTGCACACTATACCTTGCTTTGGTATAGTATATACAGAGCCAGCTTCCTACATTGATGATGTCCAAAACCGACAGCATCGTGGACAGAACCAACGTTAAATCACAATCTAACCCATTTCCATTGGCTTCCCAGTTAACAGATGCACAGGCAGGGAAATCTTAAGGTGTTTGGGTGCCCTTGCCTGAACCTATTTTTTGGGTCCATGTTTGGAAAAGCTTTGAATATATGTGTCATATTTACAAAGTGACGCATCTAGGTAGATGCGTCACTTTGTAAACCCCTGCGCCACATTATACCTGCGCCGGGTATAATGTATGCAGGGTGGAAGTTTTGACACAAGTAAGCCTCATAGAAGTAATGCAGCGAAATCTATGAGATTTCACTGCGTCACTTCTAGGACGCAAATGCGTCAATATCTTATGCCTGCCTCACAGCAGGTGTAAGACTGACGCAGGCACATTGAAATGGGACTTGCCTATGCTAAATGACCCAATGTTGAAGTTGCATCACTTTTGTTACAAACTCCAGCAATGTTTCATTTTTGCGCCTACAGCTATGTCAGAAATACTCACGTATCTGTAACTACTTGCGACATGATGCGTCATATTGTAAATATGATGCATCCAGCATGCCACAAGGAGGGCGCAATGAAAAGTGATGTGTCGCCTTTTTCACGCAGCGATGCGTCACTTTTCATAATTGAGGCCCTGAATGTCTTCCTTTTTAAACTTGCATGTCTCTGGTTTATAATGTAATGAATTTCCTGAAGCCTAATTAATGTATTGATTAATTAATGTGATGAATTTCCTGAAGCCTAGATAGTAGATAGTAGTACCATGTCCACATGACCATGACAACATGATCCTTGTTTTCCATGAAGATATTAGAATATATCAGAATGAATACTAGATCCAGGAAGCAATGAAAAATATCGTTCCCTCATAACTTCCCTTAGTATAGAACCCTACTTGGCTACCTCAAGTAATTCACAACATAACTAATGAGAGAACTTATGATTGGCATGTTTTGAAAATGTTCTGCCCTCTGCTTTGAACATTGGCTTAAAAACATTCTAATCCTTGATTTGCTATTTTTATCAATCTGCTCAGACTTAGAGAAGTATTCTGGGACACCAAACTCTGACATAGACTGTTTAATATAAGAAAACTTAGGGATTTTGTGTGAATTAGTCAGCTCTAGGCCATCTTGTAATACTTGTCTTGAAAAAGTTGCCTCTGATGACAGCCCCATTTTAATCCATAGTAACAGAGGGGCTAATTGAATGGTATCTAATATGTAATCTACACCTAATTCGGTGTGACAAATGTGGGTGGCACTGCTCCTGGGTACTGAAAGAAGTCTACATAAAAAAAATGTTTTCCACTCTTTGAAGAGCACCAGAATGAATGTGACCCCATAAACTCACCCTGTATAGAGCTACTGAAATTCATTTGATACTATTCAACTGTAGCTTCACCCTCAGGGGTCTGTGTCCGAGCTTGGTGGCACAGAAAAATATTCTCCCAGTCTCTCTTGTAAATTGCTGCAATCTGGTATGTATCAGATGCCCCCACTGCAATGAAGTGTCAAGCAGAATTCCGAAATTATTAGATGTAGTGACCTTACTGACCTCCGTCCCCCCCAATGAAATGGGATTTTGTGTTTCTCAGTCCACTCATCATAATAAAAGATTTGCTAGAATGTACCTTTAAATCAAGATTGCTCATAAAAGTCATAAAACCATCTAATAAAATCTGGAGGATGTTTCCTGTATTGGCTAAAAGTACCGTAAACCAGCCGTAGCACAAGCTCCCATAGAGAAATCAGGGTTTGTGTGAATCCCTACACTGTGTGGCAGGCACTGTGAGGTGGCTGCAACATGGTGCATGGATTCACAGGGAAACACCAAAGGTGCCCCCTCGGGCACCAACCGGAGACCACAGGATGAAGAGGGCCATGCTAGGGGTGTCCAATTTCGCTTTCATACAGGCTTTCCATGTCGGGAAGCCTGTCAGAAACTGACATCCTATTCCCAACAGCGGAAACGTCATCCATTGGGATTATGTGCCTGTCCCTGAATGACCAACGGGCTCCTTGAGCCCATCAGAATTCAGCCGGAATGATCGGCCGGTTTAAGTTTCGACCGCCTGCACAGTAATGCAGCGGTCGGAACTAAAACCACGATGAGGCACGGAAAGTCTCCAACCTATGGTCGAAGGCTTTCTGAGCTCATTGTAATTGGCCCCATAGTGTGAGACGGTATCAGCGACTAACCTCCTACCCTGATCTTGCTGACAGCCACCCTCAAGCATAGGCAAAGGAGACCTCGAAAGGTACTCTATGTACTCAGAAAACACTCTTCTCTTCTTCCTTGATTTCCTGTTGGGGGGAGATGCTCAGAAGTCTATTGGCTAGCTCTGCCCCACCCCCTTGTAATTAGGTTCTGCTCTGCTAGCACAAGACTGCTAATACGAGACCGCCCTGCTACATGCCCAAAATCACTTGGCTACCCAAAGAAGTCGGAGACAGTGTCAGTGGAGGTGACAGTGACAATAACGGGCTACAAGGTTAAAGAGGGGGGAGCTCTTGCAAGAAAATAAAAAAAACAGTCTGGTACATGGAGAAATGCTCTCCTCGCCAAACATCGACTGAGGCGGAGAGGCAAAAGGATGTCCTCCTACAACAGCAGTCTTTCCTCATCCTCCTGTGGCACCTGCATGCCCATCATGCTTGGTGAACAACTGTCCAACCTGGCCTGTGGGTGGGCATGAGCACAGCAATGCGTAGGATGTTGGTGAAAGAGATTTTATGGTCAAACAATTACCCCTTGAATGTGAACTCACGGTATTTGGAATTCCACAAAGTGGGTCACGTTTGACATTCAATGCGTCATGTGGTTTTTTGAGGACCTTTGGCTATACTCAGTGCCAACAGCTACACGTATGAGACCCCCCCCATAGTTTCCAACTAATTAGAAGCACAAGGTACCTCTGATGATCAAAAAGCCCCTGTTAACATGATGCAGCATGTTGCAACAGACTAAATAGTAGCCTGTTGGAGACTTTAACACCGTCCAAAACTGCATGAACTCGGGTAAGGTCTGATCTTTTGCTAGTACATGAATTGAATGTGACACTTGGAATTCCTCACATAAGATGGGTATCCTTTCAATGGTATAATGTGCGCTGCAGTCATGACTTCTAATGGTCACTGCTTGAATTAGGTGGACATCCCTGGTATAAACTAGGTAACTATTACTTAAGGTGGAAATCCACAACATCTAGGTGGCCAGGCTTGGCATGGTGGCCACTCTGGGCCAGCCGCGGCCCATGCAGGTAAGAGTGGTGGGGCAGTTGGACCAAATGAGAGGGGATTTAGACAGACAATGACGAGGGAAAATTAAATAAATAATTAACTTTCCCTCGTCATCGTCTGTCAAAATACCCCCTCACCACCCCACCACTCTTACTTGCTTGGACCTCGGCTGCTCCAGGCATAAGATGAGGGCTTCTGAAATGGGCAGCCCTTGTGTCTAGCGACCACTCATGGCACTTGGGTGGCTTCCCTCAATTTCTAGTGGACAATACATCCTTCAAATAGACTGAAAGATATACAGGTATGCACATTGATTGCATTCCTTATGTGTGTTAATTATGCGTAGATTAATCTAGGGCTAGTGGGGATACTGTTTCTTTACTTCTCAATAATTAGTGAACATCTGAAATATGGCGGATACCTCGAACATATTGTGCTGATTCATGGGCGTATCAGGAGTTATGTGTCCATGCGAGGCAGAATTATTTGAGAGCACTTGATGAAATGGAGACCAAATCAAAGTATTTACTTGAAAAGTTAAAGCTTGTAGCCTAGGACACAAAAACCAAAAAACATATTTTCGGAATGCTACTTAGATGTTTGGTTTTGGGTGTTAATTTACCTGACAACAATGACAAATAAACGGGTGCTTAAGGGTGAAATAAGTGTATTTTCAGGAACAGGCAAACTGGTGTTTGAGAGCAAAATAAAGTATTTGCTGAATAAAAAATGGGTATTTAAAGGCATATGAGTTTATTTTCCAATCTTGAGTAGCTGATGTCCCAGGGCAAAATTAGAACATTATCAAATTAGATTTAAAATTCATGCATAAGAGGAATTAATGTTAAACACGGGGAGCTTGTTGGTATTTCCTTGGCAACAGAGGATACTTAATGCGATGGTCATTTGGACCCTCTTTATCAGTTAAATCATTCGTTTTGTATGCCATTATCATTACCGCTGTGGGATGTTAGCCTGATGTAACCTGTGCTATGCAAAACTGAAAGGCGCCAGCCACCCGGGAGGCAGCTCTGACCTCTGAGCCTGCAAGACCAGTCGAATCTAATGGATATATCTGCTATCTATGGTATGAGGTAATGGGGTCTGTGAAACTTTTCTTTTTGTATTCCTCTCTAAGGGAAAAAATGTTATCGCATGGTTTGTTTCAGGGGCAACATTTTAAGTTGGTAGGGATGCCAGTAGAGAGGGGCAGTATGTCACTGCATTCACCTGCAGGTGATTGGCTGGGAAGGTCAATGCAAAGCCATGCCCCTTACCAAGTGGCGCACCTAAAGGGCATGATGTTTGCCACCTGTTCTGTGCATCTCCGGATTACCACTTTCAACCCTGTCTGAATGTGGACCGTGGGGTGGATCGGGGGCAACATGGGTCCCTGATTTGCACGGGGCAATTTCCCCTGCAATGAAGAAAGGCTACTTTGAAACGTGCGTGCTTAAGAACGGTTTTCCAAAAAGTGCACACCAGTGTCTGCATTCCTTAATGTAGTACATAAGCGCACCAGGGCACGCATAGCAGGCCCCAAAACGCATTGCACCCCTGGGACGCTTGTGTAATATTGCCCAACGCTGTTAAACTTGTGGCTGTTTTGTCGATGTATTTAAAAATGGTTGTGCATGCAGTATGTGAAGGCAGAATTTTCAAAATTCTTTAGGGAAGAAACCCCACCACAGACTGCTAGATTGAGTCCACTTCAGGGGCTGCTGGTTCATGTAAGAGCGGTGAGGCAGGGTGAGGAGTTGAAGTCTACAGACGATGGAATAGGTAAAATAAAATTAAATTAAAATAAAACCACTGACCTTGCGCTTGTGGCATCGCCGACTCGGCAATGGGGCGAGCGCCAGGTAAGTGGTTTTAATCATTTATTTATTTTATTTTCGCATCACCCCTTGCCCCGCCCCAACCCACCGCTCTGACCTAAAACCAGTCTCGACAGGTTCACTTCTCTATTTCGCATGCTCCAGGGTGCGGTTTGAGGGAGAGATTTACACTCCAGCTCTTCAAAGTTTCACCAGCTGCCACTCTCATTGTAACTTTGTTTACAACATTATCCGGGTGTGCAGAGTAGCGCACATATTTGTCCGGTGGCACAATACTTTTACAGCTTTACTAGTGTTGGAAAGCATCTTTCCATATATTTGAACTATAGCCATGGTGTATTTGGAAGTGCAGAGCCTTGGCTATCAAGTTAGTTAACACTGCATTCTATGGCACTGGATTTTATTGCAGTGCGTCTGTATTATTGCAGTGCTTCAAGCAAAAATAAAACAACAAATGCGGTACAACTTGTTCATCAAGCCTCCAGTAACAAAGTATGTTTCTATGAAATCTATTAAAAATAAAACATCCACGTTTAGATGTCGGCAGTTTTAGCAACACGTCTATTTTCACTTATTTACTTGTTTTGAATCCTGAGTTGGGCGTGAATCACAGTTTTGTGCATTCCGAGCTTGAGTTTGACATTACTCATAGCGCCATTGTCATATAAAGTACCTTGAAAGTTAGTCCAAGCCTTGGGCCTTAGTTTCGTTATAATTCTCTTTTATTTGTGTTTGATTTTTTTTTTTTTTTGCTGAATTTTGTTTGCTCCCTTGTGATATTTGTGTTTTCGTGTGAAATTGGTGATGTTCCCGGTAGGTGTAAGTATCTATTTCTGAGAGTAGATCACTCTGTGCTAGACGGTCATCTGCATGTAACAACATGTTTTTCCATTACAGAGTAGGTGCTTCGATGCTACTGACATAGACCTATAACCATATTATGAAACACACATCAGCTCTTGTCTTAAATTACCTGCGTGTACCTTGTTCAGTTGAAGGCCAAATTGAAAAAAAGAAATTGGACTGAAAACCATGTACGATATTAGCTGTCAGAACAGATGGAAGTCAGTGTAGTAATGAATAAATACATAAATTGACTTAGGTTCAATTTAGGTTTCTGAAACCCTTGGCACAGTGCACTTCTGAAGCTAATGCCAAGTACTATCTAGTACTGTTTATGGCTTACTTATAGTTGGGGTTATGGATTCAGGTCAAAACCTAAAATAAGCCCTGTTTCAGACGTTATTTACGCACTACAATAAATATTTCTGCGCAAAACGTTCACTTTGCGCAAATTAATTCCTCATTCTGTTTGACAGAATCCATTTTAGCAGAGCTTAATGTGCCCAAAAGTAATTTGTAAATGTAGAAATCTGATAATTGGCTGAAATTTCTACATTTGCAAGTTTAGACCCTTATTCACCGAAGATTGTGCCTGTCCTTGCTCAAACCAACACAATTTAGTGCTGCACACAGCGATCTATAAAGTGGTTAACAAATTCATGCTGTACTGCCTTTTGTATCTTGTTGCACTCGATTATAACTTACGCAAATAATAGTCTTCATAAAGGTAAACTTACACTCTTGTTTAAGTTTTCTCTTTTTATGGTGTTCACAAACAAACTATTTATTAGTAGCTTTACAACTGCGGAGACTCATCAGTCAAGGCATAGAACTCCCCACATAAAAAGACAGGCTTGTTGTTGAGCACACATTTGTGGATAGCCTCCCTGTAAAACTAGGTGAACACCCATAACCTCATACATTTGTGAGTTTTAACATATCTCCTTGAGCTAGTTTCCTACTTTAGGAACACACAGTCCTCTATGTCACGTATACAAAATATGTTTTAACGCCTCATCAATTTCCTGCTGGACAATTATTATTGGAATTAAATCTATTTTTTTTTAGCTAGGCTGTCAACATGTTGACTTTCTCCAGGCATGCAGGTCTTGTGGGGCCACATTAAACAAAGTACCCCTGGTGTGCAGCTGGTGAGTGTGTCTTCTTTCTGCCCCTCCTGCCCCGGGGCACTTGGTATTACACAATTGGCTGCAGACATTTGCATGTCTCCTTATGTAAAATGCACCATTCTCTCGCTAAATGTGCTCTGCTGTGATCTGAAGGGGGTGTTTCCTCATTTGCTTCAGGCATGCCCCAAATAAATGAGGGAATCATTTGTCCTTGTGCTCCAGACAAATTACAGAAGCGGGTGCAGTGGCAAAGAGGCTATAAGGAGACACTCTGTATAAAGTGGAAGTAGTACACAGTCAGTGCTCCATCTGAAGGGAACCTTGGCAGAGGTGTATGGGGGCTGCAGAGTCCTACGACATCTGCCTATAGGTGACTACAGTCACTAAATGCTCTCACTTCCAGCTGAATTCTTGCTCCTATGAAAATTGAGGCTGGATTACAGGCTGCAGTGACACAATTTCAAACAGCCAGTCTGCCTTTAGTTAATGTGCTCCCCACAGTGAGTCACAAGTTTATGCCTGCAATGTGAACATTACTTTTGCTATGATAGGGTGGAAAGTCAATTACTGTGCCTTGCTGCACAATCATGAGGGTTCACCACAGCACTGAATGGGACAGCATGCACTATCTGTGATGCAGCCATACCATATGTTGGGGGAAAAGGAAAAAAAGGAGCATAGCTGCTGATTAATTGCTATCCTGTGGAAACTCAAGCTTGGGCATTGAACAGACATGTTTGAAAGAGAGTCTTTTGTGGTCTTGCTATATATACCTTAGGCTTTTTGTTAGCCCCCTACAGCCGTTAGCTCACAGGTGTTGTTAGGGGTTTGCCACTGCTTGAATGGCCTCTGTATAACACCCATGACTTTTTTTATAGGTTGCATTGCTCTATTACAGTTTCCATTATGTATGCACATATGTATATGGTATATCTTTAGCTCAAACCTAGCTAAAAGTCAGCAGAGTGCTGTACATGGTCAAAGACAAGCATAAAGTCAACAAGTAATACAGGAAGCTGGGGTATGGATGGTTAATGCATTTGTGACCTCGAGATGCCATGTGAACAAACTGGTGTTGGTTGGAATGCAGGAGACTCAACAAAGGAAATCGCTAGTGAATTCTATTCGAGACTCCACGGTGCACATGCGGATTGAATAGTCCAGTGTGTTGAAGGCATCTGAAAGGTCCAGATATATCAGAAGGCAGAGATCATCTTCATCTATGGTGAAGAGGGCATCATCTATAAAGTATAAGGCAGTGTTCTCCGTGCTGCAGCCTGATCTGAAGGCATAGTGGTAGTCATGTAGGAAATGATTACAATTGATGTGATCTTGGATTTGAACATAGACCCATTTTTCAATGATGTTGCTGATGAATGGTAGGTGGGTGATGGGCCGGTAGTTGGCAAAGCCATCAGGGTATAGTGTAGGTTTATTTTGGAGTGGCAAGCTCTGGCCTGTCCCTTAGTGAGGGAGGCATTGATTATGGTAAAGCCTCATCTTCATAAGAAGTGACTTTGAGGGAGTTGAGCATGTCAGTGAGATCTAGGTTAGATAGGGCTTTGAAGGCTAGCCATTGTGGGATTCTACTGGAAGAGATGAGTGTAATAGATGAAGCAGACTTGGTGTCGTCAATGTCCTGTCAGGTCTTCTGCATTTTTTCACTAAAGAAGGTGTTAATGGCTTTTGTGTGGAGTGGGGAATACATTGGTCTGGCAGGCGATTGATGCAGTGCTTGAATGTCTTAAGTAGTGTTCTGCCTCCATTGGTGGCTTCATAGGTGGTGTTGGCATAGTATATTGCTTTGGCTGATGTGATGACCGTGCTACATGTTGCACAGAAAGACTTCAGTATCAAGAGTTCCTCAGGAGTTCAGCTTTTCTTCCCTTTTCTCTCTTGTCTGTGGATGGCTCGTTTATTGTCAGCAAGGTCTTTAGAGTACTAGGATGCTGAATACTTTCACTTGCACGTACCTGTTGTAATTGGGGTGGGAACTTTCACATAGCTTTATTAGAAATTGTTGAAGTTGTTTAAAAGGGTTTGGCATGAGATGCAGAGTTAATAGGGTGAGAGTTAAATTCAAGCATTGGGTTGTAAATAGAGAATTGTTTGAACGATCTGAATGTTTGATCTTCTCTAATGTGCTGACCCTGGTTTGTTGGTGGGTCTCTCAGAAGGGAGCTAGGGGTGGCAAACTGGTCAGTCCAATCCAGCGGTATGGGTGGTTTGCACTGGATTGTTGATGATGTTGAGAAAACAAAGTCAAGAATGTGGCCTTTGGAGTGGGTTGGTTGTGTGACTTGCAGTACGATTATGAGCGTATCGTTGAGGGTGAATCATTAGGTTTTGCTAACATAGTCCTTTAGGTAGACCTCTCTCTCTGAGTCTCCCATGATGCTCACTTACTTCACCTGTTCATGCCCACTCCACTGCAAACCACTTTCCAGCCCTCTCATCCCACTCTTAACCCTCTTCATCATCAATCCACTTTCCCTGGCTCCCATATTCATACAAGTCACCATTCACAATTCTCTTTCACCATATTCATCCCCGTCTACCACCTACTCCCTCATTATCAGTTCATCCTTCTATCTCCCCTCCTCACTCATATCTCTTTGGACATCTCCATCGGCTTATTTCCACCTTGCACTTTACCCCATTCACACTGGTAAGTACAACCTTGCACATTCTAGAAAATGGTAAAAGTGTTGATCCACATGGAGAATATAGATAGTTGGTAAATTCAAGTGACTGGCACTACCTTTGAATATTAAGGTCATTTCTTCATATTCATGGGTGGCACTCATAAACCCCAGCGTACCATCACAATCAAGACTCAGCATTGGGATACTCATTAGATATGTAAGAGTGAATACGCAATAGTGTAGATACAGGCTATACCCATGCTATGTTTCCCATGGTGAAAATTAAAGCACTGTGACTCCACCCAAGATGGCACACAAAGTTGACTAACCCTGAGTTTCTCCAGTATGCCCTCAGCTCAACAGTCTGAAAACCCAGCTTGGGGATAAAAATACAAACCATCCTGGTCTCCTGAGCCAGAGACCCTTTTTGGGCAAATTGGGGACCGCGGCAACTACCTCTCCCTCTGCTGAATTTGTGTAGCAGCCCATCAACATGGTGTACCAACTGTATATAAAGGCAATACCACAATACGAAAAGGTCCTACTCGCCTAAAGTACTTTTCACAGGGGAATAAATCCACCCAAAATGATTGGTTAGACAGGCCTTTAAGAGAGCTAAGTTCTGCAATAGTTATGTGTTTTTTGATAAACAGGAGAGGTAGAAGAATTCTGAGGAGAGATTGGTCTGTGTTATTAATCACTCCAACCTTAACTTCAAAGGTGAAAAAGACCTTCGACAAGAATAGGAACATCCTGAACACAAATGAAGAAGACCATGGATTAGAGAGGCCTATGTTTGCATACAGGAGGAATGCAAACCTTAGGGACAAACTAGGATATTCACACCTTAAGCAGAAGGAAAGAACATGATAGAGCACCATTTTAGGTGCTGCCCCAATGAAATACAATCATGGTTGTGGCACATACCACTCCTGCCCCACAGTCATAACAGCAGAGAGATGGAAACATAATGATTATTTCATTGCATTAAATGATATGACGAATTGTAGGAGCATAAATGCTGTTTATCTTATTCTATACCCCTGTAACTTTGGATACGTACGGGAGACGGGGAGGGAATTTTGGACATGGTGCGGAGAACATAATTGCGCCTTAAGAACTAAAAAAATGCAAGCCACCATGGTCAAGCACTGTGTCTGGGAAAATTCACACAGAAAATGATTTCAGATGGCTTATACAGGCAAAAATGAAGGCCAAAACAGGAAGTTCAGAAATGAAGGAACGAAAGGAGAGAGAAATCTTTTGGACCTTTTCTCTGAAAACTAATAAAATGTGCCCAAATGAAGACATCCTATGGTTAGAACCACCTTAGAAGTAGTTTTAATTAGGAGAGTTACTCTATTTGTTGGGGTCCTCTTAAAGAACTTACATGCTGGGGAATAGAAGGAGAGTACTGAAGAATTCATCCCTTTTAATATCAGGTGATGTTCCCTTGTAGTATCTTGAGGGTACATGTCAGTATTCTGGGAAGTCGCTCGGTTATAGTATTCATTTTTGATAGAAGAACTGAAGGGTGAGTTTTTACGATAACCCATCTAGTTAAAATCTTGCAATTAATTAGACTGTAGATATTAATCATATGTAATATTTGGAGTATTTATTCCTTTTTCATAACACCTGAGGTAGTGCAGAAGGGATGCGAGTTAGCGGGATAGCGGTCCAGTTGTACGCATGACGTGTAGGGGTGCTGATGCCTTTGAGGAGGAAAGTGACACATGACAAATGAGTAAACGGTTACACATTTTCGGGGTGGATGAGGGCGTAGGACGCAGCTACAAACTCAGAGGTAAGTAAACATGCTATTGGCTGGCTTGATTTAACTCTACGAGGATAGCGGTTGTTAAAAGGCTCTATAGTTCAGAATTATTCATGGCTTTTTAACTAGTATTGTGGCAGACAAGTGTGAAGTAGAAGTCATCCAAAGTTTAAGTCGAGGATTTATTGTTGAAACATCGAGCACAGCATAACAGGAACATCCTTCCTAGATCTCCTCCAGTCAGCAACTGCCTCTCCAGCTCCAGAGAAAGGTTCAGGAACTAGGTATGCCTGCACTGAGCAGAGCGAGGACATATTCAAAGACAAACAAAATATAAACACTGTGGGCCTGATTCACAGAACCAACTTAAGACAAAATCCTACACTTACTACCATTTTGGTATTCACAGAAGGCACTTACTCTCTTTGGTATTCACAGAAGGCACTTACTCATTTTGGTATTCACAGAAAGCACTTACTCATTATGAGTAAGTGCCTTCCGTGAATGCCAAAATGAGTAAGGCACTTACTCATCAATGAGTAAGTGCCTTTTGTGAATAAAAAAATGAGTAAGTACCTTCTGTGAATACCAAAATGAGTAAATGGTAGTACGTTTAGGATTTTGTCTTAAGTTAGTTCTGTGATTCGGGCCCAATATATACAGGATTGAAGTGCAATACAAGAATATACCCCAAGACATAACAACGAACATTTTATTTGTATGATTTGTGCCTAAATCTGGGAAGAGGTATGTGGGCGTCTCTCACGTTGGCTATCATATTTGTTATCCCCTGTTTTGAAGACTAAGGACACGCATGTGCATACTATAGACACCAACTTTGGAGACAAAACGCGATAAAACAAGGAGTCTGTTGCATAGGTAATTCTCTGTCCTTATGTTTCCTAGTTGTCAGTGAAAATTGTACGGTCATACATTAGATTTGGAGATGTGCCTGTAGATTTTCTGCATGAGGTATAAGCTAGGGGGTAGCCCCATATTACATTTGTAAATTGAAGTATCGAACTATGGACACACACCTTGGAGGTGGTTTTTCTTCAACTGGAGTGTGGGATTCATGTTCTACAGAAAAGAATAGAGATTGTCAACAACAGACTTTTAAGTTTGTAGATCAGGGGATACTTTGGTAAACATATGGGAGTGTGACCTGGTTAGAGACAGACACCCCATTAGATCTTTGTTGCTTTCCATCTGCTTTTTCCCTTGGTAAGTGTTGTTTTGATCTCTCTAGATAGCAGAAGAATACCTTCTTTTTGGATGGAGCCCTTTCTGTTTGTGAGTCAATAAAGTGGGCAAGTGGAGGCTAACTCGTTTATTATGGGACATCATTCGTTTAAGGTTTTCCTAAGTGCGATGAGATCCCTGGACTGTTTTACACTCACATCTTGAAGATTGCAACTAATATTTGAGGGCACGGACGGTTCTTTTTTCTTTTGGTTTTTACAGTGACTGAGAACTCTTACATTTCTGTTCTCTGGATATATATGAAGGACTAAGCTCATTCCAGACAAATATTAGTGTGAGAGTAAGCCAGTGCCAATTGAGTTCTTATATGGGATTATGGGTTCTCTGACGGTCTCTATGGTTCACAGTCTCTTAAGCATGCAGTTTGGACCACTGTGATTAGGCCCTTTTTCACCAGAGTATGGCAACTCTGGGTTGGGGCACTCCAGTTTCTGTGCTTTAAATAATAAAGACAATATGGGTCCACGTTTTTTTCTTGCCAATTGTGACACTTGGGTGTAAGATGAGTGGGTCTTGGTGAGTGAATGTGAATGGGTAGTAGTCTGTGGACTACCATGTGTCTATTTAAAGATATATAGAACAAGGTAAGTATAGTTAACCTATGGAATGTGAGGCATGTTTTTGTCTGCATGTTTTAGTGTTCGCAAACTTCGCACATTCAGTTGGTGGGTGAATCCAATGGTGTGGATCTCTGGTCATTACTATTTTGGAAGCTTTGCTCCTATTTATTATAAAGATATGAATAAATCCAGACTAGGTGGATTATCAATTTTGAAGTGCATGGTAATGATACACTCCTCGTTTGTCTTTTAGATTTCCCAGTTTACCCTCCTGATGTTTTGTGTGTGTGTGTGTATATATAAATGGTCCTGAAGAAGGTGGTAGGACAATTCGAAAACCACAGAAACATGCGTTGACGATTATTGTGTATCCAGTCCAGGCCAGTACACTAGAAGGAGAGAAGATATCAGAATCTGCCTGTGTATGGGCGATGTTGTGTTCTGGATTTGTTGCATGATGGATGTGTGTTATGTGGTATGAATGGAATGTCAGATGAGAGTATGCTATAGGAGGTGAAATAGGGTGGTAGTGGTTTTTAACTTGGCCAATGAATTTGTGTATCTTAAAAACACATGCAAGTGTTCACTAAATGATGAAATAGCTTGAACATGGATGCAAAGTTATACCAAATGTAATAAAATACTGTATATTATCCTGTTGAGAAAGAATACATGAAAAATTTAAAATAAAGAAGTATGTGAAAAAAATACGGAATTCGTTTGGATCTGTTTGTGGTTGGTTTTATTCCAATGTGAAAAGTACTTTAAGCGAGTAGGACCTTTTCGTATTGTGTTGTGTGCTTATACCCCCTGTCCTAAGACTGTATTGATAATTTATTAGAGGAGGGCCTCTTCTGTGGATTTTGCTTTGCAGGAACGACCTCCTGAAAGGATAAGCAGGGACGGAGCCCTGAAATGCGGAGGATGTTTGGATGCACCATTGAGAATTGCATACAGGTGATACGTTCTCAGTGTGGACTATTTAATGGTGATGATGTCCTTTTTGAAGGAGCGATCCTGAACACAGTATGAGCCTAACCACAAAACACTACTGCACACATAAGCTTGTGCAAATTCGGATCCTTGCTGTTTAAGTTACTGTAGATGAGACCCTTCTCTAAGGGTGCACTGGTGGTCTTGCTGCCCCGTTGTGAATTGCTGAGAGTTGGTGCAGGGGCTGCGAGATGGCAGCAGTGTGCATGAGTATTATCATTATAACCAGGAACCTGATTGGCAAGTGAGCTCCAGCACTCAAGGACTTGGCTTGAATTTACTTTCTCTAGTGGCAGCATTGTGCTGCCAGGCAGACCCCGCTGGGACTTATAACTGATGAGACTCATAGTGTCCTGGATAGGCAGGATTAATATCATTAAAATGAACATTCTACCATGTCTCCTTTACTTGTTCCAGTCTCTTGCTCCTATTCTCATTACCAAGCTGTTGTCTCAGCAAAGTGCCTTGTTTAGATTTACATGGGCTAATGATAAACTAGAGTAAGGAAGAAATTAATAAGGCCCCCACAGGAGAAAGGAGGTCAGGACTGTCCCAACACTGAACACTGTTATTTGGGCAGCCTGTCTACATGCTGTTGTTGGGTGGTCTGTTCTGTCCTCCGAGAAGCTCTGGATACACATGGAAAGGGCTTGGGCCGCACAATACCTGTGTAGTTTGTCATGGCGGTTGTATCACGCTACAACACATGCCATTGTAATGCATGCCCTTACAACGCATACCTTTACCCGACTTGCTGTCGGGGTGCTCTGTAAGTTGTAATAGTATAATTTACTATTCCAACTCCAGTGTGTGCAACAATAGGGAAGGTGTTGGAGTTAACTCTAACACCTTCCACCCCCTGCTACAACCCTTTCGAGTTGTAACGACATGCATTGTAATGGCATGCGTTGTAGCACTTCCGTTGTAAAGGCTGTTTCCCCTCATGGCTGTTAAGGACCATGCAAACATAGGTAGCGGGATGCACACCATAGTCCTCCGAAATTGATCGTAAGCTTAACTTGTATTCCTGTGTAGGCGTGCATGCCAGGTAAGCGCTCCGTCCAAATTGCGCTTGCAAAAATGAACAAAACCAGTGGACCCTGTTACAGCTCCAAGTGAATCACCCACACACAGGAGGCATGATAGTTTCCAAATTTGGAAACTATCATGCCTCCTGTGTGTGGGTGATTCACTTGGATTAAAATGAGTAAAATGAATTGAAGTAAACGGCAGAGCAAATGGCAGAAAAAAGTAATAGAGAAAACTGACAGAGTACATAAAGATTGAAAATAACCTGATTTAATTGATTGGACTCATTCAAAGGATTGGCTGTGCTGCCGGTATATGGAGCTGTAACAGGGTCCACTGGTTTTGTTTTGTTAAGGACCATGGCCACTCTACATGTGCATTTCATAAATTACAAAGACAACACTTGAAATCTGAGACAGGATAGGAATACGGGCTGGCCTGACTACATTTCCCTTGCCTTACACCCACTTGCATCACAGTCTGGTGTTTGCTTCTGCTCTGGTTGAAAAGAACTACACAGGTGCAGTAGGAGAGAATACGTATTACTGAAATATTAATTTGAGCGAGAAGGGATTAAGTCATTTCTAGAATGCATCAAAGAGTTCACACTGACAGACCAGGATTTTCTTTCCTGTGCACAATTGAGACATGTTAAATGCAATTTACCAATGCAGCAGCAGCAACAAGGTGACTTTAAAAATTTGAAATTTATTTGACTTTCTTTGAAACCACCACAGGTCTAGATTCGACCCTATGCAAAATGGTAAATAGTGACAAATATCAATCTCAGAAATGGTGATACCAAACATAGTAGGAGCAGGAATCTGGAGCATAATTTGAACAGAGGGTGAGGGGTAGGAGCTTGGGGCTTCAACACGGTGCATGTGCTGCCTGCTTTATAGAGAAACAGAAAGTAATATTCTCATGAGGTGGTACTTGACACCTGATAGACTACACAGTATGTATCCAAATGCTTCAGCTAATTCTTGGTGATGTGGAGAGCTAGTGGGTACAATGATTCGTACTTTATAAGAAAATCCAGATACTCTGGAAGTAAGTGCTCAGTCATAACAACAGCGTTATGGGGATACCAAATTCTCTCCATCTGGACTTTGTTCTACTGCACCTAGAAGATATGAGCACAAGAGGAAGGAAGGGTTTGAGTTGGGTGGTGGTTTGTCACCTGCTGGGCGTAGCAAAGCACCAAATAGCCAGGTTTCGGAAGCATAGGGTCACATCTCCAGGCTCTTTATGGTTGATGGAGATATGGAAAACTTTGATTTTGGAAAAAGTCACACATGACATGCAGCAATCTCAGAAGACATTTGATGGTATCTGGAGTATGTTATTCAATACTTTACTTCACTGCCTGTTGCAAGACGTTCTGAATAAAATGCAAGCTCTGAGGCTATTTGAGGCATCAATCCTTGCACCATCAACTGAAGACATTGATGTTTTATAAATTTGACGGTGGGCCTAGTGGCGCATATTGGGAAGTGGAAAAGTGGATGTAGTTGGGGAGATGTGAGCCATGTTAGGTTTCATTGGGAAGAAGTTGGAAGCGGGAGGGTCAAGGGAGTCTCACAAGGTCAGTGTTTGGGATGTGCCTAGGTGCAGTTCTTCAGTCCTTTTTTTGTGCCTTATCAGAAAGTGTTTTTGAAATGTAAGTGATAGAGCTACTCATTCACCATGTAGTGTTTGTGGATTATTTGAAAACCTAATTAAATGTTATTGATACATAAATAAATAAATGCGCCAGTGAGGTTATTCACACTTGTTCTTTTCTCCCTTCAACATAAGGAGACATTCAAGGGTATTCTCTTCATAATCCCATGGGATTCTGAGTTTGAGGGTGAGAAGTGATAGAGATAATCAGTGGTACAAATCTATTGTATTTTCATTAATTGTTTGTGCTACTGGACCCCCAGTCTCCCCTTCTCATCACTCACACCCTAGATCTGTCATCTAGCTGTCTGTCCATTGCTGCGTATATCATTTCCCATTTCACACAGATAAATAAAGTTTCACTAGTTCTAGAGATAAGTTAATGAGTTAACTTGTAAATGCAAGTCAGTAGTGCTACTCATAAATAGTAAGACAACGTGTTTGAAAAGCATAAGGAATCCCCTCATCACATTTTACAGGAGGGGCTCCACCTTCTGCTTTATGGCACTGGAAGGTGTAATCAGAGTCATCATATGACTATCACTATCTTAGCCCTGCATTGGGATATTTTTTAGACAACAGAAAGCAACCCTATTTGATTAAATTTCAATAGAAAACATGCAGATTTATATATTGAAGTCATGCTCTCTCCATGGTTTCAGTGCTCAAAATACAAGCACAGTTCAATCTATTGCCAGTGTGCTTTTCTACAATAAACATAAGGAGACATTCAAAGGTATATGGTCTACTCCTAAATCGTAGGTAGCCAAAGCTTGAGAGGGCAGGAAAGGGAGCCTTTGTACCTTCAGTAACAGCTTAAAATATTGCAGCCTGCTAGAGCAATCATTTAGGTCTGACACAAGGGACAGTTAGTAACAGCCTAATGTATTGCAGCCTGCCACAATAAGCTTCTGGGTCTAGTTTAAGGAATATCTACTAACAGATTAAGAAACTGCAGCCTGCTACAGCCAGCAGTTAGGTCTGATGCAATGTCTATCTAGTGACAGCTTAAAACACTGAATGCTGCTGCAGCAAGCATTAGTGTCTGACTTAAATAGCCGATTCTAATGGCCTTATGTACCCCAGCCCGCATTGGAAAGCTGTGATTGTAGCTTTTAATGGCGCAAAAATGTGTACTTGAGAAGATTGAGGCGTAATGGATTTTCAGCTGGACAATTCGTCCTACAGCTAATACATCCAGCTGAAATTCTAAGTTGATATTTAACTATTTTTACTAGAATATAATACATGAATTAATTAGTACGACATTGATTATTTTGCACAGAGGTACTTAAACCTTCTGAGCACTTGGATCTCATATTTTTAATCTACTGTTCTGGAACAATTCCATTGCAGAATTCCCTTTTTCCTTGTATAAATATGTATTCTGCTTGTGTTCTTTTAACTTCATACAAAAACGAATAATACCTCATGTTGCCCAGTTATTATTTGTTTTGAGTAGTTTCCTGAATAAGAGTTTCTTGTTTCAAGATTATTTTTTGTGAAATATGCCGACATTTGTACATATTAATCAACATTAATATTTTTGATTCCAATTCTGGCGTCTTCGCTAGACAAATCTTTCAAAATATATTATTTCTGCAGTTCTTCCCTTTGCATTTCTCTCCCTTAAATTTTTTCCCCAAAAAAATGCCTGGCATGTAGGAGAATAGTGTATTATTTCATATTTAGCATTTTATTTGGGGTGTGCGCAATTTTTAACCTGCACACAATTTTAGCAAATTTACATGAAATTCGATGTCATTAGTTATAATTAAGCGGAATTAAGAAAATGGTAAAACTGACATTTGGATCTGTATTTTAGTAAAGAAATGTGACACAAGGATGCATTTCTCCGCTTAAAAAAACAACAACCATTCACCCTCTATCGTTCTCATTGTTCCTGTGTGTTCACACAAAATATTTACAGCAAACACTGCATTTTCTGTACATTTTTATTGTGAATCCTACAAAATTACGCAATATGGCCTAACAGCATAATTTCAGGAAATTTGTGCAAAAAAGAGTAACACAAAATACTTAAATTACGTTAATTATGAGACCTTGATCATACTTTCCTTTTCCTTTTCTTACAGTAATTTAAATGTCTAAATTTGTGGAGGTATCATTGAGGAGGGTGTCTTGACAAAGTATTGTTAACACAAATATCGCCTAGTATGAATATTGTGTCAAAAATACTGTTAAAAAAATATTATGATGCTACATTTATAATGTAAATGCTAAAAATATTGTGTCAAAAATAATGTGGAAAAGAATATCATTGCAAAAAAGGAAGGAATATTATATATTTTGTTTAAATATCAGCTTTAAAGTAAGTTATTTGAAATAGTAAATTATTTAGAAATAATACAATGTTATAAATAAATAGACTTAATTAGGGTATATATATATATATATATATATATATATATATATATATATATATATATATATATATATATATTCCCAAAATATCGCTCCTTCTAACCGCATGGGACCCGAGAGAAGTGGCTTATATGCCGTCGGAGCATGCCGGCTGTAATGTCCCAAATTTCGTAGCCGATAAATGCGCTCTCAGTAACACAAAACTCCACAGCAAATCACTTCAAGAGGTGTTTAATTACGACGCGTTTCAGCTCCTTGCAAAGCCTTGTTCACGTGAACAAGGCTTTGCAAGGAGCTGAAACGCGTCGTTCTGGTATCAACATGGGCTTCGATTGGAATTCTCTGCGGCATATTATCAAGCCCATTATCGCCGCTTTAGCTGCAGTTTTCTGCCGCTAAAGCGGCGATAATTTTAACGTTGTGCTTGATAATATGCCCCTAAGTACCTCCAGTAAGCGCCACAGAGCTGCGTTGCACAGAGGTGTAAAAAGGGGCATGGCCTGGACAACCTCTCTGCAACGCAGGCCTGTGGCACTTACTGGAGGTACCTGGTGGCCTAGTTGGCCCCCAGGGGCCCTCAGGATTGAAGGGGACTTAATTCCCAACTTAAAACGCGCCATTTTTAGAAAGGACGCTTTCTGAGCCAAGCAGTACCTTTTTGCCAAATTTGGTGTAATTCCATTCAGCAGTTTTTGCTATAATTGTGTCTAAACTTTCCTTTGGGAAATTGATTTTTTGACCTCTATTGTTTGATTTTCTCAGGAACTACTGAATGGATTTACACTATTTAAAAAAAGGGTCTCTTTCTGAGCCAAGGGCTACGTTTTTGCAAAATTTGGTGTAATTCCGCTCAGCAGCTCAGGCTGTAGCCTGTTCCAAAATTTTCAGTGGGAAATGACATGGAGAAAACATGTTTTGGGACCCCCCTTTTTTCTCGGCCCCTGCTTGACGAATCACGCCCAAACTTTCGGGATAGGAGCTGATTGGAGCGCCCCACCAGTTTTGAAAATTTCGCGAAGATTCATCATCCGACGCCAAAGTTATTGGGAAAAGAATGTTATGAATTTCCTATGGATCATAGGTCCTAACTATAACTACCTACTGGCGACTGCCAGTAGGTAATATATATATATATATATATATATATATATATATATATATATATATATATATATATATATATATATATATATATATATATATATATATATATATATATATAGAAAAGGAACTCCTTCCCAAAAAACGCATACCACTGGAGGTAAAAAATTAATTAAGCAGAACCACAAGTTCCGGCATGCATCGTAATTAATCTTGATTAACAATGGCACACCGGAGGCCTTTTAAACTGAAGAACATGCAGGGAACCATGGGAGCTGAATAACGGTCGTGTGCACAAACTGCCTCTGAAGAAAGAGCACAGATGCTCTGAAACGCGTCAGGCAAACAGATATCACTGAATTGGAGTTGAAATGCCTGTTCCCTGAAATAAAGGTTTTGTAAATCACCGGCTGGAGGAGTGGCGCCTCTGAATGCATGGACATCTTTGTTGGCATCTATAGCACGGTGGGTCCAGCCATGGGAGTGCGCACCGCCCTTTGGAAATATCAGAAAGGGCTCATCTTACCTGAACTGTCGGGTTTCCAGAGATGGCGCAGCTGGTTCATAATTATGGAGCAGAAATGAGACTCTGAGGCTCACTGGAGGGCTGTTACTAATCTGGGAAATGTTTTGTGGCACACGCATACCACTGGAGGTAAAAAATTAATTAAGCAGAACCACAAGTTCCGGCATGCATCGTAATTAATCTTGATTAACAATGGCACACCGGAGGCCTTTTAAACTGAAGAACATGCAGGGAACCATGGGAGCTGAATAACGGTCGTGTGCACAAACTGCCTCTGAAGAAAGAGCACAGATGCTCTGAAACGCGTCAGGCAAACAGATATCACTGAATTGGAGTTGAAATGCCTGTTCCCTGAAATAAAGGTTTTGTAAATCACCGGCTGGAGGAGTGGCGCCTCTGAATGCATGGACATCTTTGTTGGCATCTATAGCACGGTGGGTCCAGCCGTGGGAGTGCGCACCGCCCTTTGGAAATATCAGAAAGGGCTCATCTTACCTGAACTGTCGGGTTTCCAGAGATGGCGCAGCTGGTTCATAATTATGGAGCAGAAATGAGACTCTGAGGCTCACTGGAGGGCTGTTACTAATCTGGGAAATGTTTTGTGGCACACGCATACCACTGGAGGTAAAAAATTAATTAAGCAGAACCACAAGTTCCGGCATGCATCGTAATTAATCTTGATTAACAATGGCACACCGGAGGCCTTTTAAACTGAAGAACATGCAGGGAACCATGGGAGCTGAATAACGGTCGTGTGCACAAACTGCCTCTGAAGAAAGAGCACAGATGCTCTGAAACGCGTCAGGCAAACAGATATCACTGAATTGGAGTTGAAATGCCTGTTCCCTGAAATAAAGGTTTTGTAAATCACCGGCTGGAGGAGTGGCGCCTCTGAATGCATGGACATCTTTGTTGGCATCTATAGCACGGTGGGTCCAGCCGTGGGAGTGCGCACCGCCCTTTGGAAATATCAGAAAGGGCTCATCTTACCTGAACTGTCGGGTTTCCAGAGATGGCGCAGCTGGTTCATAATTATGGAGCAGAAATGAGACTCTGAGGCTCACTGGAGGGCTGTTACTAATCTGGGAAATGTTTTGTGGCACACGCATACCACTGGAGGTAAAAAATTAATTAAGCAGAACCACAAGTTCCGGCATGCATCGTAATTAATCTTGATTAACAATGGCACACCGGAGGCCTTTTAAACTGAAGAACATGCAGGGAACCATGGGAGCTGAATAACGGTCGTGTGCACAAACTGCCTCTGAAGAAAGAGCACAGATGCTCTGAAACGCGTCAGGCAAACAGATATCACTGAATTGGAGTTGAAATGCCTGTTCCCTGAAATAAAGGTTTTGTAAATCACCGGCTGGAGGAGTGGCGCCTCTGAATGCATGGACATCTTTGTTGGCATATATATATATATATATATAATTATATATATATATATATATATATATATATATATATATATATATATGAGAAAAGGAACTCCTTCCCAAAAAATTAATCCAATGAAAGAACGGCACTCAGCGGGGCTTCAAATTCAGGAGGTGATTTTATTCCATCAAAGAAAATATCGGTAAAAAGGGTCTACGCGTTTCGGCACAGAGCCTTTGTCACAACGATGACACCATGTTACCGGGCAACATATAATCGTAAAATTCATAGAAATAGAAAACGGGTGACTGTTCTAATACATTCATAAGTATCTACCATGGCAGCCATCTTATAGTAACAGAGGCTACTAGTCTTATGTTGTTTAAATAAACATCATTAACAAAGAAAAATATATATACAAGTAAATCAATGTGAGACAATAAAATACAAGAACACAATTTGCATAGTGTATACAAATGTCTCTCAACTTAATACGTTGGCCCTGCCACAAAGCAACTTGTTTACTCTATGGACTCAAAGATAATATATGATACAGAATCTTGCCATTCGCCAATTGTCGCTAAATATATGTGATTTACCCATCGGAATCACCTATTTGTACAAATCTTTAAATTAATCAAAAAGTAAATGCAACAAAGAATAATTTTGAAAAAATACACGCTCCATATTCCAATTACACGTAATCAAAACTCCTGCACAATTTAGCAATAGTTTGGCACTTAATCCTTTGATTCTTTCAAATGAAATGTGCATGAATATTGCAATATGTACCTTGTTTCTCAAAATCTTATACAAAAATTAATAAAAGTAAGAATATATTTACATCACTATCAAGGCTCCATAGAACTCAGTAGAATACTGTCTTCAACAGTCAAAGGATACTGCCTTATTGGGCATAGTACTCTTTAAAGAAAGTTATTTGAAAAAGTAAATTATTTAGAAACAATATAATATTAAATAAATAGGCTTAAGAAGGGTTTATCAATCAATCAGTCTATCTATCTATCTATCTATCTATCTATCTATCTATCTATCTATCTATCTATCTATCTATCTATCTATCTATCTATCTATCTATCTATCTATCTATCTATCTATCTATCTATCTATCTATCTATCTATCTATCTATCTATCTATCTATCTATCTATATATATATTTGAAAAATAACAACTGAACAATGTTTTAAATATGTTTAATTGTAAATGTTAATTGTAAAGACAGGAAAGTAAACCTAAAATTCACAAACATATATAACCATAAAAAATATGTAACTTAATTTAAATATTTAAATAAACATATACAAAACAGAACTAGATTTTTTAATTTTAAGACAAATAATAACATAAAACATTTCAACAATTTAAAAAATCCCAAAAATGATGTTAATAGTATGAATAAATGAATCAAAAACCATATTTCGAATTATTTTTGTTGGTTAAAGTAATATAGTAACAAAATATAAATATTAAAAAAACTAAATATTGAGGGCCTTAATACAACTACAGCAGTAGTCGTGGTGGTGTGCTGACCACTGCTACACTGCAGAACTGCCCACAGGCCTATAAGTGTGGCAATAGGACCACCACTGAACCACTGCTACCACTTCAGATTGAGGATCCTGTGGCAGTCTGGCATCTGTCTTGGGCCAAAATATGCTGGAGGAGCTTCAGTGGCACTACTAGGCATATTTGGAGTTGCCTCACCGCCACCCTTTTCATGGCAGTTGCACTGATGAGGCAACAAAGGGGGCCCTATAGGTCCCCCTTGTGCCTCTGTGCACGGGGGTGCATGCAGGTGGGGCACATGTTGTGTTCCCCCCTGTAGTTATGCACCACCAGTTCTTGCACAGGAAGGAATACATGACAATGAGCCTTTAAACAGCCCTGCCAAGGGACTGCCACACCGCTAGCCAGACGAAAAAATTACTTATAATCTGGCAGGCGGGTAGCGGTGAGTTTCGGTAGTCCTGGAGCGGAGCAATGGTGTGCCACCAACTCCAGGACCACAGCAACTCATAATAAGGCCCTTAGAAATAAAAACAAATACAATTAATCAGCAATATAAAATAATAAATATAAATCCAGCCATGCCAACAGTTGGAAACATGTTGGACTTTGGAGATGTTAGATTTAACATTCTAACATCTCAATCCAATTTAAGCAACAGTAGGGAAGGTGTTGGACTTCAGAGGGTTAGATTTACTATTCCCACTCTAATTTAAGCAACAGTAGAGAAAGTGATTGATTTCAGAGGGGTTAGATTTATTATTACTGCTCCAATCGTATCAACAGTAGGGAAAGCGTTGGCTGGCTGTCCATGCAAGCGCTGCAGTACTGGTTGTGCCACTTTGGGCGTGACAAAGTGAAAACACGACTTTCAGCTGCCATTGCAGACTGAAAAGGCTGTGCATGCACTGCCATCACTACTTTGTCCCTACCACTAGTGTCAAAGTGAACAAGTCCCTTCATTATTTATATAAGTCTCCTCTAAGGAATGCGTTTGAAGCCCTAAGTCGAGGAGCTGTATAATGTTAAGATAGATGTATATTTTGGGATATTTTTGTATAGCAAAACCCTATAGTATTGGTGTTTGATGAGGATAGTTAAGTAGAATTATTATGTAATTGCAGGGTTAACAGTTGGCATTCCAATGCATATAACTCCTTACAGATGCTACTTTACCATTTCATATAAGTTATCAAATTAAAAGGGACATTAAATGCGCTCCCTTGCAGGAAGCCTTTCGTTTCCCCTAGACAAATCAGATTTAGAACCGGTTTTCCGTGGGTGTGTAGCCCATGGTAGCCACACTCCCGGGTGTGGGCTACCAAGGTCCTTGAACTTGAGAAATACTTAAGCCATGTTGTTTGTGGCATGTAAGATGCACTATGGGATAGGCAGTTTCCAAACATCACCGGAACTTTGTCACTAGATAGGAGGGGACCTACCAGCCCATTGGCTAGTGACCGTGCAGTTCCCTCAGGGCAATTTACTGGGATATAATCGGCCCCGCCTTGGCATCCAAAATTGCAGTACTCACTGGATTTGAAAAGTGGATGAGAAGACCACTTTTCACTCATTGGAAGTGTACAAGGAGAGGCTGTGAGGTCAGAGCGACTTCACCTGCTGCTCCTTAAGCGAGTGGAGTTTGGACCCTGTTCTGCATGACTGGCTTGGGGAAAAGTTGATTCCCGGCCCCATTCTGAAGCAGTGACTCAAAAGGTCAGTTTGCTGACCTCCCAGGCTGGCATTGGGGACATTAAAGCTGAAAGAGCCCACATTACATCTCTGATAGTCACCGCAGACGCTCTGCTGCTACCAGACGCCGGGCACCTCAAAGGACAATTCGCCAAAAGGTTTTGGTTGTGACTGGATTTGTCACCCAAGGCAGACACTAGCACCATCAAAGATTTGCATTGTAACTGCTGTGTTGCAAAAGTGCATGGTTTGCATTGGCAGTCCTTGAAACCCGGCATAGAGGACTGTGTGGGACCCCAAGGCCCGTGGTCAGAGTCATCCCCACTCAACTGTGGACCAAAGACTCAGCCGGACTTCACTCCTGTGGACCGGACAGCATCGGGAGCATCCTTGAGCATCTTTAAGCCTGCATCCCTCTGCATCAGGAACACTCTATTGACTTATATAGCGGTTGCTCTGTAAAGTTTGCAACTTGCTTCAAAAACACTCTAGTGGCTAGGCAACTGTTCAAAGTATCCCCTGCTGGATTTGGTTGTCCTAGTTAGGTCTGAACACCTACACTAACTTTTCTAAATCTTTGCGTTTGCCACTGCTTGTTTGTGGTTGTATTACAGAGTTACAAATAGTTCTAAAATCTATTCTAAAATCTGTATCTCCGGAACCCTCCAGTGGATTTTAATGACTAATGTCTCTCAAAATCATACAAATATGCTCTATTTGATAAATTGTTGTCTTGTCTCTTTCTTGTTTGGTGATTTTCTAGTTCTGCTGTTAAATGCTTTACACATTGTTCCTTTGCTGAGGCTTGTTGCTCTGTGCCATAGCTATTAAAGGGTTGAGCTGAAGATTAACTAAATGACCCTGACTGAGCTCAAGACAGCATCTGTGAGTGTACTCCACAATAAGGTCCCACAGCCATATGATAGCCATATCATAGATTACACCCAGAGCCTCACAGTTCTACTATATTAAAGTGACAGTATCAAATTCAACATTATTCCTTTAATCAATATTGTATACCAAAAAACAATATTCTTACCTTACATATTCTGTTCTATGCTACTTTGGTAGTCACAATATGTTACAAGATGTTCATGTCTCACAATATTTTTTATTCACCATTTGCATCATTCACCATTGAGCAGCTTTCCCTTAAATCATTGTCACAAATGATAGTTGAATATTGATACGTACTATCTGTGGTTCTTTTAGTTCCTTCATTGAAGCTTCATATTATTTCTCTAAATTATACAATTTCGATCTCCTTTCACTTTTTAATTGAATTAGGTTTTCGTATGCCATTCTGGTTGTTTGCTTGTTACACATAAATCGGGATTGCATCGAGGAGGCTGGTATCATCAACGAGTAAACAAAGAACAAAATCTTTTGTGAGAAATTACATGGTCACCTAATTTATCCTTCCAAAAATAAAAGACACATATTTACCCATCTTCAGAGAAAACATAAACTTTTATCCTTTATTTGCTGCTATTAACAGCCAAAAGTATTTTATTTTGAACTTTGTTAATGATGATCAGTTTATGCATGCATCTTCCATTTTTGCCTTACATGTAGTACATTCTGATTCTGGAGAAAATTGCATTATCAGTTTTTGCAACAAGATGTACTTAATCTAAACCTTAACTGTACACAATTGAGTATTTCACAGAAAGAGCTAACGGTTGCTCCAAGTTCATGAAAGTTGGGACACGTTTATATTATTGCATAGCTTTTGCTAGAGTCTTGCTGTGTAAAGCTATTTGTACTAACTTTAAGCCGACCATTTAAAAATGTCTCTTTGTATTAGAAATATCCTTGTGATTTCACAGTGAATAACTATTGATGCTTCAGTTTTCTTACATAATACCATGTCCATTCGAAACAATGTTTACGGTATGATATATGTTCTACTACAATAAGGGGCCGATTCCGATTCCGGCCACAAAACGAACTGACCGACACGGACAAGGACCGGATACCGACCGACATGGACCAGCGCCGTACGACCCGTGCAGTACGATGCAACACGTGTGAATTACAACCGACACGTACGGAATACAAGCTGTACGACCGAGCTGTAGGGAAAATAGTGATCTGGTCGGAAAACCGATGCAAATTTCACCGACCGACACGAACCCGGAGTGAACCCGACCGACCCGTACCCGCGATGTCTGATCCGCGCAGTACGATGCAATGCATGTAAAACCAGACTGACTAGCACAGAGACCAAGCCGCACGACCGACACGCACAGACAACCGGGCCCACAAGCAATAGAGACCTTCGCGACCAACGCGTATGAAACACAGAAGATAGGTAGCGTGACCGAGGCGGAGAAGCCCGCACGTGACAACATCAGCATCTGTTTCCATCAGATGAATGTCTCCTTCATGCCTACAAACCCAAAGGAAAAAAGACAAAAAAAGAACCAAACAAGCAATGACAAAGCCAATAAATATCAAGACACACCCACAACTCCAACTATATAAAGGACTACAATCACTACCATCATCCCTTGCAAACAGGAGACACAGCCAGCAGCAAACACCATTACACAGCAACCACAGACACACTCACAACTCACCCATCACACAACCCACACACCATCAGCACCTCATCCAAAAGCACACACACATACAGCCAGAAAAACCAACCATAACACACCCTCACTTGCATCCTCACAAACACATCCCTCACCACCACCACCACCCATCACCATGCCCCCAAAGAAGAATCCAAAGTTCACAGATAGTGAATTAGAAGTGCTGGTAGACGAGATCATCAGAGTAGAGCCACATTTGTTTGGTACATTGGTCCAAAGGACCCCCATGTCACAGAAAACAAAGATGTGGGCAAGATTTGTGGGCAAGGTGAATGCTCAAGCACCAGGAAGTCGCACAAAGGACGATATCCAGAACAGGTGGTATGACGTGTGCAGGTGGGTCAAGAAACTCATCAAAAAAGATCACGCCCTGAGTCAGTGCACTGGCGGTGGCCCTCCTGCCAAACCAGTCTACTTCAGGACCTGGGAGGAGTTGGTGCGGGACATCCTACCACCAGAGAGCGTCCATGGACTAACAGACATACCAGAGCCTGAGTACACAAACAACATACCCAAGATAGTGTGGCAAGGGGACAGTGAAACCATGCACCGCAAGCAAAGCTACACTAACCAATAGATAATCATACCAAGATGTGTATGCCAGTCAGACAAACACATTACCTGCCATCTCATAGTGACTTGGAACTGTGTCATGACATGCACCAACCTACAAACAAATAGAGCAAGGCAGTGGCACAAAGCTAAATAGACACTGCCAGACAGTTTGCCACCACAAACACACTACCTCACAGTGCAGCTGACTGACAGGAAGGAATTGTGGGGATGCAGTTGAAGTGAGTGTATCCAAAAGCATGATGGGGCCTGTAGTCACAGATAATGCTCCCCCTCCTGATTGGCCCATCAAGACCTCTCTGAAACATGCCCACATCACAGGGAGTGGAAAATGACTGACAAGATGGCCAACTAGTAGAGCTGGAACAAGTTGCAGGAGTGGAACCCTTGATAATCAATCAAAATAGAGAGACTAAACAAGAAGGCACCCTAAGCTTAAGCATACCAGTAGCAAACACCAAATCGGCGGATAAAGGGGCATTAGTAATGAATACCCTCATGATATGGAATATTGCAGGATTAGGTTCTAAGGTGGGATCCCCCGAGTGGCATGCTTTTATTGAGAGGTTTGACATCTGTCTGTTTCAAGAGACTTGGTCAGAGGTCCCTATTTTTGGTGCTGGCTATCTGAATTTTTATATTCCAGCTATCAAAGGATTACGAGGGAGACCATCAGGCGGTCTGACAATGTGGGTGAGGCAAGTTAAGGAGCTGAATATTCAAACTATTCCAACCCACAATCATGACATCCAGGCAGCCAGACTGTCTAGGGGCCCTAAGGGGATTGCAGTAATATACAACGTGTATGTGCGTGGCTCACGAGGGAAAAGGTTGAGTGTTTTAGCGGCACTTGGCGATCTTCTGGAGAGTGATCAGTCATGCCTACCTTTGATTATTGCGGGAGATTTTAACACAACCTTTGAGCCACTCTTGAATGAGAAGGGCAGCATAGTAGATGAGGAAGATCTAAGGTGGGGAGTTCCAAAGCTAGAGCTACAGCCAATAAAAAGATGGAGTGATGTGGCGATCCATATTAACTCCATATGTATGGAAAATGGGCTATGGGCACTTAATGGCAATACAAAGTCTGATAAACTGGGGGCTGTCACATTTAATAATGGCTATAGCACAAGCAGGATTGATTATGTTCTGGTTAGCCTAGCAATTTGGCATACAGTGAGGGATATGATAATACATGATAGATTGGAAAGCGACCATTATCCGCTCTGTGTAGATATGGACCTGTTTAATTATAAGTCTTGCAGAGAAATAGAAGACAGTTATATATCTAAGGATGTGGTACCATCGAATGACCAAAGATGACTAAAATGGACCAAATTAAAGGAATTACCTCTAGTGCTGTCTAGCATTGATAATGAGTTAAACAGGGCGATTAGCGATCAAAATGTTAGTGTATCTAATTTGCAAATTACCAACTATCATACATAATGAATTCTTTGGGCACTTGCGTAAGCACTTTGTAGTAACTAGTAAACCCAAAAACGTATTTACTCTTAAAGCACATGAATGGTATAGTGCCGACTGCAAAAGGTCGCGTACAGAGTTGGGGGATGCTATAAAATTAGGGGACCCAGCACAGGTACGATTGGCAAGGGCAACCTATCGGGGAGCAATACTTAAAGCGAAAAGGAACTGGGACAGCAAAAGGTAGGATGATCTGAAGGAGGCCTGCGTTAACAGGAATCCAAAGCAATTTTGGAATATTTATAAATGGAACAGAGGAGGGCAGGCTGCTGAGCCCCATAACCATGTCTCACAATTAGAGTGGGTTAACCACTTTAAACTACAATATGCAGTTAGTGAACTTGATAGTGAAGTTAGTATCGCCAAGCAGTTTTTTACTGAGGAAGCATTCAGTAGGGTGGATGTTGAGGTGGCCTTAAAATCTATCATGGCAGAAAAAGCCCTGGGTTTTGATGGAATATCGGGGGATGTTTTTCTTGCTAATAAGGTAAGGTGGGGCAAATATATTTTCTTATTGTCAAATGCTATAGCTCAAGGGTCACCGATTCCAGATTCCTGGAAAGGTGCGGAGATCATCCCCATTTTTAAAAAAGGAGATAAAATGTGCCCAGGGAACTACAGGCCTATCTGCCTCATTGACTCGCTTCAAAAGGTAATGGGCAGGTTGGTTTTAAATAAGGTGCAAGATTGGATTGATGAAGATGGCATTTTATCGCCCCCAAGCAGGATTTTGTGCTTCTACTAGCACTATAGATCAAGTATTCAGGTTCACTCTATTGCATTAGAAAACAGTGACCATGAGTAAGGGGAGTCTATATGCCGTTTTTTGTTGACCTTCGGGCAGCATTTGATCTCGTGCCACGAGGGAAACTCTGGTTGACACTAAAAGATATGGGGCTACCAGTTGATTTGTTGTCTCTTATTGTCAGACTGCATGAAAGTAATAAGGCCAGGATTCGCTGGGGTAAACAGGGAGAAGTAACAGAATTTTTTCCAGTGGATAAAGGAGTACGTCAGGGATGTGTGCTGGCCCAACCCTATTTTCATTGTATATAAATGGGATAGTGAACTGCATGAAACTAACAAACACTGATGCACCGGCACTGGCAGGCAAAAAGGTCCCTATACTGATGTTTGCGGACGACACGTTGATCCTCTCTAAAACTCCAAGTGGGCTCCAGAGGGCCCTTTAAACCTTTGAAGAGTTTTGTGCCCAACGGGGATTGGAGGTCAACGTGTCCAAAACAAAACTGATGACCTTTAACCCACATAGGGCGTTTAAAGGAGGCATCAGCTTGATCAGGTCAAGGAGTTGACATATTTGGGGGTTAATATCCAGGAGGGGCTAAGATGGTCACATCAAGTTGATCTAGAATCATTGAAACATAGGCAACTGGCAAGGGTATTGTTAAAAGAATATAACTCCTCTTTTACTAAGATACTCAGCCCCGCCATGGAGATATATAGTGTGAAGGTAATTAGTTCTGCCTTATATGGTGCTGAACTTTGGGGCGAAGAGAACTTAGCCAAACTAACCATCTCGGAGAATAAGTTCCTTAGAAATATAGCGAGACTGCCCCAGAGCACCTCGATGCGCCCATTGCTGATTGACCTTGGGCGGAATCCAATCGCAGAAATTGCAAAATTGCGTTCTTTGTTGTACTGGCGGAGACTATGGTCCATCCCAGAGCTAGCAGAGTATGCGGCCGGTTTCCTAGATGTAATCAGGGTGGATAGTTCACGCAAAATAAGATGGCTAAGACAGCTTAGAGCCACTTCATTTTATATGGGTATGAGCTCGCTGTGGGATGATCCAGAGAATGCTATCTTCCCCCCAAAGCAGGTCCTGAAAGCTAAATATTGGGAAATGGCCCACACGGATCTGATGAGGAACTGTGAGTCAGCTTACTGGCCGTTTCTTATGTGGCAAATCGGTACCTGATTTAGATCGGTATTGGGACATCATCACAAAACCCTTTGAGTGGAAGTTATATTTCCGGTTCAGGGTTGGTACACTGCCTATAAGAGCCTTTACCAGCAAATGGTCCATATCTTGTGATGATTTGTGTTTGGTGTGCCAGTCTGGAAATGAATCTTTATCCCATGTACTATTTGAATGCAACGGTTACAGAGCTCCACGGCGCATCTGGTTGTCCCCAATATGTAAACTCTTAGGAACAAGAAGGGCGCAGGAGGCAGAAAGAATCTTAAGAAGCGACACATCTGAAGTGATAGTTGTTGCCCTGGCAAAATTCTTGGGGTGGGTATGGGCAATTAGAGCACGGTCCCTCATGGGGAGAATAGCCTAATAAATACATCTGTCTCACTGTATCTCAATTTTTGAGTAGCCATTTGCCTTCCACTCAATTGGATAGCTTGTTTTAGAGTACCTATGAAATTTTAAATAATTAATTTTATATAATATTTTATATTGTATATAGTGTTTTTTTAAAAAAATTATAAATCCAGTGTACATTGATTTTAAAATGATTTCTTCCTTTATGAATTCAATTTGGAAATTATGTGTAACTCTTTTATATGTCCATTGTGTGCTTTGATGACTTAATAAGTCGAATAAAGCTTTTTTTGGATTTGATTGACTGACAAGATGGCTGACACTGGCTCCTGCTGTGGGGAGCACAAGGCCCTGCTAGTGCATGTGCACAAATCAGAAGCAGGACACCACTGACTGACATCCTGAAAGACAACTTGCACGCCCCACAATGGAAGCAGATTTCATGGTGGGATGTCTGGCCGGGTGGGAAGGAGGACTGACAGCTCTGACCATACTTACCAGCATGTGGAAACACACACACCCCTCAACCCAAACTCCACACAACTCACCGGGTAGAATGGATTGACCCACACCTCTGTGAAATATCAGCAAAAGACACACCATACTGGGTGTTGCTGTGTGAAGCACAGGGGCTCTCTTTGGACTTGTAGCCAAACAAACACCAGGATTTCACAGTCAGCAATCTTGCCATTGCTGTCACACCCCCTCACAGGGAAGCGGAAGGAAGTATGGGCATGCTGGCAAGGGGGGTGTAGCCAAGAGTATGATGGGAGTCGCAGTCACAGACAATCTACACTCACCCACATGGCCCAGCAAGTTCTAACTGAACCATACTCGCCCCACAGGGAGTGGGAAGGGACTGACAGGATGTCTGACACTGGGCTCGGTTCTGGGGAGCACAAGGCCATGCTGGGAAATTGGCAAGAACAATATCAAACTCTGCCCGTGACAAGCTGGGAAAAAGCAGTGTAAAGGCAGGTATCTTTTCGTAAAGTAGAAAATGTCATGTTTGTGAACCATCGATGCATGTAGAAGCATAACTCACATTGTGTGTCTCTTCCAAACACAGGTGGTGCTGGGCACCCAGCACCAAATGAAGAGGATTCCCAGTCCCAGACTCTGGCGGACACTGAGCTTTCTGGTTTGACTCTGTCTCTGTCCTCTTCGGATGACGACGACCAACCTGGCCCATCCGGTGTCAGTCATCATGCAGCAACAGCAGCATCAACATCTGCACCCCCTGTACCCATGCCTCCAGCATCTGGAAACCGACAGGGCACCCCTGCCAACACGGACAGACCAAGGCCACTGAACACCCACAGCACAGGGACACAGGACCCCCCGGAAGCTACAGCAAACCCCACCAGCAACACCACCCAAGGGGTCCCAGTGTCACCTGTGTGTCCCGCCGCTGGTCCTGCCCGTGTGGATAGGGGTGCTGGGAGGGGTGGGAGGCAGAGGGCGCGCCTTGCAGAGGGATCTGGACTGCATCATGACTCCCACCTGGCACGCATCATAGATGTGCACCAGTATAGCACCGAAGGATTTGGCCATGTAGGGGGGATCCTCAAGGACATGCCACAGGAGCAGACTGCCCACCATGCCCACATGGAGGCCAAGTGGGATGTCCTTACTGCGGTGCATCAGGACATGCTCCAATGCCTCCACCAGATCAACACAAACCTGTCCACACCTCCCTGTGTGGCCACAACATCTGTTGCAACACCATCTGCCAGCGCCACAGGGAGGGAGGAGGACTCTGGCGGAGAGTCCTCTGCACCGCAGAGGCCTGCACCTGAGGATCCCCCCCAGGAAGAAGAGGGGTCGTCCGAAGAAGGACCTGTGGGAGGCAGATGTCCCAGCACATCCCCCAGGGCCTCTAAACCTGTTCTGGACAATGTTCTTTGTGCGCAACCCGTTCACCTTGTCCAATCGCACACAACTCACCCACATGACATGAAGGGTTCATGTTGGGCCAATATTGTAGATGACTGTGGACTTTACTCTGGACATTTCATCTACCAGCACATCCAACTCTAATGTGAACTTTGGATTCCAAAACCAATGTACAGCACCCACCATCCTGTGCACTTTCCTCACACATGTTTGAAAAAAACTCACCAGTACACCATACTTGCCTCTGTTGTGATTCCAACTTCTCATGTGTCATGAAGATGTCGATCTGCTACACAACACAGTGCATGCTAAATAATGCAACAATGGGAACAATGTAACGTGAGTCATGGTGATGTGACACATGTGAGGGAGACACACCACTATGGCACCACAACACATACTCACCATGACCAGGTTACTCATCCCACACAATGATGTTGACCTTTAACACATTGGCATGCACAGACACAACACCAACCCCAGTCAGTGGTAACAAGTCCCCAGGTGAGGTAAGCAGATGTCAGCCAGATGTGGGAAGACAGACAATGCACATAACAAAGCGTAGCACAGGTTCATTACACATCAGCAACATGTTTATTCCACAATAGTTGCACGGTAATTCTACGTAACAGTGGACACACGCTCACAAAGTGTTGGAGAATTGAAGTCCAGGGATGTGTGGTACATCAGTCGATGGGAATTGACAACTTCCACACTGGTGTTGGATTCTGGGTGTTGGGGTCAGTGTTGACCAAACAACAGGCAAAGTACCCTGGGAAGGACAGACACAAGACACAGTCAAAAGCACAGGAGAACAGGAGAGAAATGCAATACACATGCACAAAACATGTCGCAAGAAACCTACACAAAAACAAGTTAGCAGTACTACCCTATTGTGAAGTACACACCACCTGAATGGACACATCACTGCACGCATCCAGTCAAGTGGCACACAGACACACTCAGACAGCAACAGAGCAGCCACAACACATTCCAGGCTACCTCCATACATTGACATAACAACCCTGGAAACTCACATTCAGGTGAAGAAGTTGTTGATGAGCTGTGAGCGGACGTCACCCTCATCCTCATCATCATTGGCATCTTGGCCCAGGCCGGGATCCTCCACAGGTGCCGGAGGTTGGTCATCGTCATCTTGGATGAGAGGCACCTCCGTCCGCACTGCCATGTTGTGTAGCATGCAGCATACAAGGATTATTTTGCACACCTTTGCAGGCTCATATGGGAGGGCCCCTCCGGTCTTGTCCAGGCAGCGAAAGAGGCTTTTCAGAAGGCTGAATGTCCACTCAATCACCCTCCTGCTCCGACCATGTGCCTTATAGTAGCGCATCTCAGCTGGTGTCACAGGGTTCCGGAGGGGTGGCAGCAACCACTGCATGTTGGGATATCCGGAGTCACCTACACACAAAAAAATGAACAAGTAGATGAGTTTTGTAGGAGAGCGGAATACAACATTGACAAACACACACAATGAGAAACAGTCAGTACACACCGACAAGCCAGGTATGCTGGTACTTAATTTTCTCAATTTTTCTAATTCAGTTTGAGGATTTTATTGTTTGATGTTTGGACTTCATTACTGTTTTAATATTGGATAAATACTTTTCACATTGACCTAAGTTTTGTCTGTTTGCGCTGCCACTTAGTGATCTTGGGGTTCACCCTGTCATCATTCCTGGCACTTTCTTACAGGGGCCAATTCAAAACTGCAATCATAGTGATCTCTTTCATAGTGCTAAGGGTCATATAATGGAATTTCAAATATAAGATTATTTACAACATTTGTAAGTGGGGCTTACACATCATAGGTGAGGTCATAAGCAATGCATTTGATGGGCAAGTAATCATTGCATTACTCCTGTGCAATTTATGGATTGTGAAGTTAAACATAATTTGCAAATTTCAGAGGGTGCTTTTTTTAATTAGAATAAGAACTATGAATGAATAGAAGCAAATGCACTCCAGAACTGATATGCACGGATTTATTCAGCTACAAAAACCTAAGCATTTCAAGCGCATCTCAGCCTTGGTCAGGGGTCTTATATATCTTACGCACTGGCAGTCTCAACTGTGTAGTTAAAGTTTGACTCTAATATATTCCAAAAATTGTTAAAAAAAATATTTTTGGGTATAAATAGAGGTTAAAGTAGTAAAAGTTAAATATTTTAATATTTAAATTTTAAGGGCATATATGTAGATGTGTCTGTATGTATGTGTGTGTGTGTGTGTATATATATATATATATATATATAGATATATATTATCTACTGGCGGTCGCCAGTAGATAGTTATAGTTAGGACTGTGTTTCCATAGGAAATCCGCAACATTCTATTTGGAATAACTTTGGCGCCGGCTGACGAATCCTCGTGAAATTTTCAAAATAGGTGGGGCGCTCCGCTCCGCTCCTACCCTGAAAGTCTCGGGGGGATTCGTCAAGCGGGGGCTGAGAAAAAAGGGGGTCCCAAAACACGTTTTCCCCATGCAATTTTCCATAGGGACCTTTAGTCCAAGGTACAGCCCGAACGGCTGAACAGAATTACTTGAAATTTGGCAGAGAGGTAGTCCTCAGCTCAGGGATGTGCCTTTTGCATATGTGGAGTCAATCTGTTCAGTAGTTCCTGAGAAAATTGCAGTTAAAAGCACATACATATCTATAGCCGTGCGCGCGTGCGAGCACCGTGCGCGCACCGTGCGAGCACCCTAACATGCGCGAGCATAATTCTGATTGGTGGTTACATGTTAGTCAACGTTCAAATCGGTCGAAATCAGGAAGTGTCAGCCGCCATTTTGTTTGTTTTCAGTGCGAGAGTGAAAAAGGAAGGTGGCGAACGTGAAAAGGGGGCAGGGTAGAGAGTTTCTGACCCCCTAGCCTTTGTCAGGGGGTCCCTGAAGGACCCCGAAGGCAGAAAAAACCATTTTAATTTTTTTTTAAAAAAATCGCGGGGGTGCACCCACCGTGCACGCACGGTGAAAAACCAACAAAAAAAAAATGTTTTTTTAATACGTAGTTTATTGTAAAGTAAATATATAAAAAATATATTAATACATACATAAATTAGCATTTAAAAAACCTTACAAATTCACTTAAAAAACCATAGGTTTCACACACGTTATAGTTAGGAATTAGCATTTAAAAAACCTTGCAAATTCACTTAAAAAACCATAGGTTTCACACATGTTATAGTTAGCTGGACATTTCACTCATAAAAAACCATTGAAATTCCCCCGTTATAGTTAGTCCAGATAACTATAACTCGCACGACCGCCACTCTATCACAAGGATGATGAATTTCAGTGTTTTTTTACGAGTGAAATGTCCAGCTAACTATAACATGTGTGAAACCTATGGTTTTTTAAGTGAATATATATATATATATATATATATATTCACTTAAAATACCATAGGTTTCACACATGTTATAGTTAGCTGGACATTTCCCTCGTAAAAAACCAATGAAATTCCCCCGTTATAGTTAGTAAAGGGAACTATAACTCACGCGACCGCAATCCACTGCTGATGACGTCAGATATTACATCACTGTATTTATTCACTTATTTACCCATTTTTCTTTCCTTTAACCTTTAGCTATACATATTTAATAAATATTTATTTTACAGAAAGACACATATGTCATCAGTGATGTAATATCTGACGTCATCAGCAGTGGATTGCGGTCACGTGAGTTATAGTTCCCTTTACTAACTATAACGGGGGAATTTCATTGGTTTTTTACGAGGGAAATGTCCAGCTAACTATAACATGTGTGAAACCTATGGTTTTTTAAGTGAATTTGCAAGGTTTTTTAAATGCTAATTCCTAACTATAACATGTGTGAAACCTATGGTTTTTTCAGTGAATTTGTACGGTTTTTTTAAATGCTAAGTTATGTATTTATTTCATTTTTAAGGTTTTTCACCGTGCGCGCACCATGCGCCCACGTTATGCCGCTCGCGTAATTTTGCCGTTTCTACCGTGCGCGCACGGTAAGTGTACTCCGCGATTTTATTTTCCCGTTTCTACCGCGCGCTCACGGTACGCCCACTCCGCGATTTTTCGTAAAAATATTAAAAACATTTATGGCCCTTGGGGGTCCTTTGGGGACCCTCTGACAATGGCTAGGGGGTCAGGAACTGTCCACCCTGCCCCCTTTTCATGTTCTCCACCTTTATTTTTCACCTCCCTCGGACTGCGAGAGACAAAATGGCGGCCGACACTTCCTGGTTGCGACCGATTCGAATGTTTACTAAGATCTAACAACCAATCAGAATTGCGCTCGCGCACGGCAGAGTGCGCTTACCGTACGCGCACGGTGCGCGCCTATAGATATATATATGCTTTTAAATGCTATTTTCTCAGAAAATACTGAACAGATTTACACCAGACCTGCAAAAGGCACATCCCTGACCTGAGGACTACCTCTCTGCCAAATTTCAAGGTTTTCTGTTCAGCCGTTCGGGCTGCAGTGCGGACTAAAGGTCCTATGGGAAAATGCATGGGGAAAACGCGTTTTGGGACCCCCCCTTTTTCTCAGCCCCTGCTTGACGAATTCACCCGAGACTTTCAGGGAAGGAGCGGAGCGGAGCGCCCCACCTATTTTGAAAATTTCGCGAGGATTCGTCAATCGACGCAAAAGTTATTCCAAATAGAATGTTGCGGATTTCCTATGGAAACACGGTCCTAACTATAACTATCTACTGGCGACCGCCAGTAGATAATATATAAATATATATATTCAATGAAAATACCACAGGTTACAGGAACGTTATAGTTAAGTTCAGATTGTACACACAAAATCATAGAAATTCAGCAGTTACAGTTCTCTGATGTAACTATAACTTGTGCCCTAACTATAACTTGTTACTCCTACTTGTACAACTTTTACACAACTTGATTGGCTCATCTGCTGTTCTGTTCTCAAGGGAGAGTCATACTGTGTATTATTATATATGTTGTTGGTGAATGAGGATCACAGAGTGTATATATATATATATATATATTACCTACTGGCGGTCGCCAGTAGGTAGTTATAGTTAGGACCCCTTTTCCATAGGAAATCCGCAACATTCTATTTTGAATAACTTTTGCGCCGGTCGATGAATCCTCGCGAATTTCTCAAAATAGGTGGGGCGCTACGCTCCGCTCCTACCCTGAAAGTCTCGGGGGGATTCGTCAAGCGGGGGCTGAGATAAAAGGGGGGTCCCAAAACGCGTTTTTCCCATGCATTTTTCCATAGGACCTTTAGACAGAGCTACAGCCCGAACGGCTGAACAGAATTACTAGAAATTTGGCAGAGAGGTAGTCCCTATGTCAAGGAAGTGCCTTTTGTAGGTTTGGTGTAAATCTGTTCAGTAGATTCTGAGAAAATAGCCTTTAAATCAATATATATATCTGAGCCCGCTTACGGTACGCTTACCGTACGCTTACCGTACGCGTACGGTGGCGTGCGCGAGCGCGATTCTGATTGGCTCTTAGATCTTAGTAAACATTCGAATCGGCCGAAACCAGGAAGCGGCGTCCGCCATTTTGTCTCTCGCACTGAGTGTTATTTATCAAACATGATGCCAAAAAACATGTTACGGGGCTGTTTTGACAACTCCCTCCCACATAGTCATGTTGAGGGAGTCCCCAAACATCCCCCAAGAGCAAAAACGGTTTTATTTTTTTTTCGGCAATTTCGCCGACTACGCTTACCGTACGCTTACCGTAAGCGTACGGTAAAAAATAGAAATAAAAAAACACTATCCACACTTACCCCACCCCCTGTGCTTTTGGTGGCCGTAGGCCACCAATTGTACAGGGCTTATTACATCAGTAAAAAAACTATATTTTGGCAACATGAAATTATAAAATCGAAATAAAAAAAACACTATCCACATTGACCCCTCCCCCTGTGCTTTTGGTGGCCGAAGGCCACCAAATGTACAGGGCTTATTAAAGTTGATAAAAACCGTGCACGGAACGCACTGCGTTAAGTGGGCGCGCACGCCTCGAATGGCGTAAAGTAACTTAGCATTTAAAAAACCGTACAAATTCACTGAAAAAACCATAGGTTTCACACACGTTATAGTTAGGAATTAGCATTTAAAAAACCTTGCAAATTCACTGAAAAAACCATAGGTTTCACACATGTTATAGTTAGCAGAAATTTTACTGATAAAAAACCAATGAAATTGCCCCGTTATAGTTAGTGCTGGCAACTATAACTCACGCGACCGCAATCTTCTGCTGATGACATATGTGTCTTTATAAAAAAAAATATTTGTAATATATGTATAGCTAAAAATGTATGGAAGAAGACATGGGCAAATAAGTGTCTAAATACAGTATTAGCATCAGCAGAGGATTGCGGTCGCGTGAGTTATAGTTGCCAGCACTAACTATAACGGGGCAATTTCATTGGTTTTTTATCAGTAAAATTTCCGCTAACTATAACATGTGTGAAACCTATGGTTTTTTCAGTGAATATATATATATATATATATTTATATATATATATATATATATAGGTATATATATATTTTTTTCAAACAATTTTCCTCCGGTTCGAGGAGCACTCGGAAAGAGATTCAGTGAAGGCTGCCAGCATTCGAAATTCAGAGCATGATATTTTCTGCCTTACGCGTTTCAGAGTATTTCACTCCTTGTTCACAGGCGACATATCAGCTGCACATGATTTCACAAAGAGGCATATGTCCCAGTCTGCTTTTTATTGCCATTACCCACAGTGGGCCTCACATTAAGTAAGTATCATTACTAATGCATTCTGGGATGTATAGTACAAAGTCTCTGTTATGTTAGAGAATGCCTCTTTAAAAACAATTATTTCCTTGGTAGGTTCTGCGCAGATGTATGAATAAAACATTGGTTGTCATCTGGTGGTTCTCTGAAAAAAGAATCCTAGCCATTAGAGCCAATCTTCAATCCCAAACAGTCTCGGTACTTTACCATGTCTTTGGCCCCTTGAATTCAAAGGGTGGTGCTTCCTCACGACTTTGGAACGCCGTAATAAATCTTTCAAACAATTTTCCTCCGGTTCGAGGAGCACTCGGAAAGAGATTCAGTGAAGGCTGCCAGCATTCGAAATTCAGAGCATGCTATTTTCTGCCTTACGCGTTTCAGAGTATTTCACTCCTTGGTCACAGGCGACATATCAGCTGCACATGATTTCACAAAGAGGCATATGTCCCAGTCTGCTTTTTTTCCCGATTGACGCCCCGAATATTAGGAGGCACGCAATCTATCACGAAGTAGCTTAACCCTTGTACGTTTTTGGCATGATGTGATTCAAAATGACGTGCCACTGGATATGTCTTATCCCTATTCCGGATAGCTCTCAGATGTTGAAGTACCCTGAGATGTGCTGGGTGGATTGTACTGCCCACGTATTGCAGGCCACATGGGCACCGCAGTACGTAGACAGCATATTCTGTCTTACAGGATAGAAATCCTTTAATCTTTTTCTCTCTTTTGGAGAGTCCAGGTGTATATGAAAATGTGTTCTTCTCATGGCTACAGGCTTTGCATTTCGTACATTTTAAAAAACCTTCCTTCCTTCTTAACCATGTTTTCATCTGTTGCCAATAACACATTTGGCAACAAGGTAGCCCCTGATTCAGAAAGAGACCTTTTTTTTAAATGGTTTAAATCCGTTCAGTAGTTGCTGAGAAAATCCCAAAATAAAACTTATTAAATATAGAGGCGCAGTGGATCTGCGCACCCTCCCGACCACGAGCTTTATGCTAATTGGCTGTCAACACTCCAAACCAGGAAGTGTTGGCAGCCATCTTCTGCCTCAGTAACCGAGGCACAAGAAAACAGAAGAACTAATGCACAAAACAAAAAAGGGGGCAGGGTAGAAACACCCTGACCCCCTAGGCCTGGTTAGGGGGTCTCACAAGGACCCCCAGGGGCAAAAAAAGCATTAAGAAAAAAGAAATCGGCGAGATGCGCGGAGGATCTGCGGATCCAGCCGCGAAAATTTTAAAAAATGAAGCGTAGGCTCCCACGCTTCGTTATTAATTAGCCCCGGGTGGGACCGGGCCTTTCTATAAATATTTGCAGGGGGGGCACACAGCCCCCCACAGCCCCAGGGACCGCCACCCCCGGGGCTTCTTTTTTTAATGTATGGGGGCTCAAAGGACCCCCAAGCCCCAGGGACCGCCACTCCCGGGGCTTTCATAAATTATTTGTGGTGGGGTACACTGCCCCCCAGCGGCCCCGGGGACCGCCAACCCTGGGGCTTCTTTTATTTAAAATACCTGTCTGGGGGGCTCGAGCCCCCCACATGCCCCGGGGACCACCACCTCCCCGGGGCACTAATATGTAAATTTGGGGGTCCATTAAGGACCCCCATGCACCACCACCTCCCTGGGGCCGTGCATTGGTTGGGAGGGGGGCCACGCGGCCCCCTCCTGGAGCCTGTGATGGGTCTGGGAACCGCCACCCCCCAGGGTTGGCTCCTGCAGTGTCCCTGGGTGCCCACCCCCGGGACACTGCTGTTTGCTATGACAGGGCGGGAGCCTCACGTCTCCCGCCCTTCCATGGCAAACTGTGGTAGGATTTTGGAAGAGAGAGCAGGAAGCCTGCTCGCTCTTCCAAAATCCAAGCCAGAATCAGTGAGTGGGTATGTAGTTATTGGTGTTGGAGTGTCTATGGTTTTTAGAATGGCAGTCTGTAATTTAGAGTGGGTGTATCAAAGGTTATATTAGGGTGTGAGAAGATGCATCAATTTATCACATGGATGATGTCATCAGTGATGTCATGAGTGATGTCACTGACCATGTCATGAGTGATGTAATATGTGACGTCAACAGCGGTGCATTGCTGGGGCGCGAGTTATAGTTAGCTGAACTAACTATAACGGGGGAATTTCTATGGTTTTGTACGAGTGAAATGTCCAACTAAATATAACTTTCCCTACAACTCTTACTACAGTCACCACAATAATAGGGAGAGTGTTTAGTCTTCAGAGAAGTTACATTTATTAACAAAAGTAAATCGGTATTGCATAAATTACATAATAATTATCAATAGTAGAATTCAATTAAATTCATTAACTAATTTATAATTATTATCTAATTAGCTTCCCACCCTATCCCCCTACAAAATCCCAAAAACCCACTAAGACACCATAAATTATAAATTAATAAGAAATTCTCAATCGCTTAAAATGATAAGCTATATTTTAAAAGCAAATTATAAAATTATATGAAGGGCCCCCTTTATTTCCTCTTGTGGCCGTGGCGGAGAGGAAACTTGTAATACCCTTGGTGGGACTGCGGAGGTCCCGCCAAGCATATTACTGCATCGACACCCTCTTACCACTGCGTGGGAACAGTGGTTCCTTGGCAGCTGCGGCAGGGCAATAATGGTCCAACCACCCTTATTGAAATAGGGCGGTCGAGGGACTGCCACTGACCCATAATCAAGCCCTATATTAGTGAAAATGATATTAACAACATCAGTATTATTTACAATTATTTTACCTACCTCAAAAGCGATATTCTTGCCAATGATATTTGTTCATCATGATATTTGTGTGACACGATATTCAATCTTCAATATTTCTGTCTCCTGATATTTTTAAATCTATATTTTATCCAAACACCAAAGCATGTGGGGGGTGTGTCCCATGGGACCGGCTAGCCTCTGCGGCCAAATACATGCGGTACATGGTGGAGGTTTGGGCTCCCACAGGGGTTGGGCACAGGGCCTAGCTACAGGGCTGGCCCTGTGCCCAACCCCACTGCTTCCTTCTGTGGGCAGCAGGGGTTAGGCCTCCTGCTAGGAGGCCAGAATTGTAATGACATTAATTTCCGTAAAAAAAATATAAATTCACTGAAAAAAACCAAAGGTAAAAGTGACGTAAATTGAGGTGCAGCAGATTCGATGATACATTCAATGATGTCATCAGTGATGTCATTTGAAATATCATCAGTGACGTCATCACAATCTGTTGGGCTGCCACTTCTCCTTCCACCTGCCCTCCATGGTCTGATGTGTGCCCACTGCCCTCCTGCCTGGCCTGTGTGGTCAACTTGGCCCCTTTCCTCCATCCCCATGTACCCCTTGTCCTTTCCTCCGTCTCTGTTATGCTGCCGCTTCCTATCCCACCTGTCCTATGTGGACAGGTTGCTGACCCTGATGACCTTTCTACTGTGCTCCATTGTCTGTGTGAATGACCCTGCCCCTCATTCTTGCCCTCCATGGTCCATTGTGCTGCCACTGCCCATGCCTACTGTGTGTGGTCTATTGTGCTGCCACTACCCCTGATACCTGCCCTACATAGTCAGCTTTCTGTCCTTGCCACCTCCTTCCTGCCCTCAACTTTCAGATTCTTTGCCCCTATCCCATCCCCTCTTCCCTTTATGGTCTGTTGTGCTACCATTGCCCCTTTCTCCTGCAATCTATGGATCATTGTGCTACCGCAGCCTCTCTTGCCTGTCCTGCATGCTTGACTTGCTGCAGTTGCCCACCTCCCCCATGCCCTTCCTGGTCCATTTTTCTGCTACTGCCTCTTCCACATAGCCTGCATGGAATGTTGTGCTGCCACTTCTTCTCCAACCTACCTGGTGTGGCCAGCTTGTTGCCTCTGCCCCTTCTCACCCTGCCCTCCATTATCTGAGTCAATGACCCTGCCCCTCAGACTCCACAGTGTTCTAATGACCAACTTGAACATTAAAGGGGGTGTGACCAGCTGCCGAACAAGATGGCTGCTTGACTGCAGCGCTCTGTATCCCAGATTCAATTCACCACATCAGACTCACTGAACTCGGCCTTTACGCCTGCAAGACCTGGGCTTGAGCAGTGGGGGCTGTGGTGATCAATGGGATCACACCATCCTATTCTTATACTGCCTCCGGCAGACGGCGGACTTCCTGGGCCTGATTGTGCTGCCTGGCCAAGCTGTGCCACTGTCCTGGATGTTACTGCTGGCCTATTGGGGCAAAAGTTTCCCTCTTTGTTTCACATGGGCCCCACTTCACTACACAAGATGGATTGATAATGACTGTGACAGAACTCAGCTGCAGTCTGTGCGACAGAGTCATGCAGCCAGGCCATGCTTCTCGATGGTCCTGTACATGGCTACCGGCCTCTTGGGCCACATACTTGCCTCCTGTGCTTGGCTTGGGCTCTGCAAGGGATCTGACTGAAACTGGTCGTGGCAACACCTGGCAAAAGAGATAACTGCAACCCTTTTTTGAAAACAAATAAAATTATGAATTTCAAAATTATTCAATAAAATTAAACAATCTACAGTCATACAAATAATTAAAATGCATAAATGAACATCATATAAATAAAAAATCAAGTATTATTTTAAAAGAAACAAATCTATATTAACAAATAAAATGTTAAAAATAGTTTTGTCCATATTACTCAAATAACCTCAAATCCTGCACCCAAAATATTTAAAACCCGTTTAACATGCATATTAAAATATTTAATACATTTATTACCCCATACATTACTTAAATAATAATAAACATACCAAAATTATATTATATCCATGTTTTAAAAACTCTATATTAACTACAATAATCGCAAAACTTAATGAAAAAAGGATATGCTTACCTGTAATAAAATATCCCACGATATAACTGATATCGCAATATTACTGTAACAATATTAAATACTGACAATATTTTTTACACAATATTAATGTAGAACGCCTGTCAATCACATTACTCTCCTTTCTACACTCATCACGCTATCGCTAACAAACCAAGCACACAACTAATTTTCTTTCTGTCTTCACAAGCAATACTTTTCTTTCTCATGAAGTTCATCTAATTCCAGTCCTACTTCTCTATCAGTTGGTGTTCCTCAAGCTGCGCTCTGGTCCCTAGATGTGCCAGAACAATTGTTTGAGTGGGGGTCCTGGCCCTAATGTCAGGTCATGAAACAATCAGGGGTGTGAAGTATTCAGCTTCTACTAAAAGATGGAACGTATCAAAGAATGTTTAAAGAGTTTCTGTTATTTGTTATGCACCACACAATGGAAACTTATTGGGGCCTATTCACAAACTGTATTTTCTAGTATGTTTTGTAGTACTAAATTACAACTGCAAACGTTCGACAGAATGCTATGACCAAACCTACGTTTAGAGTTTATGCCTCTACCATGCCCATCTTTTTCTATGTGACGATCTCTACCTGAATCGCAGCCTCTTTATATGTAACTATACGTTTTAATGGTAAATGTGGGAGGGACGGGTAGTGGCTGGAAAAATGGAGAATACATACTACTCAGGCGATACCACCAACAAATCAGCACCACCAAACACTCTACTCTCACCAAGCACATCAAAAGCAGCACCAACAGAGCCAAAGGAATCTTTACCATGCTAAAGACTTCATTTCTCTGTCAGTAAGCTCCACCAACATCACTTCGTCATTAAAACTCTGCACTCAGCTGCCCTCTTCTCCAGCAGCAAGACTATCAGAATCTATGAAAACGTCTAACCCCAAATGGACCCCTCCAATCTTGCATGTGCCCTACCCATTACTTCCAACACCCATATGATTACCATTACCAACTGGTTCACCATCGCCACTCAAGAAACCTCAGCGACCTTGTGGTTTATACACTCCGGAGCACCTACTGCCTTATACTGCTGGAGAATTTCAACTTCCATACAGGTGACTAAGTTCGAATGTAAAAATCTTCACTGTGACTTTGTCCAGAAGCTCTCTCCTCGGGCACCGCCTGCAGCTTTGCCCCACTGAACTTTACCTTCTCAGAACATTTTTCTTGAAAATTCGTCTAAGTCCAAAGGCAAGCGGTGAATAAGCTAGATCCATTTCCTGTATCCTAACCGCGCTTCATCGCGGTCCTCCATATATTTCGACTTTGACCTGGTCTCATGTGACTGGATGTCCACCATTGGCACTTTGAAAATTTAGGCACTAGGTTTTACTAAAAACATAAAAAATTCATAACCATGGCTCTAGTTATTTGATTTCTGTTGTTTTGGTGGCAATTTCTTTTTTTATTTACTCTGATTTATTACTGTTTGTGTGCTGCATAAATAGTTTACGCATTGCCTATAAGTAGGGCTCCCGGTTTTATGGTATTTATTTTTTGAACATTTCTGTCTGTATTTAGCCATATTTCATTTTTGGCCATCTTAATGGTCTTCATCCATATTTATTCTGTGTTTTTTGAACAGATGAGCTCATAATTTGTATATTTTCACATTTATCTAATGGATAAACATGTGCACATACTTTGATGCCTGTTGGTTTTTAGCACATTACACAGCCAAAAATTATAAAATAATAAACACACATCAAAAAATGAGCATAATAGCACACATACATGTTGATATATGCAGTAATTTAAGCACATTTCAGTGAGCTTTGTAACTCCTTATGCTGCCAATAGGTACAGCTATTGACCATGTTGCCAATATGTACAGCTATTGGCCTGAAAGTCATTAATCTCAGCATGGAGAGTCACTCAGACGAAGCCAATTATCTGCATTTTTCCACTTTAAAAAATAAATACAGACAGGAAACACAATGTTTTCTATGTGTATTTATCTGTAATAATCAGTAGAAACGGAAAACAGGAAGCCCTATCTGTAAGTTATGCGTGACTGCTTTTTGTGCCAAGCTACCCAGGGTTAATCATTGGGTAATTTAGTAATTTTTTGTGGTTCATCCTGCCAGGAATTGTAGCTGTTGATTGACCACGGCTCACACCCCAGTTAACCAACAACCCAATTTCTCACAGAGCGCTTGTGTTAGTCCAGATCTGTCTCCTGGGAAAACCGGCATCAGTTCTGGCAATCCTCCATGTTTCAAAGTATTCCTCTATCAAAGAAGTTTCCAAAGGCTTGTAGACCCAGGGCTCCCCAGGTGGTGAAATATGGATTATTCAGCCATAGGGTAGAATCTAGATTATGAATCAAAGGAGTTAGCAGGGATGGTAAGGTACTTCAAACTAGGCTATTCCAATATGTTAATAGAATCTTACTGGAGAAAAATGTGTTTTGTGGTTTCTATTTGGGTCTATATTGTTGGAAGTATGTATATTTATGTATTTTAAGGGATTATCTTCCTTAACTGCCAGACATGGTTCTGGCATACATATCCAGGGCCGGATGGGCTTTTGTTACTGCTACTTATCAGGAGATGTCTGGGAGCCCCAGTTCTACCTCTGAGGGCTTTAAGAAAAGAGACATATTTGCCACCCTGGGTGCCTTGGCTCCCCAAATAAACTTTGATAGGCATTTCTAGATGTCTTTTATTGTCTGGTTTTCCCAATTCAGTGGCAAAGTTTTAGCTGTGTACAGAAGACATGGGAGAAAATTCACTTTTATGTTATTAATTCCACTGAACCATGATAGCTCCAATCTATTCTTCCCTTAAAGATGATCTCCAGTAAGATTTGGGTGTTACAAGCATGAATGGGGCTGCAGTCATATGGAGTGTTAATCTCCAAGTATTGCATTGGCCTTAGTGTCCTCACATTCCCATCTATGAGGTGAGGGCCAAATACTTAGGGGGAGATTTACTAAGCTCTTGCGCCGTGTTTGCATCACAAGAGTGAAGCACAACGACGCAAAATCTTTTTTTTGTAATGTACTTTCTAGCGCTAAACTTGTTTAGCGATGGAAATAGCATAAAAGTAATGCGAAGCAGCGCATTGCGCTGCTTCGCAATAGTTTGCACCATGGGGGCGTACCGAGGGCGGTGCATGGGCGTTCCCATGCAACCACCCATGGTTTCTCACGCTAAACCCAATTTACTAAAAACAGTAGAGTGGGTTTAGTGTGAGAAAACTGCTCCCTTTTCAACTAGGCACAAGGAAGGAGAAATGCTATCATTTCTCCTTCCTATGTGACTTTGCATGCATGCTGCACTGTGCAGCATGTATACAAAGTGGGAAAAGCTTTCCCTTGTGTTGAGCATACTATTTTGTGCAGGAAGGGTACCCTTCCTCTACAAAACCTATGCTGGACTCATGCACACACCCTAGCGCTGCGGTGCTAAGGTTTGTGCATGGCGCACAGCAGCTGTAATCAGCGCCGGCGCAAGGGAAAGGGGAGGAGGTAGCCAAATCTTTGAAGATATGGTGCTCTTCTGCTCCCTCCCTGTCGCGCAATGCAGCGCAGCCTCGTAGGAGGCTGTGCTGCGTTGCGTGACTTCTCTGTAAATCTCCCCCTTAGCTTTAGGCCGCAACTCCTGTTTCTAGAGACTTGGAATGGGCTATTTTGAACCCTGCCGTCTTAGAAAAGTTCCTCCAGTTCCATGACCAAAGTTGGTATGGAAACAGCAGGGTTTCTTGAAAAGTATATGTTGTCTGCATATAGAACAACTTCATACATTCCACTTTTTGTGGTATTGCTTGGTTGTTTTCTTGATCAGGGCTCCCATTCGGGTTGACAGTGAGCAATCCTGTCTTGTTCCTCTTGTGAGATGGATACGTTGGGACAATTCTCTGATGACTTTATGCAAATTGGGGGTTTTATAAAATTGGCCTTAATTAGGGGTGGGTGATAAACTCCGCTCCTCTTGCAAAGGTAGCAATGGTTTGCTCACTCCACGCTCAGTTTGGAGTGCAGAGTACCGGAAAAACTACACCAACTACCCCGTGGTGTAGTCTTTTCTCATGCTCAGCTCTCCAACATTAAGTTGGTGAGTGAGAAAATCAAGCGCTAGAACTCCTCCCAGTGAGATTTGTCAATGCGGGCAGTTGTGGAAGATTCGCATTGAGAAAGCTGCAGGTCTAGTTGCAAATTGACTTCATCGGCAGAAAGAAGCAGCATCCTCTGGCCGGCTGAGTGGTGCCATTCTTGCTGATTTACAGAATACAACAAGTTCCCTATGCTAAAATTCAGCACACAACCTGCCCAATTACGCTGCTCACAGACGTCCATAGAATCGCATCGAGATTTTATGCAACTTTATGCAATTCCACAGAGTTAAACTCAGTGAGTTTTGTCTACCCCTAGCCATGATAATCAAAGTTGTTTTCGGAGCCAGAGTAGTTTTCTCCAAGACTTTGAATATCGTCCTGCCAATCCACACCCAATAGGACCATTGATATAGTATACTGTGTTGCTTTGTTCAGTAGAATGATTGCTAGACCTGCATTGCCTTCTGATTGAAATGGGAATATCAAGGTCAGCGTTATATGACTTCCTCTAGAGAGCAGTATTCTAGTAAAGATTGCTTCAAATCCCTGATGAGATGATAATGTTCGGCACATTCAGTCAGATATCTGGGACCCATGCTATGAAAAACCCAATATGTAAGGATTAAGCTTCTAAATTTAACTATCTTGCTCACTGGGAGCTAGTGTATGGATCAGAGATGTGGTGTTATATGTTGATGATGTGGTGTCTTCAAAACTTGTCTGTCTGTGGCATTTTGCACCAGCTTAGGTCGCCTAACCAAACACTGAGGAAGACTAGGATAAATTGAGTTAGCATAATCCAGTTTGTATGAACAACCGTTTTTCACGCTGAGATGCCTAAGAAGTCCAAAAATCTCTTTAAAGAGTGTAACAAAGAAGAACAGATGCCAGCAGATGACAATTTGTGGGGGTAGAACAGTACCTCTGAACCAAATTTGATACCCAGATTTCAATCTGTGGTGATGGGCCAACATGAATCTCCTAGTCCCTTAGGCCACCAATCAGACAACCAAATGGCTTAAGGGCCACCAAAGATCAAAATATCGGCTTTGTTTGAGTTTACTCTCAAACAACTGAATTTCATTCATTGAAAAACCTGAGTGAGGCATAGATTAAAGGCTTCCAGAGAAATAGCTGAATTATTTTCAATGGAGAACATTAGCTGGTTGTCATCAGCATACGAAACCACCCCTTGGCCTCAGGACTGAACAATTGTAGATAATGGTGCCATGATGACTTTAGATATAACATTGGCCTCCATAGATCACCCTGTAGCACTCTATAGTTTGTCTTTAGGGAGAGATCATGATTGAGAGGCTTCTTTTAGAAAGAAAAGATTTGATACAGTTGAGGGCCAGCCCATCAACACCTACATTTGCTACTTGTGCAAGCAAGATGGAGTATGACATTGTGTTGAGTGCAGCGGATACACCCAACAGCACTAGAGCAGCTGAGTGACCTTGATTCAAGCTGACCACAAAATAAAATCTGTAACCTCAAGCAGTGTCAATTCCATACTGTGATTTGGAAAAAACAGAGGGGGTGAAATGTGAAACCCCTGTTGTTCGAAATAGTGAGACAGCTAACAGTTGACTAACTTTTCGATGATAATTTGATAGAATGTTAGGATCCACCAATGTTTTTTTAGCAGCGGTACAACATAGCCATGTTTGCAGCAGTTAGGAAATGTTGCAGCCTCCAATGATTGATTAAACAGTATATTAAGCTATGGATTGATGATCTGCGGGGCATTCTAAGCATTCACGGGGGCAGGGTCAGACAGGGATCCATACCTACACTTGAGCAAAGCTTGGGCTGAGTCCTCCAATTAAATGATGTTGTATTCTGACAACGGGAATCGTATGAGGCAAAGTGCCAATCTAACCTGGTGGAACTGAAAAAAATGTTTCTTTTTATCTATCTTGATATGAAAGAACTCAGACAAGTGTTCATAAAGGTCTAATGATGGATAATGGCGGGGTTACACGTTTGAAAATTTAAGTAAGATTTTGCAATTGGGATGATTTCCTTAGGGCTATTAGGGGGCTGCATTAATTTTCTGCCTGTATCTTCCTGACCAATTGAAGATACTTTTAGTGCATTCTTGAAGATGGTTTCATAGGAAAGGAGGTAAGTCCTTCTACATTCTTTCCAGTGCTTCATTATTCCCACAAAGCCTTTGAGAACAATGAGGCCAAAATGGAGAGGTGACCTGAAGTTTTTATATGGGGGGGGCTAAGGGCCACATGTACAAAAGAAAATGTATCAATTTCCAAATTGCGGTTTTTGTGACTTGCAATTAGGACACTGTTTGTGATTCCCAATGGGGTCGCAATTGACCTGCCTCATCAACATTCATGAAGCAGGTGGCAATTTGTGACCCATTGGGAATGGCCTGTAATCAGCGGTGGTTGCCTGCTGGGTTCAGCAGACCACCATGTCTGTGATTGCTTTTCAAATAAAGTATTGTTATTAATGCAGCCCGTTTTCCTTAAAGGAAAACAGGATGCATTTAAAAATGAAAAATGAAAAGTTTAATTTTCATTTTTTTATTTGTAGGCAGTGGTCTGTGGGACCACTGCCTGCTCTTAAAAAATGTTGGCTCCCACATTCACAAAGGGGAAGGGGTTTTTTCCGAATGGGTTGCCACCTCCTTACAAAGTCGGTCAAATATGAATGTTTTGCAACCTCATTCAGATTCCAAAACATTCATACAGGCCCCTGCAACTCGCTATTAGTAAGGGATGCCCGTGAAACACCCTTTCCTAATACCGACTTGCAAACCTTATTTTACGAGTCGGTAACAGGTTACTGACTCACAAAATAGGGTTAGTACTTTGCAAAAGGCTTTTTAGTGGTCGCAAACGGTCCAATTCTCTGTTTGCAAATGCTAAAACCTTTTGTACATCAGCCCTAAGTCATTAAGATGTGATAAGACTGAGAGCCAATTGTTATCCTCATATAGAGCCCTCCAGTGAGTGGGGATGTTAGAATCCGGGTTCTCTGGTTGGCACAGGTAGGTACTTGTGACAAGCAGGGAACCTTTCCTCTAGTCAGGGTAAGGGGTTACACTCCTAAAATAACCCCTGCTCACCCTCTAGGTAGCTTGGCGCGAGCAGACAAGGCTTATCTCAGAGCGTTATAGGTTAAGCATTTGTGAACACATACAGTAACCAAGGGACAACACTACAAATGGACACCACACAGGTAGGTATATTAAAAATAAGGATTCTTTATATAGGATTATCACAAGATCATTAAACGATTAAAAATACACAATACGGTTGCTTAGTTGGTAAAAGGTTGCTTAGTTTCTGTTAAGTTCTTAAATGCGACACTTTAAGTCAATGTACCTTAGATGCGACACGCAGGGCAACGAAAGTGTTGCAGCGATGTAGATGCGTTGAAGTTATTGGTGCAAAAGAAATAAAGACGGGATCTTCCAGATGCGTGACGCTTCTCCCAGGTTGCGAGAAGGCCCGACTCGATGCGTCAGCTACAGCGGCGTCACCTTTGACGAGATGCGACGACAGCGGCCTTGGCAGCGGCACTCTTCTCCGACGTTGCGAGACGCTTCCGCTCGATGCGATGCTGCAGCGGCGACACCCCTTCTGCGAGGTGCGGCAACCGCGGCTCCGACGGCGGCACGCTTCTCCGTGGATGCGAGACACTTCCGGACGATGCGAGACTCTTCCGCTCGATGCGATGCTGCAGCGGCGACTCTCTCTGCGAGATGCGACGGCAACAGCTCTGACGGCGATACGCTTCTCTCCCTTGCGTCGCACTTCCAGCTCCTTGCGACACGCAGTCCCTCAGAAGGCCCAACAACAGCAGCAGGCACTTCCAAAAGACTTTGGGGAGCTGGGGATGAAGTCCACTGGTCCTGGGACTTCGTTCAGGGGGCAAGCTCAGCTCAAGCCCTTGGAGATCTTTAAGCACAAGTTGAAATAAAAGTCTTTGTAGTCTTTTCTCCTCTCCTTCAGCAGCAAGGCAACCACTGCAGGCCAATCCCCCAGGTCAGGGACAGTTACTCCTCCTACAGCTTTCCCAGTTCCTTCTCTTCTGGCAGAGGTTCTTCTTGTTTCAGCAGGATCTGATCTAATTTCTTGGGAGCAGGGTCCCAATACTTATACCCCTAATTCCTTTGTTCCTCTGGGGTAGAGGGGCCTTTGCCCAGTCCAAACCAGTTCTTGAGCACTCTGTTGACATGACTCTGCCTTTCTATTCAGGGTGCAGGGCAGAGACATCAGCCGCTCCGCAGGAGGCGGCGCCAGCATTGTGGTAGCAGAGCACAACCCTATTCAGAGCCCAGGTGTACTCCTCCCACCCATCTGACTGCCAATCTTCCTATTCACCACCAGGCTACTTAGCCCTGCCCCTCTGGGTTTCCCCAGCCCTGTCACTCACACAACCAGACAGGCAGATACACATCGTAGCAGAGGCGGGCTGAAATGGTCAGGCAAGCAAATCCCAACTTTCTAAAAGTGGTATTTGCAAACACAGAATATTAAAATAAACTTTACTAAAAGATGTATTTTATTATTCTGAGTTCAGGCATACTAAACTCAAATTTCTACCATGTTCCCTGGGTCTGTTAGGATCATAGAATGTAACAATTCTGACAGCCCATTCTGGCCTATGGAGAACAGGTAGCCTTACAATAGTGAAAAACGAAAATGGCAGTAATTCACTATTAGGACATGCCACACACATCAGGGCTTGCCCTACCTTGTGCTTACAATGCACCCTGCCCTTGGGCCTACCATAGGGGTGACTAATATGAAGTTAAGGGAAGGTTTAGGGACTGGGAAGTGGGTGCACTTACCCAGTCAGCATGACAGTACCAGACTGCACGCAGGTTCTGCAGTGGCAGACCCTAGACACATTTTACTAGGCCGCTTCTGTGGGTGGCTCAACCAGTGCTGCAAGCCCACCAGCAGCATTTGTATTTACAAGCCCTGGCACTCCTGGTGCACTTTACTAGGGTCTGACAGTAAACCAAATAAACCAATCATGGAATCCAACCAACATATACATTTTAAATAGGGAGAGCATCTGCACTTTAGCACTGAACAGCAGTGGTAAAGGGCCCAGAGTCATAGAATAGCCAACAACAGGTCAGAAAAAGTACAGGTGGAAGGCGAAAGCCTAGGGACCATCCGGCCAAAAGGGCCAGGTCCAACAGGGGATATGTGGCTAAAGCATTAATAAGGGACGGTTTATTAATCTTGCTCCAATCCTGAAACAATTTAAAATTAAAGTGTTGCAGGGGTTGGCTGTCACGATCCTTAAAATGACAAGGCCCAAGAAAGTGATCTGACTAGGTAATCAGGAAAGAGATGCCATATGCAATAGATGGCCTGCTTGAAAATATCAAGTCAAGCATGTGCCCGCTGTGTGAGCCAGAGAAATGACCAATTGATTTAAATTTAAAGCCAAGAAAGCACCATTCAGTGTGAGGGCCTGTACATCATTTGGGTCATCGATATGGAGGTAAAAAACCCTAAAATAGTCAAATCGGAATACTGAACTCTGTAGGGTGAACTCCATGGAGTGATTGGGGAAGGAGATGACTTCCGTTTCCCCGCGAAAGAGCACTCAGCTGTAAGTTTATTTGTGAAAACTGCTCCTTCTGCTGTGACTAGTTGATTTAAATAGGATGCTTTGCACTCAACAGAAGACCAGTATATAATTGCGATTTCACCTACTCTGGGATCCAGTGGATCAAAATGGGAAATCCGATAATCTGGAGGTATTACATGCGCAATATCAGGGAGTAAGTAGTCAGTCTTCCAGGTTCCCGTAAGGAAAAATAATATCCCAGAAGGCAGAGTATAGAAAGTCAAATACATCTGCATCACGTTTAGGTAAAGATCTAAAATGTATAAGGCAAGGGGGGAATATCCAAAATCAACCCTCCAAGCCCTTGGTAACAAGCACAAGGAAAATTGTAGGCACCCCACTATCCTGAGAGGGACAATATGTTTGGGCGGACGCAACAATAGCATGCTCACAGTCCTGACAAATTGATGTATTAAAAAGAGGAGCACAATAACAACTATGGAGGTGCTTCACTACTCTATTAATATTCAATCGTTCTTGCCTTGTGTGTTGGATAGACTGCACCTGAGTAGTAGAAGAAGAGGCAGAATGGCTGGTCTGCATGCAGAACAAGCATGGACGGGCACGTTTGGGCTCGTCTCTGGCACACCTTCAGTACACTAGTGACACGCCAGCAGAACATCTGCTGCCTGATATAGGCCATGGAGGGTGTGAATAAGCTCAGCAGAAGAAACTAAAGATAAGCTAGAGTGTGCCTTGCCTCAAGATTGCACCTCTTAGTATGCCCTCTGAAGCTAGTAAAAATGGCCACCTTACTCTAAAAGAAACAGAGTGAACCCAAACCAATGTTTCAACATGATCCTCTCACAAACACAGTTTTTAAAATGATTTAAAGCGAGAGTGTTTTTAGAACTAAATGTGCAAACGAACAAAATAGGGGCTCCTGGGGGTGGCATCCGTAGGATGTGCACCCCCCAGGTAGCTTTAAGCGAATGGTTTAGCTCAGGCCAAAGGTTAATGCCAATTGCAATTGATTCCTTTTGCACTGGGTTTCATCAGCCGTTTTCTCCAGATAACTGCGTCATTCCCACGCTGCGGTCGTGGTAGGCGGTAGGGTTTTTTATCCTTCTTACTAGACAGGTAGGGCCTGTATTTTAGAGTTTAGTAGTTATGGTGGAGAAAGCTGCGGCTGTTTTGATCACTTAAAGGGTTAGGTGAAGTGGGCAGGGAAGACCTCGTAAAGCCTTGTGTGCTTTCGCAGGCCTCGTGGGGTAAGTCACGTCCAAAACGGGCTGCGGCCAGTGGTGTTGCGGCGGCAGTCTTAGCCTGTTCGCCACTACAACAAAACATGAGGATTCAAAGTAATTTTAGGCAGGAGGAAGCAGCTGTGCAGGTGCCTATAGGAGTGGCAAAGCAGAGCATTTATTGCTCTCACCTAATGAGGAGGTGGTTGGAAGTGAAGTGCGAGGAGGCAGGGGCTGCTGCCCACATGCGCATCAAAAGGAAAGCACCCGGCGAGTGAAGAGTGGGCCCCAGGGAAGGCAGCTGAGGTGATTTCAGGCAGCGTGCTGAATCGTCCCCATCCTCGAGCCATGTGGTGTTTAGAAAAGGCCAGCAGGGGACAATCGAGTGCTCCCACACTTTACCGAGCACCAGTGCTCATTTTCAAAATGCGCCCATTTTTAGAAACGCTGTAAAATGGAGCGTTTTATACACAGAAGCTGGCTCTGAATTTGAGAGAGTACTTGCAGCTTTCACCTGCTCAAGCAAAGTGGACACATTGCAGAATACATGTGAGGCAGATTAGTTGTTAGGAACAGATTTTGAGGAAAATAGTGGAGAAATGTGTGTAGTGCCAGCATTGGCTAAGCGTGTACCAGCTGCAACAGTGGGGCAAATTGCAGGCTCACAGCAATAGGACAGTCAGTGTTGATTCCATGGGGCACTTCTAGCCCACTGAGAATTTACCTGTAGGCAGATGGGTGTGGGTATCTGGTGAGGCTGAGATAGGTCACAAAAGTTGAAGGCAGTCAGAGCCCAGGACCACAGACCAACAGGTTGGGGCAACTTGCAGGGCAACAGAGGGAAATGCTGCATGACGTCAGCAGATGCAGCGAATATAAGCCGGCTGGATTTAAAGCGACCTGGGATGATTTGCCCGAAGAGAGGGAGAAGTTTACTGCAACCATCCCAATGACAAGGGAGAAGAAGACTTCATCGGCGCCGTCTCAAAGTTACAAGAAAGTTCATAAGAAGTCTTTTGAAGGTGGTGTGGGTGATGGGGAATGTCCAGTGTGAGGAATGTGCATTCAGGAGGGGAAATGGAGAGAAAATTAGATTATGAGGATGACGAAGAAGAATTGGAAGAAAGGTAACTACCAAGATGGCAATATATAAAGGGGTGAAAAAAGCGGTTGGGACAAAAAAGGGAGTGGGGGCCACTAAATCTTCTTACAAGAGTTACAGCTGGCGGAGCCAAAAGCAGAGAAACTGAATAAAAGAGGAGGTGTTAGGAGAACAAAAGAGAGATGGGCAAATGTAGGCCAGCATCCCCAGAGTCAGTGAACAGACTAAGGAAAGATGAGATGCAATGGTGGTGTAGTTGGGACGGGTGTAACAAGTAAGAACTGTTAAAAAAGGTGGACAAGGGAGTGGAGCTTATTTCAATGGAGAATGCGGTTGGTACAGACCCTATCTCCGAGGATTCAGAACAATCGGGTAAAAAAGGTACAGATGCTAGTACAGGAGATGCTATAAATACAGGTGGCAACATCAATGACATGTCCACGACAGCGAAGGACAAGGAAGAAAAGTCGAGGAAGAAGAATAAAGAGTTAAATGGAGGGTTTAAAAAGATTCCCTTACACAGGGGTATCCATGCCTTTGGGGGCACATTTGAATCATGCGACAAAAGAAAAGTTTTAGAGGGGTGAATTCATAGATGTGTACAAACTATTGCACAGAGAGATACAATCCAAAGAAGGTTCCAAAGAAGCAGCTTGGGAATTAGCAAAGAGACCAACGGTACCAAGCACAATTGATACATGGACATAAGTATTTTTAATATCTTAAAGAATTTTTTCCTGATCAGTCAGTGCCTATATTTAAATATATGAAGACCGTTCGTAAGGCCCATATAGATTTTGGGGGTTTCACATTGTGGCACTATGATGAGGAGTTTAGGGTCCGAATGGTGCTTAAGCCAGACAACCCTTGGGGGGAAGTAGACAGAGTTATGAGTGCAGTGTAGCTACCCTCAGAGGCTTTCCCCGACAATGCATACTGCAAGTGGTTTGGCGGTCCAAAACTGGCCTTTTCTTGGGAAACCCACCTCGGATGTGACCGGCGACGGTGCTGAAACACACTATCAAGTTGGAAATGTCAACTTATACAAATATTGAGTTGGAAAAATCGTGATTCAGAAATATCGATAGCAAGAATAACGTGGTCAGGAATATCGAATTTAAGGTAAGAAATATAGTTTCTTTGAATATAGAAGTCATTAATATTGTTTGCAAAAATATAGATGTTTAAAATATCGATTTTTTAATTAGTGTTATGTATTTTAGTTTATATTTGAAATGTATCTGATGTTTTTTTTTTTATAGGTATTGTTTATGTTTTTCAATATATGTGTTACATTTTTAGTAGTTATGAATTTTATTTGAATTACATTTTGCATTTTTTAATTCCATAGCGGGTTGTGGGTTTATGGGGGAATAGGGTGGGAAGGAATTTAATTATAATGAATTAATGATTATTTTTTATTTATTTAATTTAGATTGTATAGCGTTAATTGTGGGAAGTAATTTATTTGTAATTAATTATTAATTGGTTGTTAAATAGTATTAATTAATTAATTGATCATTAATTATGGTAATTGTGTATTTATTTAGGTGCGGGTTGTGGAGTTTATAGGGGTAAAGGGTGGGCAGTAATTTATTTTTGATTAATTAATAATTAGTTGTTAATTTATAATAATTAATTGATGGAAAATTAGTTATGGAAATTGTTATTAATTTTAGATTCAGGTTGTGGGGTTCACAGCGGTAAAGGGTGGGTAGTAATTTATTTTTAATTAACTAAAAAAAAATTCTTAATCAATATTAATTAATTGATATAAAATTAATTACGGAAATTGTGTAATTAGTTTTAAGTGCCGTTTATGGGATCTATAGGGGTAAAGGGTGGGAAGTAATTTATGTTTAATTAATTAATAATGTGTAGTGAATTGCATGTGATTTACATTCCAAACTGAACATAAGGTGGACTGGTTAACCCCATTAATATGAATTACTACCTCTGAAATTAATGTTTCCTTGAGGTTGAAAAAGTGCAGTCTTATGAACAAATCATTTTTGAGTTTCTGTCATATGTGGTGAGCAGAGAAGCTTTTTGCATTATATTGGGCCCAACCTAAAAGAATTAGGGGATGATTATGAGTTTGGCACAGTTGTGCCAGCTCTCCGCGTGGCACAGCTGCGCCAAACCCATGCAAGGACCACCTGCCGTATTAAGAATTGAACTTGTGCACGGTGGATGGTACTCTGCCTTTCCCATGTTGGTGCCTGAAAAACAGGCACCGCAATGGGAACAACTGCTGTACGGTGACCTCCATGCTGTGCTGGAACTTTGGGGGGATAAAGACAGGGGGCACATGTTGTGCTCCCCTGACTGTATCCCCCTGTTGGGGGGTCATAAAGGCCCTGTAGGTTCCTCTTTGTTCCTCCACCGCCAGCCTTTTCCTGACAGGGCTACTGCCATGAAAGAGCTGGCAGAGGCGGAACCTTTAATATGCTCAGAGGGACTATGCCAGTCCCGCTGACCATCTTACATTGTGGTGCAGCTATGCCACCACCAGGAAACGACTGTTCCCTAGCACAGCCACTGGTACTCCGCCGGAACGACTTTCAAACTCGTAATGCGGCAGAGAGTGGATTGCCACTGCTAGTCGGGTGGTCGCAAGACCACCAGACTCGAAATCAGGCACTTAACTTTCCAACAAATTGTGGCGGAAGAATGCTTTGATATTAGACTCCAGATCTGTTCTTGGAATGCTGGGGCTGATGTCTTGAAGTTATTCCTGCATGTGTGATTTTTGTTATCTTTCTTTTGTTCCCTAATATTAGTATGCTATCTCTCCAGCACTGCCATGCTCTCGGTCAGGATATCCTGTATGAGAGCTTGTTTGACAATAAATATTTCAACTTAGTCCAGTATAGTTTCAGATTTCTGGAGGATGTAGTCTAATTTGGATATTGTGTTTGCTATGTCTGGGCACAGGATAATAGTACGTATATGAACTTATATGAACTCAAGTATGAGTTGTGGGCTTCTTCTTGTTCTAAAGTGGGTTCCCTTTCCTGGTTTACATGAGAACCATGGCTCTCCATTGTTTTTCTTTCATCTTACCTTTGACTGATAAACACCTTTAGAAGGGGTTTTAGTCTGTTTAGGCTTAGTGGATGCCTTCCTTGTGAGTAGCCAAAGATTAACGTTTTTCCCTTTCCCACCCTATTATTTTATGTCATTCAGTTGTTTCTGACAACGTCTTATTAGTAGAAGGCAGATGACTCAATAAATGTTTCTTATTCAAGTATCTGTTTGTCCCTAGAGGGTTTTGATCTAGTCCCCGATAGTTTAGTAGATTTCTATTGCCTCTGTTTTTAGTTTCCAGAGCTCAAGTTACTCACTCTACAAGAGAATTATTTCTCTGACAAACAATAAGTTTGCTACCATTTGAGTCCTTAAGCGAGAGTGTGCAATGTGCCTGATTTGCATTGTGTGGATTCATCCCAATCTCATGTGCATCTTTCTTTTTTTGTTGGCTTCATTTTGTGGGCTATTTGTCTGTGGTTTATAGTTTTACTTTCCCTCCAATTCTTCTAGAGTGGCATTACCTGACTTATTAGAGACCCAGTTTGGTAGATTGGTTTCAGTTTAGGCTTCACTCCCAACCCTTGTAATGGTGTCCTGCGATGGGGTATGGTTCCTGTGTACTCTCGGGGATAAGCACCTCTGCCGCACCTACCTGAATTGTGGGCCAGTTTCATTACTAGGTATCCCTGCCTGTGACTCTCACTAGTTCCGTTCTTATTCCTCAGGTAGGATTTCCGCTTGATGTTCTCACAAGCTTCTCTCCTTGTGGATGGTGTGACGAGAGTGGACCGATCGCTGTCTGTCGCCATCTTGGAAGCAGGCTGTTGCATCACATAGGTCTCATCTCTGCCCGTTTCTCCGCCATTGTCAGGGTCCCAGGTTAACTGAGCTGCCGCCTTTGCACTAAGCATGACCAACATTTTTATTGCACTGAAGTAATCAGAGTATTTTCACTTTATTCTTAGGATGTGAAATTACTGAAAATTATGCAAATTCCCTGAGTTGAGAAATTTAGAGTAATTTGGTGGGAAAGTGCCTACCAAAAGAACACAGGAATAGACAAAAAATTACTACTGGCTGTTCATGTTCTGTTACTTTTAACATTATTTTCGTAGTGAAAAATGTATACTCTGGTCCATTTTGGATGCTAGGATGCATTTTGCTATAGAGCTAAATGCTGGGTTACGCTCCTTGCATAATTAACCATAATCTTGCATTATTTTGCTGTGATTTCACGTAATTACACTACTTCAAATTATGCAAGTTACACCCACCTCCACTCTCCAGCTAATTACACAAGAGACCAGCATGCTTATATGTTATCAACAAGCTCCATCCTCCCATGGGTAGCCTAATCTCAGGCCCCTGGTTGGAGCTCAGCAAGAATATCTCTTGAGGGATCCTTGCCCTGGCCAAACACCCCCATCTAACTCCTGTTTGAGATTTCAGGGCCATAGTCTATGTTTTTTCTAAGATTTACAGTCAGCCATTTTAGTTACAAATTTAGTTTCACCAGCTCTGTGATGGACTACTTGCAAAACTTTGAGTTGTCCTGCCAGACTTGTTTACGGTTGCCGCTGAAACTTGAGTGCTCTTTCTCTCTGTGGACAGCAACTGTGAATAGATTCTACATTTGTGCCTTTAGGTTCCATTTCAATAGCTGCCTATATGCACATACAATAAATTACCAGATCCCTTCCTGGCACCACATTCTTTACATACACTTCTTGCATCTCCCTCACACTCTTGTTATTCAGAGGAAGCAGTGACAATAATGGTTCAATGTTAACCGTCATCAGTAGTTTCACTCTCCCACTTTCTCGTAAGGCTTTATACACCCAACTGAGGCAGATCCACAAAATACTGAATAGGGGAAAGGTACATTTTCTCCCAGCATGCAGCATACTATTGCCATTAACATCTGAAAGAGTGTCACAAGCAATAGGAAGGATGATCTCCTTGTTTTCAGTTTCCTTGCAGACAGGGTAGCACCTCATACTCAGAAGAATGCTCCAGTTTCAGCATTGCTGGCCTATGGGCTTTTTTCCCCTCAGATCAGGCATAGAAGGAGTTATTAAGGGCAGCTTTTAAGTAAGTTGTTTCACCCACAAATATACAAACTTATATACAGCCCTTTCTCAACCAGGAAATGTATAGAAATGTACTTCAACAAAGGACTGGAATAACTCCCCTACCAGGATGCTATAGAGTAGGAATCCCCCTCATGTTTTCTGGGACTAGGTAAAGGGTTTTCTTCAGGATATAACATGTTTTCCATAAAGATAAAAAAAAGCAAAAAGTTTGATTTTGCACAAAGGGCTCCATTGTCTCAATGCGTAATTCTACACTAAGGCCCTAATTACGAGTCTAGCAGTCAGAGGGCCACCAGACTCACTCGGGTGGCAGTCCAGCCACTGCCAGACTGGCGGTCTGACCTCCCCATTACGAGTTCGGCGGTCGGACCATCTTGTGACTGCTCACACTACCAGGGAACTGCCGTTCTGGTGGGCAGGGGCCAGCGAGTCTCTGCGGTGTGGGGGTGGCCGTGACGTACCGTCCTTGCCCTGCCAAAAATCAAAATCGGGCCCTAAGAAGAATAATGCAATATCGCCAAGCGAGCCTGTGGAATAATGTCACATGACATTTCCATTATAATGCTTGCCAAAGCATGCCAATCATGCTACTGGGACTGTGTGGGAAAGTCATCCTTTTTGCCCTGATCACTCCCATTTTTTGACTGATACTGGTGGCTACTGACTTTGAAAGTGTCTTGGGGTCTGCCAACCAGACCCAGGGCCAGAGCTCTGTCCTTAAAAGATATAAGGTAATTGGTGTAATTACAATTAGCTAAGACAATCTACCTGTAAGTCCCTAGTATACGGTAAAGCATGTAAGTTGAGAGACCCCGGTGGACTTAATGCATTTACGTGTGGTGCCCTGCTGTGGTGCCAGTTGATATTTTAAGCCAACTCTGCCTTGCAGGCTAGTTTAAAGTAAAACTATGTCAAAATTTGACTTTGGAATTAAAAGTACTTCAAAAGTGCAAAACTACCATATTATTACATATGAGCCACCCATAAGGTCAGCCCTAGCTGCCCCAAGGGTAGGGTGCACTGTTTTAAAAAGAAGGGACATTATAGCATATGTTCTTATATGCCATGGTGGGGACAAAACAGCCAAAGTCTCCATTGTAGTGCTGCTAGCTCCATAAGCTAACATGGGTAGGCTTTATTAAACTTTACTAAAGCCTACATTTTGATCGTAAGTAGCTAGCAACAAAATCCAAAGTATCAAAATAATAGTTACAATAAATCCAACAATTTGTCAAGGTCGGGTTTACTATAACTATTGCAGGAAAGTAGTTTTAGAATTTACTATTCTGAAGTTACCCAAAGCAGCCTTGCAGCAGCCTCTTCTGATTGGCCAGCCTCTTTGAGCCCGAGCCAAGCTGCTCCCTGAGTAGGTGTGAAGAGGCCTGGGGCTGAAACAAGACAGCCATTTGGTGGGAGGAGATTTGCTTCTTGTAGAATCCAGGGACAAGAACGGGGCTGGGAAGATAAACTAAACTTTAAAAGTAGAATAACAGATTTCACAGGACCCAGGCCAGTCCCCACTTCCTTGATCCCCAGTCAGATGGGAGCCTCCCTAAATAGGTTAGAAGAGGGTCTGGAAGTGGAGTATAGGGAAACGTTAGCCACACCTGTGGGTTCAGTTAGCCAGATCTACAATCCAAGGAGAGAATTTCTCCGTTTTGATGTTTGGAGAACTGTGGATTCTGGGTCAAAAATATGGCACACTTCCCAGGACTTGATCATAGCAGAGGGTGGCAACTTGAACCCCATTGGTTGGGGTGTACCCCTCTTTCCAGCACAGGATGGGAAATAAATATGGAAGATCTGCAGGAGCCCTTCAGATCCCTGCCTGAAACATCTGAAGAAGGACTGCCCTGTTGCGCCCTTTGATTGCATCTGCTGCACTGTTAAAGCTTCACACAAGAAAGGACTGTGCCTGTTTTAAAGGATAAGGAGTGGAGTCCCTGAGCAGCAACAGCTAGAAAAGTGCTGTAAGGCACCACCTGCAACACCCCAAACAGAGGACTACCCCCGCTGAAAAGCTACACCTGGATTTTCCTGGACTGCACAGGTGCATTGTGGGAGATTGAGTCCTAGCCCCCTATTGGGGATCCAGAGTTTCAGAACCCTTGGCCAGAGCTAGAGGACACTGATCTTCTCAAAGCAATCAAGAACCAACATAATTACAGCTCTTGGACCCATCTGCAATGAGTGCCTGACCTCCAATAGGCCCCTCTCAGATTGTGATCACTTGGAGTGCTTTCTAAAATTCAAGCCATTGGGTTCTTCGTGACCATAAATAGGCCTGTTCGCACCGGAACCACGCCGCTCACCCTAAGAATCGACGTGAGCCATCGTAAGTTCATCTTGTCGCATAGCAAGTATCTTCTCCCACGACCATGAGGCTCCTGCCCATCCATCCTTTGCACCCAGCAGACCACTGCCAGCGAATCTTTCCTTGCTCCCGGAGAATGTCTTTCCTCCGAATGGTACTCTCTCCACAGTTCTTGAGTAAGTAAAACTTCAGCAGGACTTACCTGGAACTGTATCCGACTCGTGCTCCATCCTGGTCGGCTTGAACTTTTAGATTCAACCCAGTCCATTGAGATCAGAAAGCCGCAATTGGCGCTTTTTGCTTTTAGGCATGCTATATTGCAATTTAATCTTGAAAAATGTATATCTCTGGTTCCCTACATTGAATTTTTGCTATGTTTGTGTCATTTTAATCGGTTACAATATTCTGTATTTTTATTAATTAGTGTTGGATTTTTATTTTGCTGTTTCTTTTACTTATTTACTATTTTGTTAATATTAAATGCTTTGCTCACCTGTCTCCAAAGTTAAGCCTGACTGCACAGGCTCGAGGTAGTGCAATGAAAAAATGCATAAAAATTACACCCCTTGCCGCTGGTCCCGCCGCCGCGTCTCTGCTCCTGGCTCCTGCTCTCCTCATGGAACAGGAAACCAGGCTCCCCTGACCAATCACAATTCTGCAATGCAGCTTTGTGATTGGTTTTGAGCGTCCTGGTTCGATGCTCAACCAGGGAATGGGGGCCTGGGCTTGTTCTCCACGCAGGCTATAATGCAGCCTGCATGGAGAACAGGGAAAGTGTGCATGACTGGTTTGGGTGGCCTGAGAGGGCTGACCAAACAGTTACTGCGCACTTAAGAGTGGACAAACCAATCCTCTTCTTCCATGCTCTGTGAGCAGACCAGCCCCGCCCACACGGACACCAGCAAAGGAAGGAAACATAAAATGATAACAACTAAAAGCAATTACAATTTTATAATTCCTTTCCTATACACTGTTCAAAGCAGTGAGGCGACGCTCCTTCACCTTAGCGGAAAAGCCACCACTGGAGACAACTTCTGCTTTAAAAATGTTTCCCTGGGAAGACATTGTGGGGAGCAGGCAATGATCCCCTGGAACCATGCCTGGCCCATATGAGACCGTCTAACTCAATTCCCAAAGTGGAAGCTAGGTCACAAGTCACTTACACATTCCTTAGCAAAAGAGAAGTGGAATGCCTTTCATGTCCCTCTCGTTTGCGATTACCCAAGTGTAGTAAAATACCATTTGAGATCTGGAAAGCTTTTCGGAATCCTAAAATGGTGAAAAAATACTTGGCGGTCTCAAACCTCTGTTCACAGGCTTTGTGATTATAAACATATTTTGTACATATGGACCTTAAATATTCAACCGTGGTGGGAAGGGACTTGAAAATGGTTTGCAAATAGCAAATACCCAAAAATATTTATGTTTATGCGCGGGCACACGCTTTCATAATGCTCCCACCAGGAGTAGCTACTGTCTATCCTCAGCAGTTTATTTACTCACACAGAAATCCCCTGTGAGAGAGTCATTTTATGAGTGCAAAACAAACTTTCCTGAATTCCTAAACATTTATTTTGCACTCATAAAAGAAGCTATATGCACGTGTAGTTCTAACTAACACAGTGATAATGTTAAGAATGAGGCCCCTTATTTGAAGGTGTGTATCTCAGTTACCGAAGGGCCTCCTCGTTTTTCACAAGAGTCTCACCCTTTCACTGTAGAAAACTTCTCTCCAATTATACAGTGTCTTATCCGCACTTCTTTGATTCGAATGCAGCAAAATCGAACTAGACACGTTCATTTAAACTCCCTCTCCCTTAAGATCTAATGCTCTAAATGGAAAATTACTGTTTAACCTTTCAAGGACATGTCAGCTATTCATAACTAAAATTCAAAAATATTATGGCTTGAAGAGTGACCAGGGTACCTACGAACACATTATTGTATTAAAAATAATTATGATACGCTGCCTTTGCAGACACGGTTATCTTTCTGGAGCGACGTTTGGAAACACTCTGAAGTTCATTGACCTGAAAAATGGATTTTGGCAACGAAAACTTTCAGACGTGGGTCAGTAGACAGTGGCGCAACCGATGCGATATCACTTCTAGGAAAACCACCAACGGTAGCATTTATGCAACCCGTTTGGACAGACAAAATTCTCGACAAAGGTGAGCTAAGCACTCTATTTATTTAAAAGTGCATTTTTATTTGATATAGTTTAAAGGTAAACGTAAAACAGGAAGACATAAAAACTCTTAAAAAGACAGCTTAGCAACTTAGGGGCATATCAGCAAGGGCCGACGATAATTATCGCTAAGCACGCTTAGAGCGAGGATAATTATCGCAGGCTATCACTGAATTTTATCGCTGAGATAGCGTGCTATCAGCAATGCTTATCTCCAAAGCGATAAAATTTCAAGCGCAAGCTGCCAAATCTGTGATTATCGCTGGAAATCCAGCGATAATCGTACAACGTTTGGTGATAGCTTTTTGATAGGGCAGACTTAGCCATTATATCCACCTTCCATTGGATATAATGGCTAAGTCGGACTGAAAGCAGGCGTAAGGAAAGTAGCGATAACTGCGGTTAGCGCTACTTTTCTTATCACTACGCAGGTTAGCATGCAGCTTGCTGATAGGAGAAATGTCTGTTAGCAACATTTTTCACGTTCTTTTGGAAACGAAGGCCCACTTTGCATCTCATTAGCGATGCAAAGATGAGCATTGCGGAAACGGGCGCAAAGGCATTGAAACTCGCGCTAGCGTGTCTTTGCTGATGGGGCGCAGCTTTTCGCCCGAAAATGGACGCTAAAGCGGCGATAATTTTATCGCGGGCCTTGATGATATGCCCCAGAGTTATCATACCTGAGAACGTTTCAATATTCGGGGAGCAAAATCATCAATGTCTGCTGGGATTTTAGTTAATATTCCAGTGATTTGTTAAATCAGTAATTGGAGGAGTCTTAACCGCAACGTTCAGTACAGGACAATTTAAGATATCATGGGGAAACATGGGGAAACATGGTTGACCGGCATTATATAAGTCATATACTGAACTTAAAAAACTCATGTACAACCACTAAGTTATCTTCATTACACACCCTGCCCCAAATAATAACACAACATCACATCATAATAATTGCAGAATGAAATAGAAATCATGCAAGCTAAAGTCTTATCAACGGAACGTTACAAACGTGATAAAATATAAAACACTTGTCCAGACTCATAATAGCATTCAACAAAGAATGGCACTCACACATAGCTAATTATATCAACATGCAAATGTCAAAATTCGAAATCAGTGCCCACTTCACTGGCGCTTACACAGGGAAATACCATACAAAATAGCTTGAAAGAATCTAGGGTGAGGTCTCAGTCAGAGCACCTGTGCCCACTCCCCACCTGCACATAAACATAGTGACAAACCAGAAACCGCTGCTCGAGCCAGTAAACAAACCACAATCTAAACTACTGTTAAACACCGTCTGCAACAGGCTTTGAACCCCAGCTTCTGCTCAATGGTACCAATGGCCAAGGGCAGGTAAGGAATACAGAGGGCAAAGCATCATACTTAAAAAAAAAAAACTTTTTTCATTGGCTTTTAATATAACAGGACAGACTTAACAGTCTGATCAAATAAGTCTGGGTGCCCATTTGGTCGTTTCAAAAATACAAATCATGTTATATGTTATCACAGTGTTAAAGAATAGAGCAACACATTAACACATACACAAACACATTAGCACCTAGAAGCGGTGTCATTTAAGTTCACATCAGCAAATAGTCACTTAAAGTGCATGTATCGCGTGGTCAGTGCCAAACATGTCATATTGTCTCGTAAAATGTATTATTTATTTATAAAGTTTTATATAGCGCGAACTAGACCCGAGATATCGGGTATCAGAGCGCTTCACATGAGCACCAGTTTCGTTATAGAAGGACACATTTATTTTTATTAGGCACAGGGAGATTAAGTGATTTGCCCAGAATCACAAGATGTTGAGCGTCGTTGCTGAGACCCAAACCCGGTTCCCCAGCTCTGCGGTCGACAGCCCTAGCCATAGGGCTAGTCCTCACCCCAAATGTGTCTAACTATGCCTGTCCGGTCAATCCTTCCCCACAGTTAGTCCTCTGCGAGTGAGGGGTCTATACCCCAATGTCATATTGTACAGTTACCTAGTGATATCAATGATAAGGCTTTCAAGAGTCCACCACCTGACTCCTGAAAGCCTCATCATCACACATCATCAAACTGGGAGAGTTTATCCCGAACTCTATCAATTCTTCTTTCATACATGGCCAGTAGAAAGAGTTCAGTCAACCATTCTTGGCGTGTAGGTACATGCGGCCTGTGCCAATGTCTTAATACATAGATTTTTGTGACCATCAAGGTCACCAACATCTATTGTCTCCAGTGAGTGGTGCTGTCATGTACGACTGAAATGTCATGTAAAATGGCTAACTTGGCTGATTTGGAAAAGGCTGATGCTATGTAGCATGCGCCAACCGGCCGCCCAGTACTGAGTCACACTCGGGCTGGACCATAGGAGTTGCGGCAGATCACATTCAGGTTCCACACATATCTAACAGCTGGCATGTGACAGGAGCCAGGCTTTTTCAGTTTATAAGGAGTCCAATACCATTTATGCAACACCTTAAAGTAAGAGAATTTAAGTGGGCCTCCATCAAATTTCGATCATGATGGTCTAGCAGGTCCGTCCACTCTTCATCTGTATAGTCCACATTTAATCTGGCTTTCCAGTGTGTCCTGGTCTCCTATCTAGTGTTATTCTAGTATAGTGACTCATTGAGAAGATGATGGCGGTTGAAGAAGTCCCCCAAAAGTGTATGTATTTATGCAAGGGCAACTCAGGGAGGACAGTTAGGTACAGACTTAGTTTGCTCACCAAGCAGTGCCTTAGTTGATGTTAATGGAAAGAGGAAGTGGCCTAACTGCTAGGGGGTCGTCTTCAGAGCTGGAGAACCGGGTTTGAGTCTCGGCAGGGACGCTCAACATCCTGTGATTCTGGGCAAATCACTTAATCTCCCTGTGCCTAACAAAATTGAATGTGTCTCTCTCTAACGTAACCGGTGCTCATGTCAAGTGCTCTGATACCTTCGGGTCTAGTTCGCGCCATATAAAACTCCACCAAATAAAAATGCCAATACTACCATATCGTCAAAGTTCTACACACATAGTTTCAAAGGACTTGAACTCAGTTCCAGCATATAGTTCACCTGTCATATTGATTCCTACCTCTGCCCACTGTGGCCGATTGAGCAAGGTGCCTCTGATCCTTCAACTATATGGGGGCTGTTCTGTGACGGAATGTGTTCATACCTAAAAGTTTATGTGCATCATTCCAAGCAGACCACATCTCCATCTCTGTTGGGGAATACTTGGCATAGGAGAAAACTTGAGCACTGTATAGAGTGCCTAGGCCAGGCGGGGCTTTCACCTCAGCTTGTTCTACAGACAAACTCATGGAATTTCCCCACCAAAGGTCAGGAAATATCCCAACTGCAAGATGTGATGGGTGATGTACTATATGTACATGTCTGGCGATCGCAGTCCTCCTACTCTCGTGTCTGAATAAAGTTTTTTAGGCTTGTGTCTGGGCTTCCTGCCTGCCCATATAAAGTTTATTGATACGTTTGTTTAGTATTTGAAGAGACTTTTTGAGGATCATACTGAAAGCATAATTAAACAAGAAAACTGGTACCATTTTCACGACCTGGACGCTACCCAATAGGGAGAGATGTAACGAGGAACAATGGAGGAAGTATTTGTCTAATTAAGCTATTAACAGATTTAGATTAGCTAATACAATACCCTCCAGCCTTTTGTTAACCAGGCTGCCCAGGTATTTGAGCTCTGAGGACTTCCAACTGAAGCCATTATTAGTAGTTGAAAGTCGAGTAGGTCATCTCATGATGGGTAGAGCTTCCTTTTTTGACCACTTGAATTTGTCTCCAAATAAGATGGAAAAGACTGTGATAAGGGACATTAAATGTAGAACCGAATTGTCTGGGTCACTAAGGAAGTGAAGAATATAATCCGCAGAGAGAAGGAACTTGATTTGACCAGCCACCATCTTTGTGCCTTTCATCTGTTCACATTGACGACTGGCTGCTGCAAATGGCTCTATGGCTAACACTAAAGGGGGGACAGAGAGGGTGCATCCCTGTTTTGTCTCTCTGTGTAGGGCAAGGGCCTGGGACATGTGTTCCCCATTGTCAATATGTGTGGCTGGGACAGAATAAACCCATTTGACATTTACTTGGAATTCTGGGCTCTATGCCAGCTCGTTGCAGGGTTCAGAACAAGTACCCCCATTCGATCCGGTCCAAAGCCTTTTCAGCATCTAGGGACAAGACTATTTTGTCATCCTTCACTTTTCAAAGTACATTTGCCAGTAACCTTATGTGGTTTCTGGATGAACATTCAGGGATAAAGTCAACCTGAAAGTCGTGAATGAGGCTAGGTATAATCTTCTTAAGTCTTGTGGCCAGTACTTTGACCAAGATCTTCCTGTCAGTGTTAATTAGTGATATCGGACAAAAGCTATCACATTGAGCTGAATCTGTATCTGCTTTTGGGATAGGGCTAATTAGCACTTTGATCAATTCAAGATGCAGTCCCCCCACCATGTCTGCTTCCTTACATACTTGTGGAGGATGGGGCACCATGACCTTTATATTCAGTTTGTAAAATATAATTGGAAAGTCATCCACCCCCTTTGCCTTGTAATAGGGCATTTCAGAGATTGTTGATGCTATTTCAGTTTCAGCTATCATACCTTCTAAAAGCTGCCAGCCTTCTTCCAAGACGGAAGGGAAGTGTACAGGGGTCAGGATGGATTGTGGTAACTTGCCTCTGGCCTGTATAGACCCAACAAAATCAAGCAAATGCCTCTGATGTTTCTACAGGGTGGTTGATCAGCCCATTCCCTTGGTCTATGATTGTTGGTATGGCTTGGCGTGCTTCTCATTGCTAAAGTTGTGCCACTAATAGCTGGCTCCCTTTTTTTCCCTGTACATAAAGTGGCCACTGCAACTATAATAGGATGTATTATGCCTATGTAGTACAGTGGGATTTGAGGTCAAATGTTGCTCTTTCGATCTGTTAGAGAAGTTGAGAGGGTGGATTTGGCTGTATATTGTTTGGTCAGTGTTGAAATTTATAGGTCTAAGGCCACCACTTTCTCCTGCATAGCTTTTTTTCTTAGGATCACGTTTCCCATAAATTCCCCATGGATGATAGCATTCCTTGCAGCCTTCAGAGCCTGGGGTGAATAGAGCAAGTGTCATCTAAATAACAGCATAAATGTGTTGTTAATTTCCATATATTGTCCGGTAATTTGTAATGGGATGAGTTGAAGTGCCTGCTTTTGACGGGAGGTACGACATGACATAAGTCCAGTTCCAAAGCCACTGGGGCATGGCATAAATCCCACCCTCTATGATTGTGCAATCTTTCATCAAAGCTAGTGCACGATGGTTGATGAGATTGTAGTCAATTCTGGAATAAGATCCGTGTACACAAAAAGGAACGTGTATTCCTAATTCCTCGGGTGCTGCAGGTGCTATGGATCTACCAGCTCATGGTCTCCCAGGAGGTCCCTCAACACTGCTCTATCCAGAAAGTTTGTTTTGTCAAGTGGGCCAGATACATCAATGTGTGGATACCATGCCACATTCCAGTCACCAACCACCACGATTTTGGGTCACCCAATTCCATCAGTAGTCTCAAGTGACTGGAAATGAAGGCCATCCTGTTACAGTTTGCAGGATAAATGGAACCTACTATCAATGTAGTGTCCACTGTTGTCATACTCGTAAAAGCATATCTACACATCAGATCGGTCCATGTTTTATGTACTGCATATTGTAGGGAATTTTTAAGCAAGATTGTCACACAGCATCTCTTTTTTGTGAGGAAGGGAAAGGAACTGTTGAGGAAGTTGGGTCATTGATATTCGAAATACTAGTACCTAAAACCTTACCAAACCAGACCATCCTCAGTTTGTATGATTCAGTATGCAAGATGTGTGTCTCATAAAGTAGGGCTATGTCCAGTGACATATCGCTTTGGACCTGGTTTCGAGTCTGGTGGTTCACATACTGTCAGACTTGCTGGGGGCACGGTGGTGGCAGTCTCCCAAACCGCCTGTTAGGAATTTGGTGGTCGGACTGCCACAGACTGCTGCAGCTGCCAGGGAACCGCCATTCCCTGGCGGTGCTGTGGTGGTCAGGAGGAAGTAATATGCTTAGCGGGACCACTGTAGTCCCACCAAGCATATTACGAGTTTCCTCTCCGCTTGCTGTGTCATGGAACCTCTGCCTCCATAAACAACGTGGCGGAAAGGAAAGAAAGGAGATCCTGCAGGGCCCCCTGTGCCTCCTCCCTATGGGGATGCACACACTGGGGCACAACATGTGCACACCTGTGTGCATGCGCCCTAGATCCTGCATGGTATGGACTTTACAGTCCATGCCATGCAGGAACTATCTTTGGCATTCCAATTGCAGTGCCCATTTTCTGGGCACTTTACCACTGCTAACCAGTGCTAAAGTGCACGCACTCTTTAATTAAAACTTGGTAACATTGGTTTATTCCACAATTGGCATATTTAATTTTCTTATAAGTCCCTAGTACAGTGCACAACATGTCCCCAGGGCCTGTAAAATAAATGATACTAGTGGACTGACTGTGCCTCCCACTTAAGTAGCCCTGTAAACATTTTTCAAGCCTGTGTGTGTAGTTCCATGGCGACCTGACAAGTTAACCATCTTTCTAAGACCAATCCTTCCTTTTTAAAGCATATAAGTCACACCTAAGGTAGGCCCTAGACAGCCCAAGGGCAGGGTGCACTGTATTTAAAAATTAGGACATGTACTCTTAAGTTTTACAAAATATACAACATTAAGCCCCTTATAAGTACATATTCACATCCTATATTGCTTAATCAAAAAATGTCCCACAGAGAGAATAACAATGTTTTTTTTAAATAAACGATTATTTTGTTTTTATTATCAAAAATAGTCAACATGCACTTACTTATTTATTTCAATTATTTTTAAATACATACATATACAATCAATTCTATTTAACTAGAGATTCCTTTTATACACAGCAGCCCCAAGCGAGGGAGGAGCAATCCACTTAATTAAGGTACAAGTCTCCACATAGAACAAAAAGGGCAGAAAAAAGGAAAACATATACTCAAAAAGTCATATTTTAACAAAGACAATACATTAAAATTATTAACACCATAAACAATTCAGACAACATGCAATGGTAGCAAAAAACTCTTAAATTTGCTTTTTACTTCTGCCTATCTCTCCCATAGGTTAACATTGGGATTACCTTATTGCAACTAATAAGTATAATTTACATTTAGAAAGAGGTGTTTGGTGTCTCTCAAATCAAAATTTCAAATCCTAACTTATGGTGAAGTTAGATTTTAAGTTGTATTCCTGAAAATTCCACTTTTAGAAAGTTGGCATTTTCTTACTGTAGTCATTTGATGCCTTCTCTCTGTCTTTGAGAACACTTCTGGGGTGGGTGACAGCTGAGCTTTATGCATTCCCTCCCGACAGCCAAACACAAAGGAAGTTTAGATGTGACTAATGGACCATCCACATCCTGATAGGCCATTCTGGGCAGGATGGGAGAGAGGAGAAGACACTTATACCTGAATGGGCTGGGGACTGTCCCCACATAAACGCTACATACCCCCCTGCAATGAGTCTGGAGCATGGACAGGAAGGGAAGGAACTCTGTGCACTTCAAAGGCCTCGCTTTGAAGTCTCCCCCACTTCAAAGGCACAACTGGGTGTAAGTACTGTACTACTGACACCACCACTTCAGTTCTCTTATAGACCTGTGGATAATCTGCTAGGAAGGAGGATTGCAGTGCTGCTAAAGGGACTGTCACTCTGCTGGATTAATCTGTGTGTTGTGTTGACCAGCTGCCTTCTTGCCTGGGAGTGAGAAGGACTCGACCTGCATCTCTCCACAACTTGACCCCAGAGTTGCTCCAAGGGCTTGTCTGCTTGCGCCTTGTGGGGAAGTCTCAGGGACATCAAAGACTTTACTCCACTCATCAACAGCACCTTGACTCTGCCATCTGAGAGTCTTGCCTTATCAAGTGGTGCTAATCCAGTCCTGGGCTCCTGGAAGTGGGTTTAAAGTGCTGCAACTGCTAAATTCTACAGATTGCTGTCATTGCGTAGCTTAGAACTCGCGCTTCTCCTTCAATGCAGATGTATTTGCTGCTGCTGCCAGGATCAAGGATATCACATTATTGCCTGCGTGGTTCAAGGAGGATGCATCACCTACATCAGTTGGATTTGATGGCAACTACATCTCCAGGATTGATGCAGGTACACCACCTCACTTGCTCCTTGCATCAGGTTCTCGACATCGATGCAACGCCGAACTAAGTTACTGTTTCAGTGGGCCAAGACTGATCCCTGTATCTGACCCGCTATCCATCGTGTTTGGCCTGAACTTTTGGATTTGTCCTGGTCAAGCGAGACCAGATAGCCCCAGTTGGCACTTTAAACTTTTAAGCACATAGGGCCAGCACATAGGGCTAGATCTATCAAAAAAGCATTTTGTGAATCTCCAATAGTGATTTTTACCAATTCCCTAATTGTGAATTGCAAAATGCAATGTATGTAGGAATTGCCAAAGATTTGGCGATTCCTTAATATTACCTATTAGCGATTCGGTAAATAGTGGAGCACTTTTAGGTAATATTTCTCCATTGGCTCCAATGGGCCGAAAGGCCCATATGTGCGAATGGTTTTGCACTAGCTAATTTGCGATTACCTAATTGGTAATTGCAAATTAGCTAAGGCAAAGCCAAGAATGCCCGGTGGCCTAAGGCCCCCCGAAGAACCCTTAAAAAAGAAAGTGTGCACATGTAAAGCACACACATGCCCTACATGACACTTTGAAAAATGAAGTTTTTTGCATTTTTTCAAAATTTGCACATGGTTACCATCAGCTTGAAGTTGATGGTAATTAGCGTTTCCTAAATTCACAGTTCGCATTTAGGAACGATTTCTACATGTGCATTAGAGATTCGCAAATTACAATTCCCTGTTTGCATTCTCAAATTAGGTAATCGCAAAAAATTGCTATCACCTAAATTGCGAATACAAAGCCTTTCATACATAAAGGCCATTTTGCATTCGCATATGGCCGAATTGTGCAATTTGCACCGTTTGCGAACAAAGAATAGTTTCATACATTTGGCCCAATATTTCAAGATATTTTCAAAACATTCATAACTCTGGTTATAATTATCGGTATATTTGTCATTTTGGTCTTGTTTTGTTCTACAAATGAAGCTCTGTTTTTCTAATCAGATGTGTTATCTTCTTGTGTGGTGTTTTCACTGTTTTACTGTTCTGAGTGTTGCAACAGTACTTCACACATTGCCTCTTGAGTTAAGCCTGATTGCTCTATGCCCAGCTACCAGAGAATGAGCACAGGTTAATTTAGGGTGTGTTTTTGACTTACCTTGAATAGGATTGGGGTTCCTGCTTGGACAGGGAGTATACCTCTGTCAACCAGAAAACCAACCCAAAACCCAGTGAACAGCAGTGAGGATAGGACTTGCGTTTGTGTAGTGCCTTACAGTTATTTGGTACACACTACCCATACATGCCAGAGACCAATTCAAGTCAATTCTCTCTGATTGGCATTTTTAATTTGTCTATCCTCCCCGACTGGAACTTTTTCTCAAAATCATGTCTCTGGCTGGAGGTTCTACATCTGCATCTGCACCTCCAAAAATTGACTTTGAGCTGGCCAACCTGGAGGGTTACACTGTTGCCCAGCTCAAGAATTTCTGCAAGGACTTCGGGCTTCTGGTAAAAGGCACCATTAGGAAGGTGGAGCTGCAAAAGTTGCTGAAGGCCTAATCAGAAGGTCCTGCTGCATTGAACGCCACCCCAGAGAAGGATGAGGAGCTGGATGAGGAGGAGGATTTGGACCAAGACTCACAGGAGAGTTTGGGACTGGCACCTGTGGAGGAGGAAGGAAACATCCTGCCAGGATTTAAGGATCCCCGCCGGACCAGGGAGCAGTGTGTCATACAGTGGCCTGTCCCAAAAGAAGCTGGTGGACAGGGGGAGAAGAGGAAGTTAAAATTGAAGCCGGCTAAGCTCAAATTGAAGAAACAGCAAGCCTTAAAGGAGAAAAGGCTGACCATCGAGGAAGAGGAGAAGTGTACATGAGTCCGAAGGAGCTGGACATTAAGGCCTGGCAAGCTGAGTTCAGCAGTGATGGTAGCAGTGTTTCTTCAGTGTCCTCTGACCGGAGGGTCCACATTCCCAAGGGTCTGGTGCCTGACCATGTAGTGGGAGATGAGATGACACAGACAGACGGTTTGAGGTTTATGAGATTGCCCTGCAGATGCACAGCTCCCAGAGGGGCATTGGGGGGCTAGTCTGTGGAGGCATATCCCTAGTGAGGGGAGGGGCACCCTACAGGTCTTAGATGTGGAACAGGACTACCAATGAACACTCGATGATGATATGCCGGAATATATCCTGTTTCCGGGCTTTGCCACTGGATTGTGTGCTTTTGGAGTCGATGTGCAAGCAGTGAGGCATATTAAGGTCACCGCCCAGTATTAGGTGGTCTATCTCCAGGCTGTCTTGTCAAGAGTATATGCATTGAAAGAAGTCAGGGTCATCAGTGTTTGGGGCATATATGTTGATTAACAGAACATTTCTGTCTGCCAGGGTGCCCTGTAGATGGTAAGTATCGGCCACTCAGATCAGAATGGAGTATGTGACAGTGGAAGGGGCGCTTTTATGAACCAAGATACATGTGCCCCGTGAGTATAAGTTATAGTACAAAAAATAACATGTTGGCCCCAGCTTTTAGCAAAAGCATGATCAGTGCAGGGGGAAAGATGTGTCTCCTGCAGAAATGCAATCTTAACATCATGTCTAGTCAGGTACGATAGCACCTGCTTCCCTCTCCGAGGGTTGTTAATACCACGTATATTCCATGAAACAATGGGGATTTCAATGATTGTAGTCTATGTTTAGAACGAGGGCATGTTCAGCAAATATGTTCCTGGAGGACAAATAGCATGGCGTGTCATGTGCGTGGTGAATTGTGGTGTAGTGTACAGAAGCAAAAGACAAATCAACATTAACAAAACCCAACCCCACATGCTTCACTCACCCCACCTACTCCAGATTAGAAAGAATCCAGCAAATCCCAAATAGTAAAGGAAGAAAAGAAGAAAACCCCAATACAAAAGAATTGGTGATCACCATGGGAGCATAACAGCAATTAGGCCACCAATGGCCCATCTATAAAGCATGTAAATAGTACATCAATTATTCAACCGCTAGTAGATCAGTGATAGGAAATAAAATGTTGTGCTGTGAGCTTTCATGTCCAGTAGTAGTGGACCTGGCAGCACCGATATACCAGAAAGTCGAAGCACAGAACATTTCCGGTACCACCTTCTCCCACTTCAGCCTACGTGATTGATCCTTGGTACTGATGTCGGAGTTGGGGATACCCCTAATCTCTTCTTCAGGAAAAGCAGATGTGTACAATAGTTCAAGAATGAGGGGGATTTGCTTCAGATGACGCTCAGTTTATGAACTGAAGGGGCTAAAGATACGGAGATCATTAAAAAATCAATGATACTAGAGCCTTATTTGTCAAGGGTCTCCAACGTGCAACATCGCTTTGTTTTAACCAGATTTTGGCTGAACCAAGTACCCTGCTTATTAGCCTTTCCCAAGCGATACTCACTACCTGGTGATCTAAAGACATGTCCTTGTGACACCTTATCAGAGCAGGATACCTTGCATTTTATCTTTTGTTCCGAATTTTATGACCCCCCTGAGCAAAAAACGTATAACGCTGTTACTTAGAAGTGCCAATTTTGTCCATGTAAGGCTCGCATTATTATTTTTACAAATGCTTTCCTCCCCTACGGTGTGCTTCGGGGTTTCGAGTTTCCTGCTAGGGGCCTTAAGAATCAGGAAGATGTCCCAGCAGCAGTTGTGTTATGTATTACTGAGCACTTTTTAATGTGTCATTAAGTGGTCTTTCTTAAGCATTGGCTACGGCTGTATTCTACTTGCTGTATTTGATGTCCATTCTGTTACCTGCCCTTTGATTCCCCCTAATGAGTTTTAATTCTACTTGTCAAGTGATTAATTCTAGTATATGCAATATTTATATGATGGGGCCCCTTCAACGGGCATGTGCAATTTCCTTATTTTAATGAATTGGCAGTTTTTTAAATGTTTTAAATGTTTTGTAATTGTCTGCTTTTAAGGCTTTTATTGGCCGAATAAAGTATTTTTGACTTGACTTGACTTGAAGAGCAGAACCCTCAGGTGGATTCATCGTGGGGTTGTGGGTGGCTTCCTGGATGATCCCGACTAGAGTGAGCAGGCGATGTCTGCCAGGACGCAGGTAATCCTATATGTATAATTTTACAGAAAGCAACTGCTTCCGCAGGGGTGTCGAGGACAATAGTACACCCATTATGCTCCATCCGCAGGCGAGTGGGATAAAGCATAGCATAACTAATGCCCAACTTATGAAGAGCGTTTTTGACATAGGTGAATTTCCTTCATGTCTCCTCCACCATTGTGGTGAAGTAAAGGAACAGAGTCCCCGCTCTACTGCGAACGTGGCAGAGAAGCTGAAATGGTTGAAGAGATCTGCCAGGAGTTGCTCCACAAATACTTTAGGGTGCCATGTAGGTGGTCTCTTCTGTTTCGGATATTTGGATGTTATGCCTAGGGGGCCTGGTTTCTAGGTCCTCATTTTTGATGGCCTCTTGCTTTAGTATGCGTTCTAACTTGTCCAGTTGCTTCTGCATTGTGGTGTTGGTGTCCTCCAGACTGAAGAGCCTTTCCTCTGCGCCCTCTATTCTGAGCCCCTATCAGCCCAGCCGCTTCCCTAGCTTCCCCATGCAGCCTGTAAGGGTGTTGAAGCACGTATCCATTGTGCAGAAGCCCGCTTCGAGTTCAGCCATGATTGTGGACATGTTTCTATGGCCGGCGGCATCTTGGCCACAGTCTGTGGCTCATCCGTATCTGAATAGGATCCTTGGCCCGAGGTCTTTTAGTACGCTAGAACGTGAACCTCTGCTGCTTGGGGCCAGTGCGTCCCATGGTGCACTAGTTGTGCACAGAAGTAGCAGAGATAGGGGACACAGCACCCTGACTCGCAGCACTGTTACAGGGCCACCGACCCATGTGGTGTGACAGTCCCAGTCAGTCCCCTGCAGACTGGCAGCGCAGCCTCAGTGCTACATCATGAGGGAAGTACAGTAGATCAACAGAGCATTGTATGGAGAAGCCCCCAGCATCCCCAAGGGGTTGCAGAGAGTCCTGTGGTCCCAGACCTCACAGGGCCAGCAAGGCCGAGCACGGAGTAAGGGACCAGGGGCAGGCCGGCTCACAGGCGTGTCAAGGTAATGGCGGCTTAGCAAACCACCCACAAGGATGCAGGATTTTCCAGGCAATAGAAAGGAACTAATGGGTACCCTTCTAGTGGGCGCAAATCCAGCCCTCTGGTGTGCAGCGATTGTCAGCAATTTATGTGAGCGGATCACCCAGTATGCAGAATTCATCACAGTGGCCAATAATGGGGACCCATACGGAGGTCGACACTCACCGCCAATCCCCAGGTCCAGTGCCGGCTCTCCAACCTCTTATGGCCTCATTCCAGATTAATCTGCTCAGCAGCCGCATCATCAGGTATGTCCTGAGCTGACGCAGGCCCCAGCACCCCTAGACCAGGTTGGGGCCTGGCCCCAATGCAAGCAGGAAGGAATCAGTGCCCGTCTGGCAGGCATGAGGCAGGCCCCGGCTGCTCCCACATCCAGGCCTCACAGCCCTCTGCAAGCCCGATGTCATTTGCGCTGGGAGCCTCCCAGGCACCCAGTCCCCACAGGTGCCAAGACTGGCTGTGGCAACATGCACAGCAGGGAGATGGGGGCTGGACCTTGTGCATGGTGCCATTGGGATCTGGTGATCCTGGCCTCAGGCTCACCCATAGCCCTTGTTGCCACAGGCATCCAAGGCAGTTTCGGGCACACAAATTCGCCACCTCAGGAGCAAAGTGGTGAGGGCTAGCACTCTGCCACAAAATAGCTCCTCCAATACATCAGCGTCCACCAGATCTTAGTGGGGCACACACCTAGTTCCAGGAGCCATAATGGTGGTGATTGCAGGCAAAAACAGGCAGCCAGAGCCTCACAAGAGTGCCGCCATCTTGGTGGCAGTCGTGGCCTACGCCCCTTTCCTTGCACTGTTAATCTTCAGTCAGGTTTGTCACTGTAGTCTTGTTTAGAAGTACCAGTTCCAAACTCTCATATTCTGAGCTTGGGGTTATCCTTTATCCTGTGTGTGAATGGCATGCCACGATCCTTGAAGCCACAGGAATTGGGCTTGTCCTCTTTGCTTTTCACTCCTGCTATATCTCTAATTCCTGGCAGGCTCTACTGCTAGGACTTATGGTAAGGAAGGGTGTTGCAGTGTAGCCAGTCTCCCACCCCAACCTCTTTCTTGTATTAGTCTGGACAGAAGAAGACGTAAGAAGAGTGTTGCTGCGTAGCCACTCTCCATCTCAACTGACTGCCTCTTATAGGCCCAGGCATAGCCCCTTACTATCTTTGTCTCTCCCCTTCCATTCTTATTGGTGGAGGAACTTTCTAGCAAATTCTTCCCCCTCCTCTCTCCTCCACTATTGGTCCTCCTTTCATGTGGTTCCAAACCTGAAAAGCTTCAGTCCCTGCCTCTTTCCTCAACAATAGTCTACGACATTCTCTGCATTATGATGTTATGATGTTTCCCTGCTGTAGGGATTATTTCTTCTCCCTGAGAAAGGATTGCCAACTAGACACATTGGGGTGGATTTAGAAACATTTTCTGCTGGGTTTGTGTCACAAAAATGAACGCAAACCAGCAAAAAAAAATTCTAATTTACTTTAGCATAAAATGTAACACAAAGCAGCACGAAACACTGCCTTGTGTTACTTAGGGTCAAGAGTGCATTCCATGGGAGATAATGGGCATTCCTAGGCAACCATTCATGCTATTGATGCAAACGCCTATCTACTAACCATAGTAGACAGGCTTTTTTGCCAAAATGTAATGTCTTTTAAAAGGAGGAATTAAAAGAACAAATGTTTTTATTTCTCCTTTCTTTTCTGACTTTGCATGTGTACTGCCCTGTACAGCACACTTACAAAGAAGGAAAATGTTTAAATTAACTGTAAGAATAGTGTTTTTCACTGGAAGGGATCCCTTCTAGTACAAATCCTATGCTATACTAACACACACACCCTTGCACTATGGCACAAAGGTGTGTATGTGGCGCTCGGCAGCAAACCTCTGCATTGGCACTAGGAGGAGGGGAGGTGAGTGACATATCTCTGCAGATCTAGGCAGCCACGGTCGGTAGTAGGAGTAACTGCAGGGTGGTGACGTGGGGAGGGGGAGGGGCAGGGTGGGGGGGGTAGTAAGCTATGGATTACAGAGGTTTACAGGTAAGTTAACATATAAATTAATAAAACGAATTTCGTTGCGTGCACTGCATCGCATTTGGGGAAATTCGTTTTATTAATTTATATGTTAACTTACCTGTAAGCCTCCGTAATCCATATTTTACTACCCCCCACCCTGCCCCTCCCCCTCCCCACGTCACCGCCCTGCAGTTACTCCTACTACCGACCGCGGCTGGATCTAGGGCTCTCCTGATCTCTCCCTGTCATGCAATTGCAGCGCAGCATTTTTGGCTGAGGTGCTGCTTTGCATGACAGTTTTGTACATCTCGGCCATTGGATTGAATACCACGATTAGAATGGTGACGGTTTTCGAACTGCACACGGAAATGGTCCGTCAGAAGCTGAAGTTTTGATGCGCAAAATATTCCAATGCTTCACAGCAACGCATTTTTTTTCTATAATTTTAATCTGGTGCAAAAAGGGCTGGAGGCCCAATATCGTGCTGCACACATACATTTGGGCACAATATGAAATGCAAGCCCTGGTTAGTGGACTAAAGTGAATAAAGAAGCTAAAACGCTCTGCATGTAAGTATTTATGGAAGACTAAACATTTTAAACAAGCATTAAAGTTCTACAAAAGTGAGAAAAATACTAAGACATATAAATGCAGAAAAACAGTGAAGAGCAGAAAAGCGAAGAAACTTGTATAGCGTAAATCGAAAATATTCTACGATTGATCATTAAAGACCTGCAATAATTGCAATTATTGTAAATACTTAAAGCTAAAGGAATTTCCAGCACAATTGATTTTCACCAATGTGCACTAACTAGGATCTCAATGTGAAGGGAATGTTGAACTGCTTTTGCTTTTCTGCATCAATTAGTTGTGACTCTACTTTAAAGCTAATTTCAACTCAGCCATCATCATCCAAATTCCTGCCTGCAAGTGATTAGAATCAATTGGATTATAAACCATAAGCTTTGCATAGTGCAGTGGTTTTTCAATGTTTGCATTAATTGAGTTTTTGTAATATTTCAATTGAGTTTGCTTGTGAAATGGTGAAGTAAACTTAACAGTGATGAGAGGAATGTTTGAATTAATCTCAGCAATTGGTAATTACTCGGGCAACATCCCAGCCTGTTATTTTATGCCAACAATGCCACCTCAGGTTAGTTCAGCTACATACAAATCATCATTGACCCTGATTCAATAAGAACAGTCCAGCCCGATCTGCCAAGCCAGGTCCTCTCTTAACTGGAACAAAAGCAACCTAAGACCAGTTTTCCCCTAGTTGGGGTTCTTCCGTCGGGTACAGTTTGGTTCCAGTGGCAAAAGTGAGCACAGGAACCATGTCTGGGGCATACTTCTCATACTTAGGACTGAAGTAACCAAAAGTGACGGGTGGAATGCTTGATTTAAGGCCCTGGTCTGAAAGTTTGGGCTTCACTGTTCCTATGGGAGTAGGGTCATGGCTGATTTGCAAATGTCTGGGTCCAAACTGAGATGACATGTTGGGCTAAAGAATGATGGATTGGAATGACAAGGGTATTCCCAGATGTGGGACACATGTTCACTGTGCCACTGAAACCAAGCCACCTGACTGATGGGTAGCTTGTGTTTTGGTTCAGGGAAAAGCTGGTCTGGCTGTTCGGGCAGAACTGTTCCTGTCATGCAACAACACAAGACGTAACTGGACAACACAGCATCATATGTCAATAATGCAGCACAACAAAAGAGAAACACAAAAAACGACAGACCACATCACCACCACAACATAATGCCACACAACAAATCAGTGCAGACATTATTTTCACACAGTTCCACCTCAAGAAAGCTGCTTTCATAAATAATACAGTGGCAAAAGGAGTTTCCACCACATGCTCTCCCAACTTACCACCAAGGCCATGAAATAGCGCCTGTAATTTCACCCTTAATTACGGATGGAAAGCTCTGTCTAATTTTGAGGTCACCAGCTGTGAGTTAGCATCCTGGCCCTCCCCCTGCTTCTCAGAACGAATTCCTGTGTGGAAATGGCCAGGAATCAAGACAAAACATGTGGGAAAGTGGATTGTCATTCTGGGACCAGAACGTTAGTCCACATTCTGCTCCTGCAAAACTGTAAATGTATGGTGCTGGGTGGAAATACCAACCAGAAATGGTCTTTCAAGCCCCAGTAATCCCTTGCCTCCTACAATGGGCACCTTTTTACAAAGCCCAAAAAGGTGTCCTTTCTTCAGATCAAAAGGTTTTTCTGTTAACGTAATCTGGAACGATTTGTTAACATTAAAAGGCTTCAAAATTTCCTCTGTGCATTGTGTACTGTAGGAAACATTTCTATGGTGCCCTATGCATTATAAAACGAAGGCAGCAAGTTGTCTTGTGTATCCAATAAACCCCATAATAACATCAAGGTACCTGCAGTCTCTGCAATCACCAAGAATAAACTAATACTTTTTTCGAAAATCCTGTGTGCTGTTACCCTATGTGCCGATGCCAGATGTTGCGGAAGTGACATCACATCCATGTGACCCCCTCCCTGTGTCATAGGAATTGGCATCACACAAACTTTCACCTGGTGACATCACAGGAAGGGACATCACCTGCCCTTTGACCCATATGATGATGTCACAGGAAGTGATATCACAAGGCATTTGACCTGATGACATCACAGGAAGTGACAGCATGTGACATTTGGACCCCATGTAATCAAAGGATGCGACATTGCATAACCTTTGGCTTGGTGCTATCTGGGGAAGTGATGTGTCAAACATTTGGTTACTTACATCACTCACAGGGGCTGGAAAATCTCTACAGATACAAAAGAAGTACCCTATAAACAGATTTACCTCAAATCCCATTGAAAATGCAGCTGCATACATTGTTTTAGGTCGTATCTTCAGATTTACAATTAAGATAATGTAGCATTTAATTAAGAACCTAACAAATAGTGTACTGCAATGAAAAAAAAGCTAGTAAAGTTGAAATCAGCCATTATCAATATCAAATAACATACAAAATGGGAAGGTTGATGGGCCTATAATGTTCAGAAGAAGTTCACTTTATCATTTATTTTAGAAACTAAGAGGACCATGTAATTAAATCTAAGTCTTGGAATGTTGTTAATAGTGCTATTTAAAGCAGGTCAAGCTCTCCCAGCAACCTTCCTTTCCATGATATGGTATAGACATACTTCTAAACCTGTGTAGCCGTTGAACCTTTCCAGGTTTACTATAATTATTTTCTTCTACACAAAACATGCACATCACTGGTACAGAACTTGTAATGATCAATAATATACTTGTTATGCATTAACATACTCCACCAGCAACAAACATCTTATCTAACAGCAAGAATACCCAAAGGCATGAATGCTCGCTTTATAAATGCAGATGCTGGCGTCCACGTTTAAAAATGACTCCACTAATAACTGCTCCTAAAGCAAAACTTTCTACATTTTCAAAATCTATCACATACACATACAGAGACAATGAATCATGTGTGTAAATCAGCGTATAGAAAATGTTACATAAGGCAAAGGGGACTGCAAGGTGTAGGATTCACATGTCATCCACACTGATAGGCACTTCTTTAAGAGTGCTTGGTCTGGAGAAGCACAAACTCATGATTCAGAACATAACACAGTAGTTAGGTTTGACTTTAATAATACGAATTTATTCATACCTAAACAAATCTTTCTTAGCAACATCAGGATAGAAAGACTGGGAAAAACACAACTTTCTAACCTGTACCATGCAGCTCTTAGATGGCTTGTTTATGAATGTTACTTATGAACAGCACAGTAACAATAGAATCTATGTGACAAAGAGCAGTAACCCACTGGGCTATCCACATAAATTATTGGTCTTTGATATGTATGGTAGATGTTCTTTGTAGCAGGCATTTTAACACTCTGTGCTACCTTAGCTAAGTGAAAACTCCACTGGACAAAACTCCCTTCTCTTTCCAGCAGATACATAAATAAATCTACAGAGTTACCTTGACACTTTTATTGTTGCCCGAAAACTGCTGAATATACAAGGAACTTTTTCTTTTTTTTTTTTTTTTGATTTCAAAGACCTTTATCACATCAGTACACAGTATTACAGGCCAGCTTCACGCCTACAACCTCACGGGCCGGCTACAATCAATAAATCCCCCTTAGTCCTCTTGCATATATACACAGCCGTGAGGCCGACAGCCCGGAGGTTCGGAGGCAAATTTCTGCAACACATCCTGTATACCATCCCTGCATAAGACACATTCTTCCAAGGTCTATAAAGTTATTTTTATTTCCCTTGTTTTGCTCCTGCACTGTATAACAGCAGTTACGGTGAACTTGTGTTATGGGTGTCAAGAATCCCAACGCTAAACAGAAAGTCATGATTACCATAGTCTTGCCGGGCACACAGCTGTAGTCACTCACAGAGCAGGCGATGAAGCCTGATAGGCCCCTCGAACAGGAGTAACCCCTGCCCCATACGTTATGAGAATAATCAGCAATAAGGGACTATATGCCAAGGAGACAGTCAACAATACCTGCATCGCATAAGACGTCTTCCGTGCCTGTGGGCTATCTGCTATAACAAATAATGAGACATTTATACTAGGTCCACATCCCCCCGCATCCCCCATGTCTAACACCATGCCCTACATACAGTCCATCCTCCACCCTCTCAACTGCAGCGTTGCCTAAGCCATAGTACCGTATTCAGATAGAACACCTCGACACAGAACCACAATCCCCACCATCCTGACTCATCCACACAGTGAATCCATAAAGAGCCGCGTCTAAGTCGCCGTGATATCTGCCGGATCTGCAGCTGCCGCCACTCGATTTCCATCACCATCCAAAGTGGCATTAGCCGCCAAGTACTCTCTGAGCGGATCCCATATGTCCCTAGCCCTACTGCTCAGTGGTTGTGTGTCGGCGTAGATCGTGTTCTGTTCTTGGCAATATAGTAAGTCAGCTATCCACTCCTTAAATTTCGGTGCACGGCCCCTCCCCCATCAACATGCAACCCTTCGTTTACCTAGTAATAGAGCAATATTTCCAAATTTCCGATGCACCTTGGGTATCTGCATAGTATATCCCAATAGCATCATGAGCGGGCCATGTTCAACCGTTTCGCCCAGCATAGCGGTCAATGCTGTGTGTACCTGCGTCCAATAATCAGACACCCTCGGACACGTCCAAGCCAAATGTAAAAAACCGGCCCCTTTCGCGTGGCAGCGCTCACATCTGTCATTATCCGATAGCCGAAACCTCAAATTTTGTTCGGGCGTGCAGTACAATCTCTGCAAAAATTTATAATGGATAATCCGTAGTCTGCAGCTGGCCGAGATCTGTGACGTGAGCTCACAGCAATACGCCCATTGCGCCTCCGTGATGTTTCTGCCTATATCAACACACCAATGCCTGAGCGCTCTACACTCTCCACTCCCACTTTGCTTTCGGATACTACGGTATAGGTGAGAGACTAGATGGCTGCCATCCGCAGAAGTAAGCAGAACCTGCAAAGGCAGTACTGTCTCAGATTCCACCGGAAACTGCGGTAAAACAGCCCTCAACCCCTGCCACAACCGGATATAGTAAAAGATGTCTAGCGGTGTAGGCTGATACCCCTGAAACAATTGGTCTTTCGTTTTGAACTGACCGTTCAGAAAGAGATCGCCCCAGGATCGGATTTTCAGCTTAGCGCACATTCCCTGAAACCCCCCTTCCTGCAACAAGGACAAATCTGGATGGTAAACGAGCGGCAAGGTCGGTGCATACAGGAACGCAAGTGCGAGACGGCGTAGGATTCGCTGCCACGCGTCTATCGTGCACGACACCGTAGTAGCCGGCGTCTCAATCAAACTTACTGTACCCTGAATAATGCCCTCCAGTGGCAGAGGTCGAACTATCCAATCCTCTACAGCCAGCTGTGGCATGAATGGCGTAGGCGCAAACCAATGGTATGCGAAATTGGCTTGAGCACTCATGTAATAAACTAGAAAATCGGGGACATCAAATTCCCCATCATTATATGGCAGGGTAATAATCGACCACGCCAATCTAGGTTGCTTACCAGCCCAGAACAACCTCAACAACTCAGAACGCAGCGTCCGAAAAAAAAATGCACCCAGATAGTACGGGATGCTCTGGAACAAGTACAAAATCTGTGGTAAAACCACCATTTTAATTAGTGAAGCCCTCCCAGCCATGGTAAAATGCAAAGAAATCCACCGTGTCACATCCTCTGCCAGTTTAGTGATGGCAGTGCCATAATTTAATCGTAGCGTCTCCTCCCTCAGCTTCGATACCTGGATCCCTAAGTAACGAAGATCCGAGTCACACCATTCAAGCGGATAGTCCAATGCGAATCGGGCCACCGCAGGAGTCAGGGGAAAAAAATGTGATTTCTTCCAATTGATTTGTATTCCAGACAATCGACCGAACACCAAAAATTCTCTGAGCAGCGGGTTGAGGTTGGTCTGCGGATCTACAACATACAACGTTAGATCATCCGCGTAAAGTGACACATCTATCTGACGTTGGAAACATTTAAAAGCACTGTGCTTGTGCAGCTGTCGGATACGGCATGCCAAAGGTTCAATCGCTATCGCGAAAAGTAATGGGGACAATGGGCACCCCTGTCTGGTACCTCTGGTCAATGAAATCGGCTCCGACAGCTCACCATTAATTAGTACTCTCGCCGAAGGGTCAGTGTAAAGCAACTTTATCCATGCCACGAATATTTTGGGAAACCCCATCCTGTACAAAATAGCAAACAGGTAATTCCACTCAACCGAGTCGAATGCTTTGGTGGCATCAAGGAACACGGCAGCTACAGGTAGTTCTGGCGCTATCGTGTGAATCAGAGAGAATAGGGTCCGCAAATTACTGGCCGTAGATCTACCCGGGACAAACCCAGCCTGATCCGGAAGGGCTATCCTAGTCATTAGCAGAGAGAGCCTATTGGCAAGTACTTTTGCCAGTATCTTAGCGTCGCAATTTATCAAAGAGAGAGGCCTATACGCATCGCAGTCAGCAGGATCTTTACCTGGTTTCAGCAACGAGGTGATCACCACCTCCCTCATTGAGCCCGGCAAAATTCCCACCTCCAGAGAGTCCTCATAGACCTCCTTGAGCACAGGGGCCATTATATCAATATAACATTTATAAAATTCCGCCGGCAGCCCATCTAGGCCTGTCGCTTTACCATTATTAAGTGACATAATTGCTTTGCGTATTTCCTCTAGTTCAAACGGGGCTCCAAGGAACTTCCTATGGTCTTCACTCAACCAGCATAATGCCACGTCATCTAGAAAATATCCCAATATGACCTCCCCATCGCAGTTTGCAGCATATAACTCCGCATAGTGTGCCGTGAATAGGCCTAAGATACCTTTTGTGTCCTGGCGCATGACACCTGCCGGGGTACGTATCTCCAATACGTGTGTATTGCATCGCGGATGTCGAGCAACCTCTGCTAAGACTCGACCCGGTCCCTCCCCCTCGCAGTATCGCCGAGCCTGCCAATGCTTACCTCTGAACTTGGCCTCTCTATCTGCCTCCTTTTCATATTGCATGAGCCGTTCTCTAAATTCTTTATGTTGGAAGCCCATCGGCTCACGGGCCATCCTAGATTCCAGCTCCTTAAGTTCTATCTCTAGTTTCGTAAGCGCCCCTCGTATGGCTGTCAGTACCCCAAAGCTCTTTGATATGTAGTGTCCTCTGACCGTCACCTTAAACGCTTCCCAGATGGTATCCACACTATCTACCGAACCCTTGTTGCGTGGGAAAAACTCTGCGATCTCCTCCCCTAACTCTGTTTTAAACAGTGGATCCAAAAGTGCTGTGGGTTGCATATGCCATGTTGGTGCAGCCCTACCATAGCCCGGAACTGCCACCTGAACCAGGACCGGACAATGATCCGAATAGGACCTTGCCAAGTGCGTAACTCTGCCTAAATCAGCCACCAATCCGCGAGATAAAAAACAGTAATCCAGTCTGGCCCATGTGTTAGCATATGCCATAAAGTGCGTACCCTCCCGAAACCCAGTATGCACGAACCTCCAACTATCTATCAGACCCCCTTCCTCCAGTATACCCACCAGAGCATCCCGTGCGCTTTTGTTGTATTGCGGGCTGCCATCAGACCTGTCCAATCCCGGGGCCATTGCAACATTAAAGTCTCCCCCCCATATAATATGCATGGAACAAGTGCTCAGTATCTTTCCCCACAGCTGTGTGAAAAAAACGGGCGAATCTATGTTAGGACCATAACAGTTGACGATCGTGACGGTGCCACTACCAAGCCAGCCCCACAACAATACAAATCTCCTCTCTGCATCCGTATGCTCACCCATTCGCACAAACGGCACCGTTTTCTTAATTAAAATCGCTGTTCCCCTGGCATACCCTGAATACAAAGAGAAACTCCGCACTGCCACCCATTTGCTAGCGAAGGCATAAGTGGAACGGGGGCTAAGATGCGTTTCCTGCAATAAAGCGATTTGTATCTGATGCTGCTCTAGATAGGCCACCACCCTCCTGCACTTTCTTGCATCATTTAAGCCTCGTACATTCCATGCTAAAACTGTGAGTTTCGCCATCCGTGCAATATCAGCCATTATGCATCAACTTCGCATATCCCGAATAGCCACAGGACGCAAGGTACGACCCCCATCCCACGCATCCGTATGCATAGCCAGAGTAGCCACAGCAAACCATAGCATTGGACTTTCATGACCCCGCAAATCAGCATTACAAGCAACCTCTTCCATCACCCATCTCTGTAGGCATAACCCCCCCACCAGTCCCGAGTCTCCCTCCCCCGTACATGAACTCCCAACACCCGATCCCAATTCGAACTCCACATACCCTCCCCACTCCCACTGAAGCAAACCCCAACCTGCCAGCGATGTCCCCTCCCCTTCCCTCCCACTAGTGCCCCAAGAACTAGGGCTAATAAACTCCCCACATAACAAAGATACTCTAGGGTATTTCCCTTCGGGGATCATATCTAGGTGGCACCACTAATTCCCCTCATTATCGCCAAACTAACAATGTGACTCGCAGTCTGGCACGATGACCTAGAGGGGTGTCCGGCGCTATAACCATAGGCAACCGAGGTTCCTCAAAAGCGTACAGTTCTATCAATAGACAATGGATAATAACCAACCCACAGTATAATCAAAGAAGCATCCCATAATACGGAGGTCTCAGAAACCCTACCCCCCCACCCGCCCCCCCATTCTCACAGATAATGAGGAACAGTCAGAATGCTGAGTTCAGTGCAATGTCTTTCCCAGCCAAGATCCCCATGCGCATCGCTCGTGCACCATACTCATATAATCCTCATTCACAGTGTGCGATCAATGTTCACCCCACTCACTGTTCACCATCCGCCCTCTCCTCGTGCAGTGGTTCCGGCTCTTCCTCCGCTCCATCAGCAGGCCGGTGTGTACGCTTGTGGTGCTTGAGAAAGTCTTCTACTTGCTGAGGATTCGTGAAAAATGTCTGTCTCCCCTGATACGTGACTCTCAGCCGAGCCGGGTAGAGCAACGCATAATCCATCTGCAGGTTGCGCAACTTGGCCTTTACCGCCAGAAATTTCCTACGCTCCTCCTGGACCATCGGAGTGAAGTCAGGGTACAAGGTAAAGGAATTGCCCTCATATGATAGTGAGCGCGTGCCGCGCGCCGCCCGCAGAGCCGTATCCCGATCCCGATAGTTCAGCAGCCGGGCTATGATTGGCCTGGGGGCCATACCCGGTTTTGGTCTGGGGCCCAGGACACAATGCGCCCTTTCCACTATAAATTGAGGAGAAAAAACGTCAGAACCAATCGCCGCCCTTAACATCTTCTCTACGTACTCCTCCATTTTGCCCACATTGGTCGTCTCCGGAATACCCACTATGCGGACATTATTCCGTCTACTTCTCGCCTCCAAATCCTCGTTTTTAGCCGCTATTACTCGTAGTAGGTTGTCCATCCTGGATAGCTGCGAGGTGTGCTGCGTCATTGTGTCCTCCGAGTCCGATATCCGCTGTTCCGCTCCTTTCAGTCGTTCCTCGTGAGCATCCAATTTATGCACCACTGCATCCATGCGCGACAACATCCTATCGACTTTGTCAGCAATCGTCGCAAACCCTTGGCGCATCTCGCGCAACACATCTTGTAGGTTAGCCGCCGCGTCCGGCGAATCCCCCGCAGCCCCACTAGGTCCAGCCGGGCAGTGAAGCCCCTCTCCAGGATTGGTCGTCTTCTTGTTCGAGTCGAACGTGAGCTTGGGCTGTCTCGTGTCCGTCCTGCCCATACTGAGCGTCAGCCCGTACAGTCTATCGCCCCTGGAACATGAGCACACCACAGGTCCCCAGCCAGCAGGCCCAATATGGTACATGCAGTTGGATGTGGCCAGGAAAGGAGAGGATGCTCCAATAGCAGTGTACGATAGGCTTCCGACGCGATCCCCAGTATCAGGTCTCCGGTCCGCAGGGCAGGCAACGCTTCAGCCCCCAGCGCTGTCAGTGGCGTCGATTCTGAAAACAGGGCTCTCTTCTGTTGCCTACCGTGGACTTGAAGGGCCACAACCACCTCCAAAATGGCGACGCTCCCGTCTCTCAACCACCCAGTCCTGCTGTCCAATTCCAGCCGGCCTATGCAAGCAGTTTAAGGCACCAGAGCCCTGTGCAGCTCTCACGGCACCTCAGGCGTCCCTGAGGAGTCCCATCACATGTCGACGCACCTCAGCTGCAATCCCAGCCACCAAGTCCGGGGACCGGTGCCACGTGCACCCTCACCAGCGTGGCCCAAAACACAGCCGCAGCTTCCCCGAGAGCGTCCATGCTGGCGGTGACGATCTCCCTCTAAGGAAGTACGATGATCAACAGGCTATCCGCGCCTAAAGCCCTCTATCCCTGGCACCACGTCTCCAGTCCGCCTGCGCAGCGCCTCCACAGTATCTTGCCGTGGTTCCTCTCCACGCACCACTCCTTCATGGGGGACCACTTCAGTGCACCGTTGCCCCCGGCAAGGGGGGGGAACGAAGCCGCACCACCCCAATCCGCCAGGCAGGGCCCTGCAGAACCCGGGCACCCCCAGCTCTCGCAGCATCAGCCCACTGCACACCGAGATCTGCCAACACTCCAATGGGGGGGGGAGCCTCGCCGCAACCACTCCCAAGAATGTTTTTCCTCCGAGCCACAAAGCTCCGACTGTCCCAACGGCGTAGCGCCTCCGGGCGCGTCTCTCACCGCCCTCGATCCGTAGGCCTACCTCCGTGCCCACCACCGCGGCCTCACGTAGGAGCCGCAGCCTGTCAATCGCCTCGTGTCCTCAATCCCGCCGGTCCGTCGGAGCCGTCGGGGCGCCTCTCTCCCAATGTAGTGCACCGATGTCGCTCAAACTCAGCCAGCCGCCGTCGGGACCCACAGGGAATCGTCTTGTGCGGTTACAGCACCAAATGATCGCCGTTGGAGGATAATTAACCGGATAGTTGTCGCCGAACTGCGGGAGCCTTACACGAAGGCTGCCATTCGCTAGTGCGCCACCTAGGGTCCCTATTATACAAGGAACTTTGCAGTGCTTTTGAAACCACTGCCCTGTTACAAAATTACCCCCACTAACAAAAAAACAAAAACTGCCCCCAAGCCTACAGGCTCCCTGGGAACCACCAGCCCGCCACAGGGTGCCCAGTAGGGACATGCTGGTCTTGGTGGTGCTCAAAAACACACAATGTCTTACTGGCCAGTCCACCAGCACTGACCGGTGTGCGCATACTGTGGCTACGTGGATGCAATATTCCACATAAAACAATGGCAATGAATGTGTTATTCACATTACCTATACAATGGCTAGACCGCTAGAAGCGTTGAACCTGAAATGTGTGCTCTTTAAGAATAAATTCGGAGGTTTTTCAGCAGGATATTTGAAAATCTTGTTTCAACCTGTTTTGTCTATGGCACCGCAGCTCACAGGAGTCACAATGACTGGCTCCGCCACAAGGGGGGTCAGAGAGTCAAGATTCTAGTCTAGTCAATGTGACGACTCAGTCAGACTCACTCTCACACTACCAACCGTGGCCCCGGCTGAGATCCGAGCAAAACCAAAGGAAATGATGGACGGAGTGTTGAACATTGCAAGCACTCCCCCCAGTCAACTGATCTGGGTTTAATCCATCACCGTTATTTAGCCCACTCTGCCACCCCAGTTCAGACATGGCCATATGCAAATCAGTCTGACCCTTTGCCTCATGGGAACAGTCCAGCCCGAACTGCCAATCCATGTCTTCCCTAGACCGGAAACAAGCTTCCTAGGACCGGTTTCTGGCATTTCAGCCGTCTTCAGCCAGGCTTGCTTGAATCCACTGGCAAAGTGAGAAAGGGACTCACGTCTGAGCATACCCTGCCAACTTATGGCGAACAAAGCAAAACCAAAGGAAATGATGGACGGTGTGTTAAACATTGCAAGCATTCACCCCCAGTCAACTGATCTGGGTTTAATCCATCACCGTTCTTTAGCCCACTCTGCCACCCCAGTTCAGACCTTCCGACTCAGTCAGAGAGTGACAATTAAGTGAAGCAAGTCACTCACTGCCTGGTCGGGACTGGGAGTCTGTTCTCAAACTTGTGTTGAAGTCAGTCACTCACTCTAGAGACTAGTGACACCCTGCACCCATGCCTCCCACGCAGCAGGCACAAATCCAACTCCGAGGCCAAGTTGCATCTCACACGTTCTTTGCAGCAGGCATATTAACCCTCTGCACTACTTTAGATAAAGACAAACCCCCCTCTCTTTCAAACAGGGACATTAATAAATCACCAGAGTTAACTTGACACTTTTATTGTTGTCCAAAAAGTGCTTATTATACAAGGAACTTTGCAGTGCTTTTAAAATTGCTGTACTGCTACAAAACCGGCCCCACTAACAAAACCTGCCCCCCACCCTTCCAGCCTCCAGGGTAAATGCTGGCCCCCACACAGCTATGGAAACATTTGGCCATCTCTGCAACATTCTTAGAAATCGACACAGTAAGCTGTGTGCTGTCTGCATATGTTACAGGAGTAAAGCTGAAAGATTGAATTAGTTTTGTAAATGGGACCATATAGATATTAAACAAAGTAGGGCTCAATGATGAGCCCTGTGAAACCTCACAGGTTAACATGAAAGACATAGAAACCAAGTCCCTCAAAATTAATGAATGTTCTCTCTGAGAGAAAAAGGAATGGAAAATACCACACCAGGCACCACATTCTCAGCTCGGGTTGGGTGCAGCAGGGGCACCATCCTGTGCACTTACACACACATGTGTAGTTAGTCACTGTCCCATCATGTGCTTCATGCTCAGTCACTCAGCTTCTTGGCCCAGGTCTGCAGCAGATACAGACAATGTATCAAATCAAGGATTGCGCCAGCCGGCCTGGCCTGGGGTCACCATAGCAACTGGTGAGATGAGTTCTCTTTCCCACCCAGGCTCAGTTTGCAGGCCATCATGATGTTTCCGCAGGTAGAGCTACAGCAAAGCAGTGCGATCAATCGCTGCTCATGCTTTGGCTGATTTTATGCCACCAGAGCGCTTGCCAAGTCTGCCAAACAGCCAGGGGGCCAAGCAAGGTGGCAGGGGTTGCAATGAGTGGCTTAGTGCTTGCAGGTGTGACCCCTAATTGACAACCATGGCTGTTATGCAGGGCCATCTATGCTCATTCTTTGTGTTTCTGTCTCTTTGAAAGACTTGGCTCTGCTTTCGGAATTGATTCTTTCCTACTTCTCTATTTTCTCCTTGTAGCTTTTTAGATAGGGCGTGTGCTTTTGCGTCAGAAAAGTGTGCCTCTTGTTGAATGTGAGAAAATGGCTGTTGGACAGGTGAACAGTTATCCTTAAAGGCAATTCAGGCTGATATTTCACTTCGCAGAATCATAAAAGGTCAGGAAAGAAACAGGTTCTTTGTTGGCTTTTTGAAGTTGGATGGAAAGCAGCCAGACCTCCTGTCAGGACAGCCAATTGGCAATTCCCACCAGACAGAGATGTGTACTTTTTCTGCAAATACCCTTTCTATTACGGCTGTTTACGAAGTGATAAACTACCTGTGCCTTTCAACATGATTACCACACTGTCTATAATGCATATCTATAAACCTTCACTGGGATAAGCACGAATAAGATGCCCATTGCCTTTTCAGTACCCAGAAGCCAACCGTGAGCTGGCTGCCAGTAATGTGCTTGTAGAGAAATTAGTGAAACAGCATCTAGCTAACCAATTTCCCGCTAACTAATTTCTCTACAAGCATCAAATGCCTCTTTGAATAGCAGTTTGTTCCTAGAAAGGAAATAGTTCTCCAATACACACTTCCCACACTTTCAGTTTAGGTCCCTAAGATCTATAAATGTAAATGTGATGTGCAGAGAGCTCCACACATGTAGACTTCTGCTTACGTCTGGATGAAGGTCCCTGCTCACACAGTACCCACCAATTCTGGGCAGTCATCTCAACCCAGTATGGGTCTCCACTCCCTTGCAAAAGGGGGCTTAGAATTATATGGCAAATATTAGGACCATATAGTTCCTATTACTATCTTTACAACTGGATTTATGATCTTCGCCTTTAGGTGGTAAACTCCAAAATAGAGGAGGTTATCTTTGTCTCAACAATAGAAAAATCGGAATGGGAATCATAGTCAATCAGCATTTAACTGAGCTCAGTCGTACGTACCTGACTCACGCTAATCCACAAAACACATAGATTCAGCTGAGTCTCTCATCCCTCCCCTCTTCTCCTTGGACTATGTAAATGTCAGGACATTGTTCTGCCTCTGCAACTCCCAGAATGCAGCCAGCCCAATTAAAAAGGGAGAACAACTTTGCTTAAGAGAAGGCAAACCTTTGATGCTGATCAATACAGGGAATAGCACAGTCTGCTTCTAGACACCTTCAGCGGAGTGGAAAAGATGGCCATGTGGCAGGCATTGGCGGACTCTGTCAATGCAAATGGCCAGACTGTTATGGAGAATCCCAGGGTTAGACCTGGTGAGAAACTATGGGCCAGATGTATCAAATATCTGGTCCCCAAATGCTTGTCACTAATTGCTGTCAGTATTTTTCCAATGAGTAAAAATGTCTAAGAACCGAACTATGGGCCTTATTAGGATGGCGATTTGATCCCCACCAACAGGCCATCAGTCCGACCGTCATTTAGCATAGCGGTCTGACTGCCTCATTAGGATGTGGTTGGTCGTACCATTGCGGTTGAAGCAACCGACTGACTCCATGAGCCTATCGGGCCATCAGTTAGAATGTATTCACTGCCAAACGGATTACGTGGACCCTTTCCATCAGCCTTTCCATGGCTGTCCAACTGCCATGGAACGGCTGTCTTAAAGGGACTTTGAGGGGCCCCTAGCGGGGCCCTTTTCCCCTGTGGGCCTCCGCTATGAGTCTGGGGGACAAATGCTGTGCCCCCTAAACATACGTGCCCCATGTGCCAGGCACCACATGGGTATGGATGTTTCAAAACATCCACTTTTTACAGCTGCTTGTGCTGCAGCCCTTTTCCAGTCCACAGCATAAGCCTCAATGGAAAAGGTGATGTTTTCGACCGCCTACACGGCGGTTGCATCGAAATTTGTTGGGTGGAATCGCCGACTACATGTCGGTCGATTTCCAACCCGCTGCGATAGTAGTCAGACGATCATCTGACCGCCATTGTAATTAGGCCCTATGAAATAATGTCAGTTCCTAAAAATCAAAATCGAGTCGTAGTGGGTCAAAATCTGGCTTAACTCATGAATAATAATGAGGTAGGTCACAAATTACAACACAGTATCTTTAGAGGCCATCCCTGGGATGGTTGCCTGCTGGGGCTAGAAGAACATTTTGTCTTTGATTGCCTTTTAATAAAGTAAACCTTTTTTAAAATGTGGCCCGTTTACCGTAAAGGAAATACAACTGTGTTTAAAAAGGAAAGTGTTGGTTTATTTATGAGTTGGCAAATGGTCCTGTGGTACACCACCTAACTATTCAACAAAGTTTTTGTTTGTACATTACATTAAATGCATTATAATTAAGGTTCCCTGTTTTCCTTACTTACGGATTTTTACAGATAAATACAGACAGAAAACAATTGGTTTCGGTCTGCATTTATTTTCAAATGTGAATAAATACAGAAAATTGTGGTTCTTTTAAGTGAATCTCCGTGCTGTCTTTCATTACTTATAGGCCAGCAGCTGAGCAGATAGATAGCATGGGAAATGAAAAAAACAGGATGAAATTTCTTTAAATAATAGCATATGTCAACATACATTTAGGGTATAATGCTAGTATTTACCAGTGGATGTATTGTTATGAAAGATTTGACAACCTAAATAGCTAAAACACGACAGATATCAAAGTGAGTGTGTGTCTATAAATATGGAAATGTACAGTTTGACAATTTCATGTATGTGTAGAACACAAAATAAATATGGATTAAATACAGATAAAAGGACCCAAAATAAATATGAATAAAAACAGACTGAAATATTGAAAAAATAAATACCATACAATCGGGAGCCCAAATTATGGGGCGCATTGAGTGCTGGGATGTGAGGCAGTGTGCTCCTACCATCTTTTTGTTTTTCCTTTTTTGTTGGTGGGCTTGGGACGGATGTGTGGTCCTCTGGTCTCAGAGAAAGTGTAACAGTGGACATGGACACCTGCTCTCCTTCCTCCTGGTGTCTTAGTTCTGCATGTGACAAACGCCTGGGATGAAAAGTTTGGAGGTGCTTCTTCATCCCTGATTTTTCCAAATGAGTGATTTCTTCCACTGCCATAGCAAAAGTTAAGATTGCTCAACTTGCAATGGTTCTGCCATGCTGAAGTTCTTTGTGGCACCTTCTGGAATTGTAAACAAATTGCCAGACAAAAGGCTCCTTAGTTGGTCATGGAGTCTCTTCCTCATACACTTACAGATCAACAGGCCTGCCCTTCGCTGATGCCTTGTTTAATAACAGTTTTGGTCCCTCAGAAAAAGTCAGCAAAACAAAGTAAAAGATCAGGGCTGTGAAAAGGATGCGCACACATCCAAGGGCTCTTTCCAGATGATGGTTAATGGGAAGGTTCTACCTGTCTTTAAAGGAAGAAAGAAAGTGTCTTAGTTCAGCCAATCAAGAGTCTTTTTATGTATTAGTGTAGGTTTCGCAGTACTCACACGAGCTTACCGCAGTATAACTGTAGGAACAGAAAAATCACAAAACGTGACATTTTTCTACAGCAGGAACTGATGTAATACTAATAATGTGATGCTGCCAGTAAGTCACTGGATTTATATTCAATCTGTGATAAGTCTGTCATTGTTTACTCAGCTTTATTTTTTCCGGTGGTATCGCAGTACTTCGGAGGTACCCGAAACAGGGAGTAAAACTCACTCTGACTTCCTGTGGAGAGTTTTTATTGGCTTGGGCAGAATCACGAAAGTACCTCAACACCACATAATGTATATAAATTGTATTATTTATAACTTACATAATTTTACTTTAAAAATAGAGCAAATAAAAAAATATTTGACTAATCAAATAACAAATATTAATTCACTAAACAAACCAAGGTTAAAGCAACATTATAATTAGGATTGCAATAATATGTTAGTTTATATTTTTTTAAAACCTTAGAAATTCACTGAAAAAAATCAAAGATTAAAGAGAAGTTATAGTTAGGTGAAAATGACAGTAAAACAATATAATTTTAAATTAACAAAACCACTGAACATTACAGTTATAGTTATCTCAAGTAACTATAACTTATTACCTTAAGCATCCATAACTTCACCCTCATCATGCACTGCTAATTACCTCAAATAGCACAACTCTGATGACTTGTTCTATGACATCATTAATAACACTACTGCAACATCTGAAACAACATCATTGATGACAGCACTGTGAATGGCAGCAGTAAATAAGGTGTAGTCTGTCAGTTTAAGAATATATAAAATCTCAAATGTGTAAAATAATGTTGGAAAGGCACTTTTACTGTCAGCTGATTGGGATGAAGAGTCTGATACCTAAGACATACTAGCCACAAGTTAATGACTGCCTGCAATCTAGTGAGAAACCCTATCCATCTCCAATTACCCATGCTTCTGGTCACTACAACGCTAAAGAATTAGTAGGGGTTGGTGGAGGAAAAAGAGGAAGAGGAGATTGTTGATCATACACAGGAAAACATCTCAACAGCACCTCATGGTTGGCTATCAGTCTGCCTTCCTGCCTATTCCTATGGGTTGCAGTGTGAACCCAGCTAATGAACAAATGCTTGTATTGGCTATCCCCTCAAACCATATCTCAACTTAGGGCTCCGCCATTTCACACCCCTTCTCCACCCTAGTTGACTCCTCTGCTCCAGTTTTCAACATAGGTGCAGCGTGGGTCTTGTCTTCATCTATTGAGGGCACAGTACCATTTGCGAAGAGATCTACTCCTCTAATCAGCAAGCTCCCTTCCACAACCTCCCACATGCCAGCCCTAATCAGGGAAGTTTGTGGGGGTGTGGGTGAATATCTCAATCTCTGGTATCCAGCCAAGTTCAAATAAATCAAGTCTGGTCTACATTTTTTCTTATAAAATGAAAAGGAGTACTCTATTATGTACACACTACTCAGTACTATGTATTAAGTTACAAATAAATGCAATTTGGTGGGGGAAATACATAGGGGGATACAGATCTTAACAGTAAGCTTTGAACCCTAAATTTACAATACACCTCCTCACATATAATAGACAAAATATAATGTAGTGTAATGCTCAAAAGCCAGTCCCACTGGCTTTGTCAGGGTGTCACCAAAATAATAAAGGCAGAAATTTATCAATGATAAGCCAAGGCAACACAATTAAACCACTAAGACTAGTACTATCTTACAGTGATAGTCATTAACTTTGTCATTAACAATAGAGTATGTAAGTACAACAATTCACTGTCAACTTTGTTTTTGTTTATTTCAAGGAGTGCTTGGAATAAGCAAAGAAAAACATCTCCTACTCCAATCAATGTAATCCCCTAAGAGAGTTAGGGTGTCATCTAGAATCAGTGAGTTCACGGGGCTCCACTGCTCTCTGCCCCCCCCCCACAGCACCATACTTGCACTGTGGTGCCCTGCCCTTCTTGCAACCAGTTATTCAAAATAAGCAGTAGGGCATGCCTTTGCCCTCAAGTTGTTTGTTTTTTAAAATGGTGACCACAACAAAATGCCTTTTGTTTCTTTCTTCTTTCTAGAAGAGCTGAGAAGTCCCAGACAGGGCATCCTGTTTTACTTTGTTGTTCTTCTATCCTACCCACACGGACCGCAAGCAGGGCTGGCTTTGCTGGATGCCTCCCTCTCCTCCAAAACATGGCCAGAGAGAGCAGGGGGTGGCACCCAGAAATACTTGGGAGCATGGCGAATGAGCTCCTTTCCCTTCTTTGGTTCCAGGGGAGATGGTTGTCCCGGGAACGGTTGGATTTCAAGAGCAAGGCATTACTTATTGCTTTTTTCCATGTTATTTTGGTCTTTTTATAATTCCCAGGGGAGATGGAACATAGTTATTAAAAATAAAGGTGGGGCACACACCCTCTCACAGATCATTTCCACCTAGGTCTGTGGAGAGATTGGAGGCTGCTGGAATTTTTTTAAGGGAAATCACAGCAGGGCGCCACGCTGGCCTGAACCTAGCCAGTCTCCTGAGAGGACACACTTCTCTCCCTTGATTTTCTGGCCCATTGGGCCCAATAAAAAGATCTTCTTTTTCCCCTATTGGTGGCCTCTTACATTTCTTGGAGTTGTTTTTCATGACTGCTCTCCTTCCAGTGAGGGATAGCTGAGGGCCTGGCTTCTACCTCTCACTTTAAAAGGCCTGCACTACATCAGCACCTGTCCATGAATTATCCATGTTGTGACAATCTACCTATGCTTATATACCAGGCTGAGCTGGATTATAGTCAAAGTTGTGTTCTGCCTGCACACATGTGCATACCTACCTGTGTATGTGTTCAAGTGCATCCAACCCAAAAGCTGTTTTAGATGGTGGACCCTAGCAACTAGCACTACCAGCAAAAAAGCAAAAAGCAAAAGTCTAGGGGGTCAAATGGGTCAGAACCTAGTTTCCTACAGTAGCTGAAGCATGTGACTTTACTTTCAAACATTAGCCATTGTCTATATTCTACATGTTGAAATATTAGCCTTAGCACAAGATACCACAAATTACTCAACCAATGCCACCCTTATGTTCACTTATGGTGTAAACAGGTGTATAGATATGAGTTAATGATCAAGAGATGATGACTGATGAATGAGCATGCATGGCTAATTTCTTGATTTGTGAAGGCGGATACTTCTATCTGCTTATAATGGGGTCTATTCACGGCGGTAAATCTATACATGTGAATTTACTACAAGTAAATGTACTCATGCACTTTTAAGTAATTTTATTACTTTTGGCTATTCACCATTTATGACAGTAAAGTTACTAAAAAGTGTGTCTCCACTCCTTGAAATAGAGGGTGGAGTGATAAAAAAACCTCAAAAGTGGCATAAAGATATTGCTAGTAGTGACTTTACAACTGGATTTGACATTCTGCACACTTGGTAGCGACCGCCGCAATCAGGCTAAATAGAAAATTCAAAAATATATTACACTTTTCAAGAAGATACAAAATACATTTTTAACTTAACTATTAATCTTAATTCAGTTTTATATTTGTTTTAAAAGTACAATATTATAAAAATATAACACCATTAATAACTTCATTTTAATTTTAAAATGTTACTGGTTTGAATTTGTTAAATGAAAAATAATTTATTTTTCTGAAGCGTAATTAAAACAAATCTGACCTAAACCAAAAAAATATATTTTTTGTAATGCATTTACAATGATTAAAAATGTTGAATAAAATGTATTAAAGTGATTTAGTTATTGTTTAATAAATATTTAAGTTATATAACAATTACAAATCATAAATAAAATGACTTAAAAAAATTAATAACTATGTTTCATTTACAGGCAATTGCTTTAACATCAAATATAATGCATTTATAATATTTAAATAGTTAAAATAATTTCATTTATTTAAACATTAGTTCCTATAGAGCTTTATTTTATGTCCCTACCTCCATTATTTTCTGAGATGATGTTGCAGTACCAGCAGTTGACCATGGGTGGAGCTGGAACTATTCCAGCTCTGAGAGGGAGTACATTTAGGACTGCTTTGTTCCTTATTGTCTGCAGTAACTATAGAAGTGTAGTTTGTGAATAGCAATAGACTGACTCTTTTGTGGGTGGGTTCATGTTTCTCGATAAAACCCACCCTAGCCCTCTCTTAACCCCTCCCTACTCCTCCCAAAACCCTTCCTCTTTAGTAGTAAATATTCCATATTTTCCAGCCACTCCCACTGTCCCTGGCCCCACATTCACTACTCCGCAGTTGGGGCAGAGATCTCTGCACTGTAAAGGTAGGCGAGGCGGAGGTGTTAAAATTGCATACACGTCAGTGAATACAATTTTTGTAGTAAATTAGTATATCAAACAAACATAGACTCAACAGTTAAAAACATGTTACATCTATCAAAACATATCATAAAAACAAGTTTAAAAGAGAAAAAGAAAATTAAAAATCAACAAACTCATACAAGTTTACAATTTTTTTTTTTTTAAGTAAAGTGCATTGTATTATTATTAGTGCTTTTAGTACAAGATGAGCAATATCCTCAGGGTTTGGGCAATGTGCCTATAATCAGAAATCCAAAGCTATCATTTTTAGGTTCCTATTTAATGTTTACGAATCATGTGCAGGTATTGTTCCAAATCTAATGTTCCATGTCCCGTTTAAGTACCAAGAGATAGCAAACAGTAATGTTTTGCACCCCAATTCTTGCAAAGAGCTATAATCCACTTCTTATGAGGCAGTATGTACTTTGGAAAAAAAGAAGAAAAATGTGGCTCTGTTTCTATTTGGCTAGGGCAATGGGGACAACATTTTGTAGATTGGCCTATATTAACCCACTTTGCAGTAAAAGATCTTAACTGGAGGGTACCACATTTAATTTGCACATAAAGACATTTAGCCAAAAGTGGAGAAATCCTGTCCATATAGGTCTCAAATGTAGGGATACATTTATAGAGTAAAAATGTACCTGATGCATTTCCTTCAGGGTATTCATTCCATATCTGGATCAATCCAGTCTCCCGGTAGTTTTTCTTTAATTCCTTTTGTTATTGTGGTAGGTGAATCCTAAACTTCCCCCATCTTAATCTTTCCACAAATATTTTTTTACGTACTTCAACAATCGGGTACGAGTTTTTTTATCACATGAAATTAATTCCACAATGATACTCTATATATGAACAGCTCCATCGTTGACCAGAGCTGCAACCAATATAGCATTAGCTCTAAAATGACTACCTGATATATGTTGTTAAGTCCTAAATCAAATCTCAGTGGTAATAAAGGGGTGCTTGTTGGAAAATTACACAAAGTCCTTATATATGTATTTTCTATTGTTGTTAGTGCAGTTGCATCAATGTACCCCTATGTCTCAGCCCCATAAGAGGATGCTGGCAAGCCATAGCCTTATAGCCCTTGAGAGCAGGTGACACAGATCCTCCAATTGTGGCTTTTAACTTCCTCCTAATTTCCAATGCTCTTTGGTTAGAATGGTTTTACTGTTATCCAACTGGGAGCTCCAGGACATAGTATCAGTCAGCCTAACTCCATCATATTCGAAGACTTTACCTGCTCTACCTGGGAGCTCCTGGTCATCAACCTGCCTCTAAAAGATCAAGTGGTTAATTGCCATGTACTTAGATTTACTCAGGTTTAGCTGTAATCCTCTGGATGCACAAATGACTTAAAATGAATCTAATACAAATTGGAGAGCCATGGCAGTTCTGGATATAAGGAGAGAGTCATCTGTGAACCTAAGGAGTGGGTTAGGGATTCCTGCGGATTGAGGTGCATCGTGCTTATACTTGGATAACCAGTTCTTTACCCCATTAATAAGGCTAAACAATGTTGGCATGAGCACGCTTCCCTGCTTGATCCCCCCAATTTTATTGGGATCCTATCAGTGAGGTCTCCCCCCACATTCCACCTCACTTTTGCACAGGATTCTTCATATAGGATTCTCAATATACAAAGGAGATCATTAGGGATTTTGTAGGGCTTCTAAACCTCTCAACAGGTTGTCACTTGGAACAAGGTCAAAAGCAGCTTTCAGGTCAATAAGTGCTGTGTGAAGATGATCATGTTTCAGGGAACATATTTTTAAAACAGAGGACCTGGTCGAGAGTACTGACCCTAATCCCGAAGCCCGCCTGTTTATCCATAAGGATGCTATCATTTATCCAAATTTGAAGTCTAGCCAGGACCTGCCTACAAAATAATTTCTGACTACTGTCAATTAGGCGTATAGGCCTCTAGTTAGCTGGTACATCCCTGTTCCCCTTACTATATTTCGGGATTATAATCGCCCCTTGCCGAGTAGAGAGGATAGCCATGCCCATCATGATGGATTAATCAGTGCATTTAAGTAAGACACCCAAACGTCTGGTTGTGGGAGATACAAGTCCCCGGTAATGCCGTCCATCTCGGATGCTTTTTCTTTCTTCATGCGACTGAGGGCTTTGCCTGTTTCATCCACGACAAAAATATCATTTTCTTCACTGTCATTTGTAGTAGTACTACTAAAAATATTACCAAATGCTGTTTGTGAATAGGCCCCATAGTTTCTTATTTTAAAATGTTAATAAATAAAGTGTAATAATGTATACATGAAAAGCACACCTTAAACATCTTTTTATTTTCCTATTTTTCTGTATCTTGTGTTCATATTATTTCTTGCCTCCATTAATTTCTATGAGAGTGTCCAGTGATTTGGCATGAGTGATGTTTGACTCCAAGGCTTAGGTGGAGTAGATTTTAGCCTGCTATTATTTTATGGTACCACTGTAGTATAAGGAAGTGTAATTTTAGTCTTTTCTGCATGTGTTTAAGTATTAGCATGTGCCTCTTTAAACTCCTTTTTAATTTACCTTATAACCACCCATTTGATAGTAGGCTTTCCACATTTTCCTGCCAATCTCCCTTGTCACATGCACATTTACACCAATAAAAGACATCTCCACATGAGGAGTTCTCCTCCCGTGAGGAGGAAAACTTAACACACAATGTATAGTGCAGGTGTAGGTGGTCATCTTAGGTTGGAGGTTTGGGTGTACTTTATGTAGCACTACTTGGGTGCATGCACCCTTACTATTTGGTCAGTATGTCAGAATTATCAATCTGCACATGGTCGCTAGCTTTTAGCATTGTGGGTTGAGGACACCACCATAAGTAAACATCCAAAACTTGAAGTTATGAAGATTTTTAATAGGTACACTTCCTTCCTGGATGTAGTCAGGGATGTGTTTGTATTTAAGACGGGATTAGCCCATATGCAGGATTGGAATGGGCATGGAACACCCACCAAATTGTTGGGATGTAACATAAAGGAGTAACAAACAAGTACAATAATCAAATACAGATACACTTGAGCATGAGGTTTCTGCTTGCTGGAAGCAGGGCCGAAATAGGAAACCAGCCCTGTGAAAAAGAGGTGTGGGTGGTAAACTCAGTTCCGCCGGCGGAGTTCACAGAGTTTTTGTCACTCCGCACTGTGCTTGGAGGCAGAGTTTGGTATAAACGTTACCTACACCACGTAACGGAGTTTACTGGCACCCACCACTATTTTAAGCCTTTCCCATGAAAAAACAGTGAGTGTAACCAATAGACAGTGTAACACCTTTCTGTTTGAGAAGCTGTGCCAATCGGCACTCACCCGAGATGCGGTGAGAGAGACCAGCTCAAAGTGTAGAGCTGCTTCCTTATGCCATGCCACTTGATTCCTCCTAAGTATACAGTGAAAGTGAATAGAAACTGTAAATGCGGTGTTACATTTAATGTAAACAAGGATTATTGTGTTCATGCTTCCTTCCACACTCAAAATTGTGCTACTCTGACAATCGCTCCTGCAAGCAATTTGACACACTTGCTTCTAATTGCCTGCTGTAGAGAAAATTGCACAGTTGAATAATTAAGCTGTGCCTGGCAGTGAGTATGGCGACAGGCTCCTAGATCCTCAGCTGAACCACTAAAAGAGCACCGTCTGAGGTAACAATACAATCTCCCTAAAAACTAAAGCCCATCAGCACTGTTTTTGTGAATGGTTAGACAACGACATGCTTGTGGGAGGGACCAACTGGTGCTGTTCTGCCGCTGATCACACAATAGACACTAATTATCACATTTATGTGTCTGATTACTTCAAAGTTAATGTCATTCATCACTGGTAGACCCCCTGCCCACACTGCTGGCTGCCCAGGAAAGGAGAAGAGGTCAGCTTCCCTCCTCATGCTGTTAAACAAATGCAGAGTGGGTGGAGAGTCCTGCTTGGACTGGAAGGAGACCTAGGATCTTTTTACTGCAGTTTAGTTGTGTGTGCCGCTGAGCCAAGTACACCATCAGCAGAGGGCTGGGCTGCAGCCAGGAAGCTGTGTACTGCACACAGAGAGGGGGAGAGAGAGAGAGAGAGAAAGATAGAGAAAGGGGGTGCGAGCGTGCTTGGGTACAAACCAGAGGCTGGCGGATCACACAGAGGCTTATCTGAGCTTGCACATTTTACACATCCAAGGAGCAGAGGACAGATCCCACTTCACTGAACGGAGAGCTCACTGATTGCCATCCAGTGGTAGGGATGCTGGAACACTGGAATTGATGGAGCATAGACGGGCATAAAGTGAACTCTGCCCCCAGTGAAAGGAGTGTCTGTGCCCTTGTATCCCTCCTGCCCTGGGGAGTGCAGGAAAGTTCTGAAAGGAGACAAAGGGGGCTCATACCCCAGCTGACGCACATTAGCTCAGAGAAGGAGGGTGCCTGTGATTTCTGCCTGCATTTCCTTTGTTGTTGTGACTCAGCAGCTCAGATGTCAGGAAGGGAGGAGAGGGTGCCTCAGCGGCAGCCAGTATGTTGCTGGCAATGTTGAGATGAGTGGAATTTATTTAAAGTTAACCCCCAAAAATGGGCAGCATGACTCATACCACCCAATGAACATCTTCTGCCATCTCAGCATTCATAGTATCTATGTGCGTGCACGCAGTATGTGCAGGAGTAGGCATGGGAAGCTCTATGTCTCAGCACCGAATCCAGTTAGATGAGCAGGAAGAATGGCTTCTGGACTGTGTGCATGTGTGAGGTAGGTGGTGTGCTGGGCTTTGTGTAGCCAATAGGTAGATATGTTCTCTGTTGTGTGGAGCTGAGGAGTACTGTGCTCTGTCTGAGCCATGCATAGACGAGGGTAGCAGTACTCGTTCATATGATGCATTTATTTTTCTACTATATTTCATTTTGATTTTACATCGATCAGGGGGTTGCTAAACACTTCACCTTGAGCAAAATATGTGTTCTGATTTGTGCAGGTAACCAAAGGACAGATTGGAATATATAAGCTAAGAGATTTCAATATGAGTGAAAGCAGCAGCCCAGATATTTTGGGGTGGGCAAGTGGAGCAACTCTTCCCGCTCGTGGAACTTTGCGGAATTCCACAGAGTTTTTTTACAACTCTGTTTAATTCCATGTAGTTCAACTCCACGAGCTCCACCCACCCCTAGTCGAAAATGGTCAAACCAGTTGTGGTGTTCCTTCGAACGGTTAAAGAAGAAACATACCAAGGGAGAGTCGTACTCCCCTCTTCAGCCTTTCTCCATCTGCTATAGAATCCTCCTCTCAAAAATCCAGACATCACAATAAAAACATTCTACTGGAAATGTTCTGGTAATGACATACTAACATTCCCTTCATACCCAAATTAAGCTAACATAAGAACACTACATTACTTCTTCCCTTAGAGAAACTCCCACAAAAAAAATGAATCAACTATTGAACTAAAGCAACACCAAAAAAAGACATAAAAGCAACCCAAAAAAAAATCCATTAAATAAAGATCTAACACAGCATACAAATGAAACATAACATTTCAAAGCAATTTATTTTATACCCTTTAATAGTGTATAAAAGTAAAAAAATTATTACAGAATAAAAATTATAACAAATCATGAACCACGGGCTAATTCCTAAACCTGAGTGGCACTTACCTGACTCTACTGCTCCTGCAAACTTCAACACTGGGATTTTGCTGAGCTTTAGACACACACTTCCAGTTCTTCACAACACTCGTACCTTGAGTAGGAGACCCCTCAGTGACATCTTCACATCCAGCTCTACTCGTAATGCTTCCATCAACAACATTCAAATTGCCGGAATCGAAACGAAGCCTACATCTTACAACTCCTCTGTAATTGACCTGACTTACATGGTTACAACTGACAAAAACCTTCTCTGCTTGGATTTAGCTTCCACAACATTTCTCTTTAACGTGTAATCAATTTCCTGCATTTCTACTCCAAATTTCAACTACCTACTCATCCAGCTTAGGCAATGTTTGGTAGTAGGTTTCCTACCTCAAGCAACTCAAATGGGGACACCTGAGTAGAAAAAGGGGTACTGGTGCCGTGAAACCATAACACCAAGCGCACCGCGTTAAACACAACACACTGGTTGGCAATAGCCCACTGAATACATTGAACTAACAGCCAGTTCATACGCTATACATTACCATTGGTTTGAGGATGATATAGTGATGGTTTCAAATGCTTAAAATCCCCAGATTTGAAAAACTTGTCTACTACCTCATCCACAAATTGCACACCATTATCAAAAACTACAGATTGAGGAAAACCTTCTCGGAAAATATTATCTTTCAAAAATTCAAAGACAGCTTTGGTTTGGCTCTGTAACAAACAATAACTCTGAATAATTGGAATACAACTCAACCACCATCAATACAAACCAGTACTGACTAGGTATATTACTGAAGCGACCAACCAGGTCAATACCAACCTTCTCCCAAGCTTTAGATGGGCATTCAATAGCCTGTAATGGTGTTTTTGTACCAAACTCTTCTCAGAATTGGCACAAATAATGCACTCCCCAACAAAATGATTTCACTCTCTGTCCATCGAAGGCCAACACATTGTCTGCTTTAACTGTCGTTTAGTAAACATGCATCCCAAATATCCCTTGTGAGCTACCTTGAGCAACATATCCATCATACCAACACTGGGTACTAATTTCTCTGCTGTGAGCAAAACTAAGCCCATTGAAACTGACAATTCATCACACACTTTCCCAAAAGGTTAGCACGAACTCTCAATCAATTTTTCTGTGGGCCACCCATTAGTCACATACGCCATGACTATCTTCAGGTTCTCACCCGTCATCATTTAAGCTTTCCACTCAGACTCTAAAATAGCACACATGTTCTCAAGATCCAAAATGGCAATTAGAGAGTTCTCAACCAGTTGATCTTCAACATCATCCACAAACACAGTTTCTGATTGAAACTTGGACAGAAAGTCTGCTCTTACAATATTCATTCCACGGATGTGCACTATATCGAAATGGAATGGCAAAGGTTTAGTGGATAGCGTTGAAATTCTAGTAGTCTGTTCTTTAATTTAGTCACCACTCAGGATAGCCACCAGAGGTTTATGATCTGTGTTCACAATAAACTTAGTGCCTCAAATATAGGGTATGAACTTCTGCAACTTTGGGTCAAAGGGTTTGAGAATTATGGTACTTACCAACTGCTTTGTTATGCAGTTAAAAGACTCCTGGCAAATAGAACCTCACCTAAATGGTGCATTCTTCTTCACAAGCATGGTTAAAGGCTTGAAGTGTGAAGCATAGTCTGGAAGAAACAGGTGTAGAACTTACATAAAACCATAAAAGACATGAACCAAGTTTTATCAATGGGTGGTAAGGCATCAATTATTGCATCACCTAACCCAGGCCTTGATTCAATCCCATCATCAGAGACAATATGACTCAAACACTCCACCTTGTTTTTACAAAGTTCACATTTCCCCATTCTCAGTACCACCCCCTTTTCCTGCAAAATGCTCAATACATAGGTTAGGATAACTTTATGCTCCTCCTTAGTTGCTGCAAAAATTAACACAATCTTCTTGGAATGTGACAACCCCTTTAGGCCTCTGAACAACTGGTGCATAATTCTCTGTAAAACAGATGGCTAACCCAACCGGCATCCTGCAGTATTGGAAAATACCAATTGGGGAAACAATAGCAGTATATTGCCTGGAATTTGGTTCTAAGACATCTTGATAGTAAGCTGAGGCTAGGTCTAGCTTGGTGAACCACTTTGCCCCAGCAACTAAAGCCAGATGATCTGAAATTTTCACTTTGGTGCCAGGTCTCAACACCATCTTGAAAAGACCTTGGTGGAACCACCCCAAAATACCCAATTCTTTGACTGCTACATACATTTTACCAAAACCTTTCCTGTCCTTCAATGCCATCACATCCTCAAAAAACCCTGACAATTTAATGTGTCTGCCTTCAGAGGACAATGGGGTGCAATCAGGGGGTTCCAGAACTCTACCCAGCCATTTTGCATTTAACAATTCGTTAGTTATCATGGCTATCCTGGCTCCAGAATCCACCTAGAGTTTCACTGATCTATCAACCACCAACATATCTATATATTGGTACGCACAGTCAGCCGATCCTCTGTAACCTCATATTTCATGGTGACAACCAGAACCATGTCTTGGAGATCCTCCTTTAGTTTGTCTAACAGGTTATCATTCTCCGCTTTGATCAAATTAGCAGCAGCATTGTTTATACTGTCTGTTTGTTTCATCTGACTTTGACACACTTTGACAAAGTGACAGAACTTGCTCAGTTCCTGTTAGTAACATTCCTAGCTGGACATTGTTTCCCACTCCTAGATTGAGCCGTATTACCACACCTGACACAAACATTAGTTTGTTTGAAAAGAAAAATTGATGACCCAGTAACTATAACTCAAATCATTATCGCCATTTTCATTTTTTGATGTAGAACACTAACAACATCTGATTTTTTTCTTCTAGTTCCTTCACCGAAATCTGTGATGTTTGTTTCCTTTTAGCTATGCACAATATCTCTTCCAACATTGGATTATCTAATGAAAAAAGTTTCTGTTGGATGGCTTGTCTGTGGAATGACAACTACATTGATCATGAACAAGCAAATCTGTGAAATTTTCTAAATTACAATCCGCCACCAGTCTCCTGAGTGCAGACACATATGTGCCCGCATTCTCGTCACTTAGTTACCCTCTCATGAGGAATTTGTGATTTAACACTACCAGACTGGGTTGAACACCAAAATATAACTCCAGTGTTTAAACAGTTTCAGTGTATTTATCAACTACTTCACCTTCGACACCCCCCACCTCAGGTATATGTTTAAAAATCGCACCACCATCAAAGTTCAAGGAATGTAATAACTATTGTTTTCCTTCAGGGTGAAACCTGGACTCTCCAGTTGTGGCCAGCTAAGTTTGGAAAGTGTTAAACTAGTTCTTCCACCTAATTGGTGGTTCACCTCCTTTTCCTGCAAAATGCTCAATACATAGGTTAGGATAACTTTACGCTCCTCCTTAGTTGCTGCAAAAATTAACACAATCTTCTTGGAATGTGACAACCCCTTTAGGCCTCTGAACAACTGGTGCATAATTCTCTGTAAAACAGATGGCTAACCCAACCGGCATCCTGCAGTATTGGAAAATACCAATTGGGGAAACAATAGCAGTATATTGCCTGGAATTTGGTTCTAAGACATCTTGATAGTAAGCTGAGGCTAGGTCTAGCTTGGTGAACCACTTTGCCCCAGCAACTAAAGCCAGATGATCTGAAATTTTCACTTTGGTGCCAGGTCTCAACACCATCTTGAAAAGACCTTGGTGGAACCACCCCAAAATACCCAATTCTTTGACTGCTACATACATTTTACCAAAATCTTTCCTGTCCTTCAATGCCATCACATCCTCAAAAAACCCTGACAATTTAATGTGTCTCCCTTCAGAGGACAATGGGGTGCAATCAGGGGGTTCCAGAACTCTACCCAGCCATTTTGCATTTAACAATTCGTTCGTTATCATGGCTATCCTGGCTCCAGAATCCACCTAGAGTTTCACTGATCTATCAACCACCAACATATCTATATATTGGTACGCACAGTCAGCCGATCCTCTGTAACCTCATATTTCATGGTGACAACCAGAACCATGTCTTGGAGATCCTCCTTTAGTTTGTCTAACAGGTTATCATTCTCCGCTTTGATCAAATTAGCAGCAGCATTGTTTATACTGTCTGTTTGTTTCATCTGACTTTGACACACTTTGACAAAGTGACAGAACTTGCTCAGTTCCTGTTAGTAACATTCCTAGCTGGACATTGTTTCCCACTCCTAGATTGAGCCGTATTACCACACCTGACACAAACATTAGTTTATTTGAAAAGAAAAATTGATGACCCAGTAACTATAACTCAAATCATTATCGCCATTTTCACTTTTTGATGTAGAACACTAACAACATCTGATTTTTTTCTTCTAGTTCCTTCACCGAAATCTGTGATGTTTGTTTCCTTTTAGCTATGCACAATATCTCTTCCAACATTGGATTATCTAATGAAAAAAGTTTCTGTTGGGTGGCTTGTTTGTGGAATGACAACTACATTGATCATGAACAAGCAAATCTGTGAAATTTTCAAAATTACAATCCGCCACCAGTCTCCTGAGTGCAGACACATATGTGCCCGCATTCTCGTCACTTAGTTACCCTCTCATGAGGAATTTGTGATTTAACACTACCAGACTGGGTTGAACACCAAAATATAACTCCAGTGTTTAAACAGTTTCAGTGTATTTATCAACTACTTCACCTTCGACACCCCCCACCTCAGGTATATGTTTAAAAATCGCACCACCATCAAAGTTCAAGTAATGTAATAACTATTGTTTTCCTTCAGGGTGAAACCTGGACTCTCCAGTTGTGGCCAGCTAAGTTTGGAAAGTGTTAAACTAGTTCTTCCACCTAATTGGTGGTTCACCAGGAGATTCTAAAAACGGAGATGGTGGATTCGCTGACTGCATCATGTAGACACTCTATTGTATCACTGAAAAGCCTGAAGAATGTGACACGCTATGGCACAAACAAGCTCTTGATTAGAAAAACCCTGAAGATATGAGTGTGTGTATCACTGAGTAGGAGTGGTAGATTAGACAAGTCAATAACCCTTGAAAGTCTCTAGTCTATATAACACTGAACACTCTAGTGTGCGTATCACTGTAAAGTCTGTTGTTTCTAACACGCTTGGAAAATGTACGTGAGCGTATCACTGAAAACAACTGTAGTATCTTGATGATTATTCAGTGCATATGTAACCTGTGAAAACTGAGGCTGAAATACAAGGAAAGTATGAATATTCAGTATACATGCAGCCTGTGAAAGCTGAGGCTGAAATTACAAGGAAAGTCTGAATATTCAGTGCACATGCAGCTTGTGAAACCTGAGGCTGAAATTACAAGGAAAGTGTGTGTATCACTGTTTGGTGGCTGACACAATGACCAGCAAACTGGAGTTTGAAAAAAGTAAGGCTGGGCCGAAAAGTGCTGCTAAATCCAATCTAAAGTGGTGGCCGGGCCTTGCGTTACATTTCTGCTGATTTCCTTGTGTGTACGCAAAATAAACAATTGATGGACGGAATGCTGGACAATGCAGACATTCATCCCCAGTCACCAGGATCTGGGTTTAATCCATCATTCTTTTGCTCACCATGCCACCCCAGTTTGGAACCAGCCATATGCAAATCAGTCTTGACCCTGTTCCTTGTGGGAACAGTCCAGCCCAAACTGCCAAGCCAGGTCCTCCTTGGACCGGAAACAAGCTTCCTGGGACCGGTTACAGGGCATCACCCTTCATCAGCCAGGCTAGCTTGAATCCAGTGGTGTAGTGAACACGGGACCCACGTCTGGGCATACCCTTTCCACCTAGGGTGTCATATGCTAAAGAAACAATTGATGGACGGAATGCTGGACAATGCAGACATTCATCTGCAGTCACTAGGATCTGGGTTTAATCCATCATTCTTTTGCTCACCACACCACCCCAGTTTGGACCCAGCCATATGCAAATCAGTCTTAACTCTGTTCCTTGTGGGAGCAGTCCAACCTGAACTGTCAAGCCAGGCTCTCCCTGGACCGGAAACAAGCATCCTGGGACTGGTTTCAGGGCATCATCCGTCATCAGCCAGGCTAGCTTGAATCCAGTGGTGTAGTGAACACGGGACCCATGTCTGGGCATACCCTTCCCACTTAGGGTGACATATGCCCCACGTATGGCCATACCCTTCACACTTAGGATGACATATGCAAAAGAAACAATTGATGGACGGAATGCTGGACAATGCAGACATTCCCCCCAGTCACCAGGATCTGGGTTTAATCCATCATTCTTTTGCTCACCACACCACCCCAATATGGACCCAGCCATATGCAAATCAGTCTTGACCCTGTTCCTTTGTGGGAGCAGTCCAGCCCGAACTGCCAAGCCAGGTCCTCCCTGGACCGGAAACAAGCATCCTGGGACCGGTTTCAGGGCATCACCCTTCATCAGCCAGGCTAGCTTGAATCCAGTGGTGTAGTGAGCATGGGACCCACGTCTGGGCATACCCTTCCCACTTAGGGCGACATATGCAAAATAAACAATTGATGGACGGAATGCTGGACAATGCAGCCATTCACCCCCAGTCACCAGGATCTGGGTTTAATCCATCATTCTTTTGCTCAGCACACCACCCCAGTTTGGACCCAGCCATATGCAAGTCAGTCTTAGCCCTGTTCCTTGTGGGAACAGTCCAGCCCGAACTGCCAAGCCAGGTCCTCCCAGGACCGGAAGCAAACATCCTGGGACCGGTTTCAGGGCATCACCCTTCATCAGACAGGCTAGCTTGAATCCAGGACCTGGCTTGGTGGTTTGGCTGGACTGTTCCCGTGAGGCACAGGGTCAAGAATGATTTGCATATGGCCAGGTCTAAACTGGGGTGGCATGGTGAGCAAAAGAATGAAGGATTTAACTCAGATCTCTTGACTGGGGGTGAATGTTTTGATTTGTTCTGCATTCCGTCCATCAATTGTGTGTCTTTTGCTCTCTCGCCCTATGTGCGCCGGGTATGCCCAGACATGGGTCCCAGGCTCACTGTGCCACTGGATTCAAGCTATCCTGGCTGAAAAGGGGGGAAACCCTGAAACCGGTCCTAGGATGCTTGTTTCTGGTCCAGGGAAGACCTGGCTTGGCAGTTTGGGCTGGACTGGTCCCATGAGGCACAGGGTCAAGACTGATTTGCATATGGCCAGGTCTAAACTGGGGTGGCATGGTGAGTAAAAGAATGATGGATTTAACCCAGATCTCTTGACTGGGGGTGAATGTTTTGATTTGTTCTGCATTCCGTCCATCAATTGTGTGTCTTTTGCTTCCTTGTGTGTACAGCCCAAAAGAACGTCGTAGTCATGATCAGGAATGAGATGACCATTTCCTCTGTATCCCCATGGACAAGTCTAATAAATAAGGAAAAATAAATCTTCATTTTACAGGTCTACGAGTACTATGATCCTCTGCCTTGACTTTGCTGGGCTTCTCCTGTATATAAGGTAGCCACACCCAGTTACCAACGCTTACTATTCCAAAAATCCCTCTCTGACTTTCAGTTGTGGTATTCATGGAAACTTGGAAGGAAAGTTTGTTAACTCTTGACATTCAGAAATCTCGTGGAGCCTAGTTGCTCGTAAATCTGCCAAGTGAATGTGGTATCTGTTACACCTTTGTGATATGCTGTAAGCAGTTCTGAGGAAGCGTGTTCGTTTTGCAAAAATCAAAGTTTCATCTTAGAAATATCTGCTTTAGTTTTCTGTGTCAGTACGCAGGGATGCATTGGCCTCTCGTGGCAGTGACCACATTTAAATGTATTCAATTTCAAAACTTAAAAGACTTTCTACAAACAATTACGTCTTCCAAGAAAAATGAGGCTCACTTTGTTATCAAGAAACTCGTGGAAAGTGTATTCAGTTTGTTTGGTGGTGAAGCGGTTAGCTGCATTCTGTTTCTAAAACTGAAAGACTTGTTCTTTCAAATTAACTCTTCCGAGAAAAAATATGATTCACTGTGTTTATAAAGAAGCTTGAAGAATGTGTATTTGTTGAGTTCAACAGTGCACCTTATTCACTGCTTTGAGTTTCAGATGTTTAAAAGACTTTGCAACAACAATTAACTCTTTTGAGAATAATAGGACTTGCGTGTTCAGGAGTTCCAGGAAAGTGCAAGGATTATTTATTTAACCAAAGGTGATCTTCTGAGTAATTCAGTTTCATTGTCAAATACAAACTCAGATCAAAGTATCATCGACATTAGCCAACAAGCACTGAGGAAAGCGCAATCCAGGTGGACTATAACAGTATTAATAAAACATCAAGCATTGAGGAAAAGTGCAGTTGTTTGGAGTTTCAGAGACACAATGAATTCAAGTGCTGATGTTAGCGCAGTTGTATAAAGAAGTTAAGTCATAACTATTTGATAACACTAAAGAAAGTTCAGTCAATTGTGAGAAGATATTCCAAAGTGTATTCATAGGTAGAAGCAGGGCCGTCTTTAACACTGGTGGCGCCCTGTGCGACAGTCTCTGTTGGTGCCCCTCCAATAACCACCTCTGCCACGGATTCCCCTACTAGCACCCTTTCACAGTGCCCCCCAAGTCTCATAACTACTGTCTCTCGGATTCATTTACTTTGATAGCGCCATTCATATGAGTGTAAGGTGTCAGAGCACTTTACATCAAACACACATTACAAAGAGACAGTCAATCATGCGTGTGTAAATCAGTGTATTTGGAAATTTTACATCAGACAGGACTTCAAGGTGTAGTGTATGAGTAACATGTCATCAATACTGGTAGGCAATATAGATTAAGAATCCTTATTCTAGAAAAGCGCAAATCCAGAATTTAAAACGTAACATCATTGTAAGGGGTTCTCTTTAATATTACAAATTGTTCTCTACCCAAATAAACCCTTTTCACAAGATTATGATGATTTAAGACTCGGCAAAAAAACATATAGCTCTGACATATACCTTGCAGTTTGCATGCGGTTCTTTGATGACAGTTAATAGCTCAATGTTCTATAGTAGGATTTTGACTTATAAAAGACAAGTTACAAAAGGAGCTCTCTTACAGAAGCAGTAACCTTCTGACCTATTTACATTATATACACTTTGATATCTGCATAGTACACGTTCTTAGCAGCAGACATTTTAACCCTCTGTGCTACCATAAGATGAGTCAAAACTTTTACTAGACAAATCTCTGGTCTCTTACCAGGAAGCCGATTAAACACCAGAGTTATCTTGACATTTTCATTGATGCCTTGAAATTGCTGGAGGCCAGGAACACAGAGCAGGTGCTTCTAAAATGATAATATAATTGCAAAAATGATGTCCCCACCCCAAGTCAGTGCCATGTGCGATGGCACTAATTGTACCACCCTAGAGCCAGCCCTGGGTAGAAAGATCAAGGTGTGTGTATGTGTTCTTAATGAGAGGAACATTGTGGATAAAGAACAACTGTATCAAGGCTTTCCTCTCTCTATGTTTGCTCAAAGATAAATAAGGATCTTATTCAGAAAAGCCTATTTCCCTCTGGAAGGAGAGATTTTCAAGAAATGTATTGAAGGGACCAGTGGTATTACCAGAACATACATTTTAGATGATTATTGAAGTTGAGACTTACACATACTATGTTAATCTTTTTTACATTTGTCATTTCTGATCTCCTTCCGAGCTATCCCTTTTCCTCCTCCTTACCTTCACCTGAAATTTCAGGGGTCCTGCATTAGTTTCTTCTGGGAATCTAGTGCTGCTTGGAGGTGGGTCATTCTTAGCATCGTGCCATTCCTGAGTAGCATCAGATTCTTACTTGACAGACCTGACAGTCACTGCTTTGTTTGTTGAAAGCCACTGACCTAATCCACAATGGTGCCCGGGACGTGCCCGACATAGCCGCTTCGTTAATTAACAGCACCATCATGACCTAATCAAGCATCTAGAAAAGGGTTGGCAAATTCCTGTATGCATCCAGATACTGACTCAATATGCTCTGAGATCAAACACATTGAAAGAGATATTGCAGCTTTCTCCATGAAAGTTGCCGATAATGAGACTAAATGAAAGGATAATGAAGCAACAATTGAGGTCATCACCCTCATAGTCGGATTTCCCCTACAAATAAATTTACTTTTTGACTTGGAAAATAGAAATCTGAGGCATGATTTGCACTTCTCTCATGATCTGGAAATTATTTAATGTGAAAGCTGCAGAATTTATCTTGAAAATATGCTTCCAGAAGAATTCGAGATTGACAAATCACATCATACCCCTTCTTACCAAAAACCTGATGAATCTAAGCCCAGACAGATCATGTCCAAGGTTCTGAGGCATTAGCATCTTGTTCTCATCACATAGGCTGCACAAGAGTTCCCTTCCCTACTAAGAGACGGTATCAACGTTTTCCTCTACCAAGGCTTTGCCGGAGAACAGCAAACATATGTAAATTCTTTTCAGAGTTAAGACAGACTGAAAGATACTGGGTGCAATTACGGTATTTGTTTATCAATCCACAATGTGAATATGGAAAAATATCATTTATAAATCTTTTTCTTCTCCATCTGACTTAATATCTTAACTAGATCCTGTCATGATGGACTTTCAAGCTCTTGGTTCACCTGGCTAAAGAATAACTCTATGTCATTTGTTTCTGCTTTGAGCTCCATACAAGGCTATGTCAGTGTTTCTTTGCTTGCTTCGTACCACCATCCTTCGATACTCTGTTATTGTGTGGTTCTTGTTTAGGAACTGTTCATGTTTTGTCTGTATTGTTTATCTAGTTTTATAGTCTACTCCTGTCCATAGTATTTATGTGATGCTTTTCTCTCTCTTCTTCTTTCTTATCCTCATATGCCTAATAAATATATCTTTAAAGTTCCTTCTTTTAATGTTAGAGAATTACGTAATCAGGCCATTATTCATAAAGTATCTGAATATCTAAACAAAATATAAAGCTAAAATTTTGCTTTATGTTAATGATAAAATCTTAGGCCCTTATTATGAGTCGGGCGGTCCACGGACTGCCAGACTCACGGTGGTGGTCTCCTGACCGCCCTATTACAACTAGGGTGATCAGGCCACCCTGGGACACCCTCAACCTCCAGGGAACTCCTGTTCCCTGGCGGTTGCGCTGTGGTCCTGAGGATGCAATATGTTAGGCGGGACGGCCGCAGTCCTGCCAAGCATTCTACGAGTTTCCTCTCCGCCACGGTTTTCATGGCGGTGGGCCCGTCATGAAAATCGTGGTGGAGAGGAAACAAAGGGGGCCCTACAGGGCCCACTTGTGCTTCACGCCATGTGGATGCACACAGGGGGGCACAACATGTGCCCCCTTGTGTGCATGCATCCCAGTACCAGCACTACATGGACTGCAACAGTCCATGTAGTGAAGGTACTGCCTTTGACGTTCCCATTGTGGTGACTATTACATAGAATTAAAGTAACGTTGGATTGTGAAAACAAGTGATCGCAACAACAAAGATAAGAAGGTATAAAGGGATGAAGGTTTTAGAAGACCGCTCGCATTTGAAAGTAGAGATCGTGGGGGTGCACAAACGGGATGTCGCAATTAAAATGTGTAACTATTGAAAAGTGGTAAAACAATTCGAGCTTAACTCGAGGCGAATCATGTTTAAATGAGAGGGTGTAGCACATTACAATGCGCATAGCGGGAAAACGTCAATCAGAAAGTTGGGGTACTTCGATATGAAGTATTGTTGAAATGCTTAATTTAGTCATGACATATAATCTAATGGTCATGTTTTTTTAAACTTTTAGTGAACCCCTGAAGAAGGGCTATGAGATAAGCCGAAATGAATTGGGAAAAGAACCATTAAGGATATGATTAATGTATGGGGTATGCAACAGAATGAAGCCTATGGCACATCTGCCGTTTTAGAAGCTAATCATACATCATCTACCATGTAACATGATGAATTAAGATGAAAACTTGGATTACCTGGAATAAATTGGGTCAGAATCGGAGTAAATTGGTGTATTTATGATACTCTACTGGCATTTTTGCAGTGCGTCAGAGTTTGGAGTACGTTCACGCTTCAACTTCTTCACGTTTTGTAAACACGTGGCTCCAGGGCAGGCCTCGGTCGGGCTCCACACAACTACTTTTGAATTATGCACAAATTCGCTGAAAATGTATAACACATGGGAGTTCACTTGCCTGAACTCTTGTTGTATGATATAACTCTGTCCTGAAACAAGTGGCACCCATGATTACCGGCTAATGAAATTATGTTACAATGCTACATGAAGTGGACAATATAACAACTGTCTATCCTTCCGCAACGGCGGTTTAAGAAATATGATGACAGCAAGTTGGACTTTGCAGTGTTAAATTACGACTTAGTACTATCAGTAATATCATGTATTGATGCATATTGGAGTTTGGTTTCGATTTTTTAATTGATGTTGGATGTACACAATTAAGGGAGGGCAGGGTATACGAGTAAAAAGTTTAAATAAGAGTTCAATGCAAATTAAGAATGACAAGCACATTTAGAATTCACAAAATGTATGTTGGTTGATATATTGCACTTTGGGAGTTGTAGTTGTGTGAGTAGCGTGGTGTAATGGCTCGGTTGACGTCATTGATTAACAAAGAGGGGAGGAGCACGTAGAGAAAGTTTAGAAATGAGAACGTTAGAAATTAAAGTAACGTTGGATTGTGAAAACGAGTGATCGCAACTACAAAGATAAGAAGGTATGAAGGGATGATGGTTTTAGAAGACCGTTCGCATTTGAAAGTAGAGATCGTGGGGGCGCACAAGCGAGGTGTCACAATTGAAATGTGTAACTATTGAAAAGTGGTAAAACAATTCGAGCTTAACTCGAGGCGAATCTTGTTTAAACAAGAGGATGTAGCGCATTACAATGCGCATAGCGGGAAAACGTCAATCAGAAAGTTGGGGTAATTCGATATGAAGTATTGTTGAAATGCCTAATTTAGTCAGGACATATAATCTAATGGTCAAGTTTTTAAAACCTTTTAGTGAACCCCTGAAGAAGGGCTATGAGATAAGCCCAAAATGCATTGGGGAAAGAACCACTAAGGATATGATTACTCTATGGGGCATGCAACAGAAAGAAGCTTATGGCACATCTGCTGTTTTAGAAGCTAATCATAATATCGTCTACCATGTAACATGATGAATTAAGTTGAAAACTTGAATTACCTGGAATAAATCGGATTCAAATTGGAGTAATTTGGTGTATTTATGATACACTACTGGCATTTTTGCAGTGTGTCTGAGTTTGGAGTGCATTCACGCTTCAACTTCTTCACGAGTTGTAAGCATGTGGCTTTAGGGCAACCCACGGTCGGGCTGCACGCAACTACTTTTGAAATATGGATGAATTTGCTGAAAATTTATAACACACAGGCGTGCACTTATCTGAACTCTTGTTGTATGATGTAACTCTGTCCTGAAACAAGTGGCACCCATGATCACCGGCCAATGACATTATGTTACAATGCTACATGAAGTGGACAATATAACGACTATCTATCCTTCCGCAACAGCAGTTTGAGAAATATGATGACAGCAAGTTGGACTTTGCAGTGTTAAATTACGTCTTGTACTATCAGTAATATCATGTATTGACGCATATTGGAGTTTGATTTCGATTTTTTAATTGATGTTGGATGTACACAACGAAGGGAGGGCAGGGTATACGAGTAAAAAGTTTAAATAAGAGTTCAATGCAAATTAAGAATGACAGGCACATTTAAAATTCACAGAATTTATGTTGGTTGATATATTGCACTATGGGAGTTGTAGTTGTATGAGTAGCGAGGTGTCATGGCTGAGTTGACGTCATTGATTAACAAAGAGGGGAGGAGCACGTTGAGAAAGTTTAGAAATGAGAACGTTAGAAATTAAAGTAACGTTGGATTGTGAAAACGAGTGATCGCAACAACAAAGGTAAGAAGGTATGAAGGGATGATGATTTTAGAATACCGCTCGCAATTGAAAGTAGAGATCGTGGGGGCGCACAAACGAGGTGTCGCAATTGAAATGTGTAACTATTGAGAAGTGGTAAAACAATTCGAGCTTAACTCGAGGTGAATCTTGTTTAAACGAGAGGGTGTAGCGCATTACAACGCGCATAGCGGGAAAACGTCAGTCAGAAAGTTGGGGTAATTTGATATGAAGTATTGTTGAAATGCTTAATTTAGTCAGGACATATAATCTAATGGTCATGTTTTTTTAATCTTTTAGTGAACTCCTGAAGAAGGGCTATGAGATAAGCCCGGAATGCATTGGTAAGAGAACCACTAAGGATATGATTAATGTATGGGGCATGCGACAGAAAGAAGCCAATGGCACATCTGCCATTTTAGAAGGTAATCATACTATCGTCTACCATGTAACATGATGAATTAAGATGAAAACTTGGATAACCTGGAATAAATTGGATTAAAATTGGAGTACTTTGGTGTATTTATGATACGCTATTGGCATTTTTGCAGTGCGTGCGAGTTTGGAGTGCGTTCACGCATCAACTTCTTCACCTGTATGTAACAGTAAGGCATCGGCAAATTCCTGTAAATTGGAAATATGCCATCCCTGTTCTATATTAAACTATTTTATAAACCTTTAAATGCAGATTAATGGGCTGCTACATAGACCCATAGCTCAGTCACCTTTTTATGCTAAATCTTGTTTTGACAAAGAGTGTAGAGCCGCAAACGAATACCTGTGCTGGGCATTAAAGCAGTCCCCTAGAGACCAGCGTGTAATAACAGCCAGCAGAAAGGTTTACACATTGGTACTAAAGAAAAGGAAACTGACCATGAAGGAGGAGAAATGGGAGACAGTAGTTGGAGCCTGCGTGCTCAAAGATTCCCTAGCATTCTAGAAGGCTGTGCAGTTAGTGTTATCTCCATCGATGTCCCAAGACAAAGTTACCGTTCACATCACGGCAGAGGATTGGATGGCACATTTCTCGGGGATGTATGCATCTGGAAACTGGTCTGTAGATGAAGTGCAGATGGCTAGTTCCTCCTGTATTAAGCTTCAATTTAGCAAGGAATAGGTGCTTAAAGCCATTGTTAACAGCCGGAGTAAAATTGCTCCTGCCCCAGACGATGGGAGGCTCCCAGGTTTTGGACCCCTGTGCTCACCTGTGTATTTAATTCTGTTTGTTACACTGGTGTGTCTAAGTCTTGGCGCTCCTCAACAATTCCTATCTCTAAAAAAGGAAATGTGCATGACGTAAAGTGTTATTACCCGATATCTCTTCTAGACTCCACGGCTAAAATCATTGGGAGAATGGTACTGGATGGCCTCCTTGTTTGGCTAAATAAAAAACTATCCTCCCCCAAACACAGTATGGGTTCAGAAAGGGGCTTAGGACAATGGAACAGTGCCTCAATCTCCACCTTATTGTGGCCAAATATGAATATGCAAGGGTGTTTCCACCCATTTGGCGTTTATGCATCTATTGAATGACTTTGATGGCATTTGCAGATCCAAGTTTGGTCCATATTAGAGAGCTTGGGTGTCGATGTGGGATTGGTCTCATTTTTAAGACTCTTACATTATGACCTCACAGCATCCGTAAGATTTGGTTGTGCTGGTGAATGCACCCAACCCTTTAAAGTTAAACGAGGGGTGTGCCAGGAGTGTGTTCTTGTGCCGATCCTTTTTTACTTTACACAAGTGATCTGGACAGAACATTAGTATCACCTGGGGTGGATGCTCCTTATGTAGAGCAGAAGGCTGTGCCTGCGCTACTATATATAGATGACATGGTCATCCTGGCCATACCGGCCAGTGGCCTGAAGATTCAAATTACTAGTTATGTATCATTCATGAGAGATCTGGAACTGGAAACACATATTACAAAAACATACACAAAGGTATGTGACCCTAGAAACACAAAACACTGCACCTTAAACATCAACAGGGTAAGCTAATTTTCATAGCTTGGCCTGGAGTTTGATGATGGGGGCACCTGGTCATCCTGCATTAAAAATAGGATAGCTCGCTATCCCCAAGCAGTAGGCTCTATTTTTTCGCTTGCTACATCCATTGGCAAGAAATTGATTGCCCCGATTTTAGAGATGTACAACTGGAAATGCTTACCAGTTCTAACATACAGCATGGGTATTTGGGGATGCAGATATGCTGGGGCAATGCAGGTGTAGGAGAATAGATTCTGCCGCCAGCTATTAGGTGTTCCTATTTCCACACTGCATTTCTCTCTGCATCAGGAGCTAGGTATGCAGTATGTGCAAGATATTATTAATGCCGCTCGAGCTTGGGACTCTGCTCCGTTCATCTACCTCGCCATTGCCAGTGCTTGTTTGTGGGCGTGAGGGACTGCGGGGCCTTTCAGCGGAGTAATCACGATCACCTGAGGTCTCTTCCCGGACACACCCCCTGATCACCGGCTTACCTTAAAACGACTCGCGGCCCCCGCTTCGCGGGAGCCGCTCGAGCTTGGGACTCTGCTCCGTTCATCTACATCGCCATTGCCAGTGCTTGTTTGTGGGCGTGAGGGACTGCGAGGCCTTTCAGCGGAGTAATCACGATCACCTGAGGTCTCTTCCCGGACACACCCCCTGATCACCGGCTTACCTTAAAACGACTCGCGGCCCCCGCTTCGCGGGAGCCGCTCGAGCTTGGGACTCTGCTCCGTTCATCTACATCGCCATTGCCAGTGCTTGTTTGTGGGCGTGAGGGACTGCGAGGCCTTTCAGCGGAGTAATCACGATCACCTGAGGTCTCTTCCCGGACACACCCCCTTCTTTCAACAGGCACGCCATAAAGGTCAACTATCATTACGCCCCGCGGGACGCGCGCCGGGCGAAGCCCGGGCCAAGGGCGGGCCCGTTTAAGCCCGTTAAAGACCGATTAAGACCGGGCCGGGCTATCCCCCTAAGACTTGTTATCTGATATTTTGAAATACCTTTGTTAACCTTTGTTTGTTGTAGGGCAATCTAGTGCTTTGCCTCTCATTGAAACTATGGCAACCACAAGAGCAAGAGGTAGCAGGAACAAGACAGCTACGGAGTTAAATAGTATTACTGGCCCTTTGGATAACTTCATTGTTAGAGCGAACTCTGTGATTGACCAAGGGATCGCACTTATGGAACGTAGAGTCTCCCAGGAGTTGGCACGGGCAAAACGATCTTCGTTGGGTCATCTTGCTTCGGCTAAAACTCCAAATAAACTAATTAATGACGTGGTTCCTACAGATATCCAACCGGCCCGTCAGAGCCTCCCTAACATGGTTGACCTGTCAGTATCACCTTCTGAATTTCTTTCGGTCTTAGAACCAGACAGGTCCTTGACACACCCACACGATCCCTTGTTAGTCGAATCAACTGATACCCAGCGGAGGGGGAGCAGGGAGGGAGCAATACCCAAATCTCTAAAACTCGTTAAGAAAAGAAAATCGAGATACATTAAGAAACCTAAAAAGTATCAGAAATTGCCAAGACCCATAGACAAGGAGACCCACGAGCCATTATTAAGTGTTCAAGAGGGGGGACAAAATCATAGACAGTCTACGCATAGTAACCCTCGCCTAGACTTGCATAATGCTACGATGGACACAGATTGTATCACTGTTTCCCCCAGTTTAAATTCAACTAGCATGGCCATAGAGGCGGATACTAAAATCCTTGATCATATGAGCAAATTACTCAAATTACACCTCTCCCCATTAGAGGCCAGATTAAAAGGCGTTGAAAAACAACTAACCGAACTGACTGCTTTTATTAACCCACTGAGTAAGTCTGGAGTAAATAACGATGGAGTAAGGAAGCAAACCATTAATAATAATTCAACGGGGGTTTCACGAACTAATAAAAGTACATCTTTAAAAGATCCTAACTTAATCACTGATCCTCCCGCACCCGAGAATAATTCATTTAGTAATGCTAGCAAACCTTCTCAAACTAGTAAGCAGAAGGCTACTACACCCAGAAACACCGCTCCGTTACCTAAGACAAATCTTGACGGAAGAGTATTACCACAGAAACTATCCATCTATTTGCCCCCGGAAGTAACTCCCTATTTGGTGATCCTGACTGGGGTGCCAGAACTGAGGGAGGATGCAGAGGAGTCTGTAGGATCTTTGAAAAACAAGGTACAACATTGGCTCAACTCAAGACGGCCTCTGCCTCCCAATAGGTCGAGCAAGATCCTTATGGTACGTAGAGTACCATGGGTAGGGCAAGGCAAAAAAACCACGAAGGGGGATTGTATTTTGGTAAATTTTGACGACCCGGATACCGCTGACTACATTTGTTCATGGCCCACCCAGCTTAACAATGAAGATATTGCAACTATGCGACTGTCTTTCTTTTACCCACCTAGTAATCTCTATGAACCAGACTTCGATAGAAGCAGGGGCGTGGCAGGCACTCAAGATAGAGTAGTCGATAGGTGGGTGCGGGGTTGGCAAACAACCAGAGACGCGTGCCCAATGGACAATTGGAGAGGAATACGGATCGACAACCGGTTTAGCTGCTTGGAATCGGTCGATTGACTCCCCTTGTCCACCACTCTTGAGGGCGTCCTTAGTGGGGTCTCCAGTGAGCAAACCAAAAGAGGAACCAACCCATCAACTGATACCCTAGGGTTCTTAACTGAGAGAATAGCCCCTGAAACAGCAGTGAGACATATTTTCCTTCGACCTACTACAGAAGATGTACCCTGTAGAGAGCCTGCAGGACCCATACACATCGTTCCCGAAAACGCTATGTCCACCCAATACCTGCGATCAAGCCAAGGAAAGACTGCAGGAGTTAATCCCCTACAGTCTGATTTAATAGATGGCTTCGAGAATCCACTGGTTACGGACCCGATAATAGTCCCCCAATGTAGCAAACTAGCTTTGTTAACATGGAACATTGCGGGCCTATCAAACAAAGTAACGGATCCCAGTTTTAGAGACTTTATCGACAAGTATGATATCATCTGCTTGCAAGAGTCTTGGGAAACTAAAGAGATCCATCTTGAAGGGTATCGCACATTCACTACCCCCGCAGTCCAGTCTAGGAGGGGCAGACCTTCGGGAGGTCTCTGTACGTATATCTCCAACGCTGTAACCACGACAATAAAACTCTTGACTAATGGTGGTCATGTTTTTTACCAGATTCTTTCCCTCGTTTTTGGAGGCAAACGACAAATCATTCTGGTGAATTTATATAACAATATTCCCAACGGAGATTATAAGCATGCTCTTGAGGATATAAACAATTTGATTTATCGTGGGGCAGACCGGGATCATAAAGATACGTGTATTATTTTCTCCGGTGATTTTAACTGTCACTTATGCCCACACAGCAGCAAGGGTACCTGCGGTTTGTTAAATCCTTCGGGCGAATGTTGTACTCACTTCGAGCACTCAACGTTAGGTAACCTATTGAATGTTTTAATTCACGATTGGAATTTGGGCTATGCTAACGAGCTTTGCAACCCACAAATTGGTTTTCAACCTACCTTTTTTGGGCATGGACTACATTCTACGATAGACTTCACATTAATCACTAACAGCTATCGCCACAATATCCTCATGTTTAATACAGAGGATATTGCTATGAGTGATCACTTTCCCATCAGTATAATCTTTGATATTGGACTGAGGAACGGAAAACTACCAAACACAGTGGAAAATCTGTATGGTCATTCTATCCAATTGGCGAGAAAAAACGGATATGCAATTAAATGGAAAATGGTTGATTCTGTCAACTTCTTGCATAGCCTAATTACTGACCAGTATTCTAACATCATGATTTGTTTGGCAGATTCTCCAGATCCTAATATGGTCATTAAAGCCTTCCAGTCGATTACGATGCAAATATCTAACAATCTGACTGGAACGCCCAGAGAAGGACGGGGAACAAAACCCGAGGGCTGGTTTAACTCTGAATGTAGTAAAGCCCATGCAAATCTGAAACAGTCCCTAAAAACCACGCCTAGGAATTATTTAGACATTAGAGCAGCCAGACTAGTTTACAAACTTACCTTACGAAAGCGAAAACAAGAGATTAAGGAGAACGCCTGGACTGCCCTAGTAAAGGCGTCTTGTTTGAGAGACAATACTGCATTCTGGAAAGCAGTTAATGCTACTTTTTTTGTGGATAGAAAAACTGATGTGATAGATCTGGCAATTGAACAATCTGCTTGGGTAGATCACTACACTGAACTTTATAAGAAGGATGACCTGTTTAGTTTACTAACTCCTACACAAAGTATATTGAATAATAGCCTGTCCACTTTAACTGTGGGTTTCCCTCTGGAGATTTCGTTTTCTGTGACGGAAACGGAGCTAGCTCTAACTGAAAGTTCAAAAAACAAAGCTTCGGGCCCGGACGGGATTCCCATAGATCTATTTAAGGAAAATATCCCCTTTTGGGCCCCGCTCCTGACCAACCTATTAAACAGCTACAATAAAAAGGGTTTCCCCTTGACCTGGCAGGAAGCAATAATCGTCCCCATTTTCAAAAAGGGAGATCGTAATGATCCAAAATGTTATAGGCCTATCTCGCTGCTGGATTCGTTGATGAAAGTAGCCGGAAGACTTATCCTAAATAGATTACAATTATGGGCTAAAGACAGTGACATCCTTTCTAAATTTCAATACGGTTTTAAAGAAGGACTAGGCACAGTCGAACAAGGACTTAATCTAGCTATTATAACTGCAAAATACACGATAGCTAAGAAGGGCAACCTCTTTATGACCTTTGTCGACTTAACTTCCGCCTTTGACTGCTTAAGCCATGAACTTTTGTGGGACACTTTAAACTCTCTAGGTATTGATTTGAATATTTTGAATTTTATCAAAGAGCTATATCGTGGAGCAGGAGCAAAGGTCCGCTTTGGTAAAAATGGTGAATGCACAAACAAATTTCCTATCATGAAAGGCGTACGCCAGGGTTGCATCCTGGCTCCCTTTCTTTTTAATCTATACATAAATGGAGTGGCGGAGTTCTTATTGAAGCAGAAAGTAGACTATCCCCAGATAAATGGCGAGGCCGTTCCTATTTTATTATACGCTGATGATGCGGTCATCATGGCCAGAACTCAATTAGGGCTCCAAAAAGCGTTAACCACCTTTTCAACTTTTATGTCATCTAGGGGTCTAAAAATCAACACTGGAAAAACTTTTACCATGAGCTGTTCATCAGCGTCCAAAGTTCCTTGTAATACTCTTTTAAATCAGTCTAAGATAGAACTAACAGATTCATTTTCTTATTTAAGGATTTTATTTAATTATAGGGGCTCTTGGACACCAGCAGTTAACACTAGGAATTTAGCTTTTGCACGCTCACTTGGAGCTCTGAAACATTTTGCAAACAAATTAGGAGGTAGACCTGTCCGTATCTTAATGGACATCTACAAAGCTAAATGTGTTTCAATTGCCACATACGGGGCCGGTCTTTGGGGTATTGCAGACTGCCGGGTAATTCAAGTAAGGGAAAACATTTTCCTCCGGTATTTGCTAGCAGTCCCCAGGTCTACCTCCACGTATGTGTGCCACAACGAATTGGACATAACTTATATCTCTGATTTGATCAGAATTAGCCCTCTGTTATTGTGGTATAAGATATGGACCTCACTAGCTACTACCTTAAATAGAACTGTCCTATCTGATTGTATCAACCTCGAAAGAGGTAAAAATATTCCATGGTTAGCATACATAAAGGCTTTTCTAACAAATATGGGCCTACCACATTACTTTAACAATCCAACTTTATTATCCACGCTTTCAAGAAAGGATTTTAAAGACCGATGTCTTGCTTTCTTAGAAAACAGTCGGTGGATTAAAGAGAGCACGAAAAAATCTGTTTCACAACATCAGTTACTCCTTCAGGGCTTTGGATTACAGTTTTATCTATCGCCTGATTATACCTGTTATGACAGAATGTTACTGGCCCGTTTGAGAACTGATTGTTATTATAGGCTAATCACATTTCCTGAAACAAATAATTGGTCGCCCCACTTAATCAAATGTCCATGTGATGATATTTCTAAGCAATCATCTATTCATAGTCTTTTGTTCTGCAAATTTTATGCGTGGGGCAGGAAGAGACATTTGATACCTTTACTGAAAATCTGGGGTCTAAGGCAGTGCAGACCAGCCTTTGTAAAACTGCTTATGCTTGAAGATGAAATGACTATTAAGGCCGTATCCAAATTTTTGAAATATGTAATTAGATGCAGATCTTCTATGTCCTAGTACCCTTCAATTTTATGTTCGAATAAGATCATTTTATTAAGATACAATTAATTGGATTTACTTGTATATTCTTTTTAATATGTGATTGTTGTATTTACTTTGCTTTTATGGTTTTTAATGAAATCGAATAAAGCTATCTTTGACTTGACTATTAATGCTGCACCATTGGTCCTTTGGTGCTCAATTTGGCCTAACAAGGAAGCTGAGCTTAACCAGGCAGTAATTGGGGATTGCTTGTCCTGATCCTGTGGCCTGTCAATTCCATGGTTAAAAGTCTCCTTTTTAACTCTTGGTTGTGTATATCTGTTTGAGCACCCTCATGAAAAAGGATAAATATTGGGTCTAGGATAGCTTCACTAAGCATAGACAGGCCACTAGGGAGTCAATGGAAGTGGCTAAACCCCTGGTTAGTGATTACTGTATTATCCAGACGGCATCAGTGATTGCCCCCTATTTACTTTATGTGCTAAATGTTTATGAGAGAATGTTACTGGCTAGATTTATGCTAGGTTCCATACAATGGATACTATGCTTTCCATTAGGACAATATTCCTCCGCAGCCATCGGCATTTACCAATGCGATGAGCAATCAAGTCAATCCTTATTGCATTTTGTTTTTTTGTGTGGTTATTATTTGCCATCTACCAGGGGGCTTTTATTAATGCTGTTACATAGGTACAAATTCTCTAAGTGTAAAGTCACCTTATTCTTTTTAGATCAACTTAATGACTATGCTACATGTTAGTTGCCTGCTTTTTGAAGAGCATTTTAGCACAAAGGAGAAGTATGCTGTTTTAATAAAAGTGTATATACATATATTTGCACCCTAAGTTGCTGGTCTTCTACTGTGATGAAGATTTTTGATTTATATATTTTGTATTTTAAATTCCCCAAAGTTGATGTTGTGGTCTGTGAGTTTATAATATGCTGCTCTTCTCTTATCAAGCATCTGAATTAAGATCCATGTACTTTCATCCTGTTAAATGGAAGTTATCAAATAATTTTTTCGTATATATTTTTTATACTCTTGTATTTTTATTATACGTTTTTATCTGTGTTGAGAATCTCGCCAGGAGGCTACTAAATTAACCTTTTTTGGATTTATGTACTAGATTTAGAGCTAAAATAAAAACTTCAAAAAGTATCTCTCTGATGCAATTAGAAATGAATAAGCATATATTGTTTTGAAGTTCTGGATTGGAGTTGGCATTCTTTATATAAGCAATATTTGTCCAGGAAATATGTTTTTATCTTTTGAATTTCTTCATCCTAAAAAAGATTATTATAAATATAATTTTTTATGTAACTCTACATTTCATGCATAAGTGAATAGTTTACCACCTGCTAAATTATCTGGTATGAAATTATTAGGTCTGCACTGAGTTCACGGAGTTGCGCTACATGGAACGCTGCAAAGTTGCAAAAAGACTCCACCATACTATGCAGAATTCCGCTGGTGAACGAAGTTTGCTGGGGCGCCCGTTCATGTTGCAATGGGAAGGCAGAGTGCATTTTCCCCTTCCAATTCACAAGTGAAGTGTGTGTTCTTGTGTTCCAAATCACGTGTGAACTACACTACGCAGTCCGCATGGACACGACGATCTGGTTTCTCCGCTCTCGGTTATGGTGCTGAGCCTAGAGCATAATCTCTCTTTAATCTGTGTAATCCTCCCCCTTTAAAATGTATCTACCTCTGATTTGTATTTTTTATATTAGTGTGTGTCTTTGTGTTTGCGTATTTTACGTTTTTGGGGAAAAATTAATTTGTATTTTTCAAGACTTTCTGTTTATTTCCCCTTAATTATTTCTTTCTTCATTCCTTTCCTTTCTCCTCCATTTCCTCTTTTTTCCCTAACCCACTCAGCGCCATGGCAGAGGTGCAGCAGCTATGTTGTCTAGGGTGAGGGTATTTATGCAAATTCCATGTATGAAGGCAAACCCTTGATGCAGAAAAAGCCTTTGTTTTACCATCCTTAACTCTTTTCTTGAAAAAGAACATATTTTTCTCTAAATTAAGCAAACATCCCTAATTTATTAGAATTATTTGCAATGTGTAAAGTGCACCTGATACATGGGAAGGTGTCTTGGAGCTGTGGCAACAGCATACCATACCGAACATAGGGGTTTATTATGATGCTCAGTGGACATCAGTCCGCCCGCTATCATAACTGTGATGGAACCGCATGCCAGACATGCAACGTCCCACCAGCCCAATTAGGATGCGCAATGTTAAAAGGCCACGATGTGCAATTCCATGCACAACGTGGCAGGCACCACACGGTACCTGCCACCTTGTGCATGGAAATGTAGGGGGGTACCATGGGTACCCCTCCAGTGCACACCCCCACAGAGGGGGCCCGTAACGGGCCCCCAAAGCCATTCTCCACCTGTCTTTTTGCGGTGGGAGATCCCAGGCAAAAAGACAGGCCGAAGGTCTAATCCTAATCACTACGGCGGTGCCTGCAGGGCACCGCCGTAATGTTGCCCTGGTTCCGCAAGGCGAGCGGAAAAGGACCGCCTTGCGGTACCATGGCGGACGGATTTTCTGTCCGCCACGGAACTTATGTGATTCCCACCGCCATCCTAATTTGGCGGTGGGTGAATCACATTATGATGACGGGAGGATTGCTATCATAGTGAGCTCCCGAGTTTGTGACTGAATTAGAGGGTATGCAGCCTTACACTCTCTATGAAGTCTTAAGATACTTCATGAAGAGTGTAAAAGATTAGAAAGATGAAGGCAGCTTGTTCCAAAGTCGAGAAGCTAGGACTGTGAAAACCTTGCTCCTGATCTGTAGATGTTTGAATTTAGGTTTTAGGAGTAGATTGGCATTGGGATACTGCAGATAACATGCAGGATAATAGCACCAAATATTTTCCTTGTGATACAATGGTCTTCGGAGATCGACTGCTTCGTGTGTCATACAGAGAAACATCAAAATTATTCCAATAAGCACAGGAAGCCAATGGACTTTGTCTAGTGTGGCTGGGGCATATTGAGGGAGAGTTAGGGATAATCGAACTGCTGCAATGTGAAACCTTTACAGATGTTTGATCAAATAAGCCAGTGAACCTAGGAACAAGAAGTTATCATAGTCCAACTGGTTCAAAATTGTCCCCTGCACCCCCAATGGGCGATACTGAGATAGAAGTAAAGGTAAGAAATTTTGTAGTGTCCTCAGTAAGGCACAACAGGTTGAAGCAAGTTTGCTAACCTGCAAACTCAGGTTCATAACTGTTGTTAAATTTTAATTGCAGTTACATAAGACCATTTCTTGCAGTACAGCATCACTATGGTTATTTTCTAATAGTGCAATGCACATTGTCATCTGATACTTGACGAAAGATTTTCCTACTTATCCAGCATCTTTCACCAGGCTGTAAAAAACAATCTGACCATTGCTTTGCTTTTTTAAAGCAGCTCTTGTTCAACAAGACAAGTGACTGGTATGGAAGAAAATTGGGTGCAATACAAAACACTACTATGTGAAACCTTTCCTTAAATGTCAATAGTTAACGCTGTCAAAGTTGCGATTGCCTCAGAACCTTCAATAACGGTGGTATTTCTTTAAGATGGTGTAATTCACTAGCAGGATGGCTAACCTATATGGCAAGGGCCTTCTAAGATTGCTAGTATAAATCCCGTTAAAAAATATTTGAAGTATTCATCTGTTACCCAACACTTTAGAAAACATGTTCAGCACTTTAATGACATGGGAAAGGTTAACTGCCCGAACTTTAAAGAACAGTGAATATTTTTGGCACATAAATGTATTATTGACAGCCCTTATTATTACAGATTGCTATGATTTCATCTCTTGTTGAAGTAAATATATCAATACTCTAGGAGGAATGGTGTGTTTCTAATCAACCTCTGTGTCTTCCCCAACCCAGCAAAAATTCCATTAATTAGTAATTTCATATAGCAAACTGCATACATGTATTCCCCTGGTAAAAAAGAATTGGAAGTTCATGCTTACATGCACCATATCCAAAAACACCAAGTTCAAAAATTAAATGCCTTCTCAATGACTAAATATTACAACTAATTAATTAATGGACTCCATCTCTGCTTATGCCATTTGCTCAAATAAGCAGTGCATATTAGTATGAAAATTCTCTGACCCATTTGAATCATCATGTCCATCACAATGAGTAACCTGTTTAAAATGATTTTCGTAAAGAGGTTGTAACCATTCCGAGTAAATTTGGGAAGCAGGTGACACAAACGATATCCTCCTTACCGAGGTTTAAGAATCTGTTGAAGTGTTCTTGCGGCTGTAGCTGAAAAGCCTGATAAAATTGTTCTCACAATTGGGGAAAAACATAATTTCTAAAGGTTTGGTAGGATTTAGGTATTGGTCAAACCATTATTGGCCTGTGTAATATTCATTGAGGGGCCGATTCCGATTCCGGCCGCAAAACGGTCCGACCGACACGGACCCGGATCGGATACCGACCGACACGGACCTGCCCCGTACGACCCGTGCAGTACGATGCAACGCGTGTGAATTACAACCGACACGTACGGAACACAAGCCATATGACCGAGCCGTAGGGAAAATAGTGAACCTGCTGGAAAACCAACACGATTTTCACTGACCGGCACGAACCCGGAATGAACCCAACCGACCCGTACCCGCGATGTCCGATCCGCGCATTACGATGCAATGCGTGTAAAGCCAGACCGACTCGCACTGAGACCAAGCCACACAACAGACATGCACAGACAACCGGGCCCACAAGCAATAGAGACCTTTGTGACCGACGCGTATGAAACACAGAAGATAGGCAGCGTGAACGAGGCGGAGAAGCCCGCACGAGACAACATCCACGTCCGTATCCGTCAGATGAACGTCTCCTTCATGCCTACAAAACCCAAAGGAAAAAAGATAAAAAAAGGACCAAACAAGCAATGACAAAGCCAATAAATATCAAATAAAAAAAACCTGGGACAAAGAGACACCCACAACTCCAACTATATAAAGGACTACAATCACTACCATCATCCCTTGCAAACAGGAGACACAGCCAGCAGCAAACACCAGTACACAGCAACCACAGACACACTCACAACTCACCCATCACACAACTCACACACCATCAGCACCTCATCCAACACCAACCCACCCTCACTTGCATCCTCACACACACATTCCTCACCACCTCACCCATCACCATGCCCCCAAAGAAGAATCCAAAGTTCACAGATTGTGAGTTAGAAGTGCTGGTAGACAAGATCATCAGAGTAGAGCCACATTTGTTTGGTACATTGGTCCAAAGGACCCCCATGTCACAGAAAACCAAGATAGTGGGCGAGGATTGTGGACAAGGTGAACGCTCAAGCACCAGCAAGGCGCACAAAGGACGATATCCAGAACAGGTGGTATGATGTGCGCAGGAGGGTCAAGAAACTCATTGAAAAAGATCACGCCCTGAGTCAGTGCACCGGCGGTAGCCCTCCTGCCAAACCAGTCTACTTCAAGACCTGGGAGGAGAAGTTGCGGGACATCCTACCACCAGAGAGTGTCCATGGCTAACAGACATACCACAGCCTGCTGAGTACACAAACAACATACCAAAGATTGTGTGGCAAGGGGACAGTGAAACCATGCACCGCAAGCAAAGCTACAGTAACCAATAGATAATCAGCCCAAGATGTGTATGCCAGTCAGACAAACACAATACCTGCCATCTCATAGTGACTTGGAACTGTGTCATGACATGCACCAACCTACAAACAAATAGAGCAAGGCAGTGGCACAAAGCCAAATAAACATTGCCAGACAGTTTGCCACCACAAACACACTACCTCAAAGTGCAGCTGACTGACAGGAAGGAATAGTGGGGATGCAGGTGAAGTGAGTGATGCATGATGGGGCCTGTAGTCACAGATAATGCTCCCCCTCCTGATTTGCCCATCAAGACCTCTCTGAAACATGCCCACATCACAGGGAGTGGAACATGACTGACAAGATGGCTGACACTGGGTCCTGCTGTGGGAAGCACAAGGCCCTGCTAGGGCATGTGCGCAAATCAGAAGCAGGACACCACTGACTGACATCCTGAAAAACAACTTGCACGCCCTGCAATGGAAGCACGTTTCATGGTGGGATGTCTGGCCGGGTGGGAAGGAGGACTTGCAGCTCTGACCATACTTACCAGCATGTGGAGACACACCTCCCCCTCAACACAAACTCCACACAACTCACTGGGTAGAATGCATTGACCCACACCTCTGTGAAATATCAGCAAAAGATACCCCATACTGGGTGCTGCTGTATGAAGCATAGGGGCTCTCTTTGGACTTGTAACCAAACAAACACCAGGATTTTACAGTCAGCCATCTTGCCATTGCCGTCACACCCCCTCACAGGGAAGCAGAGTCAAGAGGGAGGAAGTACGGGCATGCTGGGAAGGGGGGTGTAGCTAAGAGCATGATGGGAGTCGCAGTCACAGACAATCTACACCCACCCACATGGCCCAGTAAGCATACACTGAACCATGCTTGCCTCACAGGGAGTGGGAAGGGACTGACAAGATGTCTGACACTGAGCTCTGTTGTGGGGAGCACAAGGCCCTGCTGGGAAATGGGCACCAACAAACACCAGGACTTCACAGTCAGCCATCTTGCCATTGCTGTCACACCCCCTCACAGAGAAGCAGAGTCAAGAGGGAGGAAGTATGGGCATGCTGGGAAGGGGGGTGTAGCCAAGAGTATGATGGGAGTCGCAGTCACAGACAATCTACACCCACCCACATGGCCCAGTAAGCATACACTGAACCATACTCGCCTCACAGGGAGTGGGAAGGGACTGACAAGATGTCTGACACTGGGCTCTGTTGTGGGGAGCACAAGGTCCTGCTGGAAAATGGGCACCAACAAATACCAGGACTTCACAGTCAGCTATCTTGCCATTGCTGTTACACCCCCTCACAGGGAAGCAGAGTCAAGAGGGAGGAAGTATGGGCATGCTGGGAAGGGGGGTGTTGCCAAGAGCATGATGGGAGTTGCAGTCACAGACAATCTACACCCACCCACATGGCCCAGCAAGTTCTACCTGAACCATACTTGCCCCACAGGGAGTGGGAAGGGACTGACAGGATGTCTGACACTGGGCTCTGTTGTGGGGAGCACAAGGCCATCCTGGGACATGGGCAACAACAATATCAAACTCTGTCTATTACAAGCTGGGAAAAAGCAGTATACAGGCAGGCATCTGTTTGTACAGTAGAAAATGTCATGTTTGTGAACCATCGATGCATGTAGAAACATAACTCACATCGTGTGTCTCTTCCAAACACAGGTGGTGCTGGGGACCCAGCACCAAATGAAGTGGATCCCCCGGCACAGACTCTGGTGGACACTGAGCTCTCTGGTTTGACTCTGTCTCTCTCCTCTTCGGATGACGATGACCAACCTGGCCCCTCCGCTGTGAGTCATCATGCAGCACCGGCAGCATCAACATCTGCACCCCCTGTACACACGCCTCCAGCATCTGGAAACTGACAGGGCACCCCCGCCAACACGGACAGACCAAGGCCACTGAACACCCACAGCACAGGGACACAGGACCCCCCGAAGCTACAGGCAACACCACCGGCAACACCACCCAAGGGGTCCCAGTGTCACCTGTACGTCTCACCGCTGGTCCTGCCCGTGTGGATAGGGGTGCTGGGAGGTGGGAGGCAGAGGCGCGCCTTGCAGAGGGGTCTAGACCGCATGATGACCCCCAACTGGCACACATCATAGATGCGTACCAGGATAGCACCGGAGGATTTGGCCATGTAGTGGGGATCCTCAAGGACATGCAACAGGAGCAGGCTGCCCACCATGCCCGCATGGAGGCCAAGTGGGATGCCCTTACTGCGGTGCATCGGGACATACTCCAATGCCTCCGCCAGATCAACACAAACCTGTCCACACCTCCCTGTGTGGTCACAACATCTGTTGCAACACCATCTGCCAGTGCCACAGGGAGGGAGGAGGACTCTGGCGGAGAGTCCCCTGCACCGCAGAGGCCTGCACCTGAGGATCCCCCCCAGGAAGAAGAGGGGTCGTCCGAAGAAGGACATGTGAGAGGCAGATGTCCCAGCACATCCCCCAGGGCCTCTAAACCTGTTCTGGATAATGTTCTTTGTGCGCAACCCGTTCACCTTGTCCAATCGCACACAACTCGCCCACGTGACATGGAGTGTTCATGTTGGGCCAATGTACCAGATGACTGTGGACTTTACTCTGGACATTTCATCTACCAGCACTTCCAACTTTAATGTGAACTTTGGATTCCAAAACCAATGTACAACACCCACCATCTTGTGCACTCTCCTCCCACATGTTCAAAAATAAACTCACCAGTACACCATACTTGCCTCTGTTGTGATTCCAAATTGTCATGTGTCATGGAGATGTCGATCTGCTACACAACATAGTGCATGCCAAATACTGCAACAATGTGACCAACGTTAGGTGAGTCATGGTGATGTGACACATGTGAGGGAGACACACCACTATGGCACCACAACACATACTCACCATGGCCATGTCACTCATCACACACAATGATGTTGACTTGAAACACATTGGCATGCACAACCACAACACCTATCCACAGTCAGTGGTAACAAGTCCACAGGTGAGGTAAGCAAATGTCAGTCAGATATGGGAAGACCGACAATGCACCTAGCAAGGCTTAGCACAGGTTCATTACACATCAGCAACATGTTTATTCAAAAATAGTTGCAAGGCAATTGTACGTTACGGTGGACACACGGTCACAGAGTGTCTGAGAATTGTAGTCCAGGGGTGTGTGGCACATCATTAGATGTCAATTGACAACTCCCACACTGGTGTTGGATTCTGGGTGTTGGGGTCAGTGTTGAACATCCAACAGGCAAATTACCATGTGAAGGACAGACACACGACACAGTCAAAAGCACAGCAGAACAGGAGAGAAATGCAAGACACATGCACAAAACATGTCGCAAGAAACCTACACAAAAACAAGTTAGCAGTACTACCCTATATTGGAGTACACACCACCTGAATGGACACATCACTGCACGCATCCAGGCAAGTGGCACACAGGCACACTCAGACAGAAACAGAGCAGCCACAACACATTCCAGGCTAACTCCATACATTGACATAACAACCCTGGAATCTCACATTCAGGTGAAGAAGTTGTTGATGAGCTGTGAGCGGATGTCACCCTCATCCTAATCGTCACTGGTATCTTTGCCCAGGCCGGGATCCTCCACAGGTGCCGGAGGTTGGTCATCGTCATCCTGGATGAGAGGCACCTCCTTCCGCACTGCCATGTTGTGTAGCATGCAGCATACAAGGATTATTTTATACACCTTTGCAGGCTCATATGGGAGGGCCCCTCCGGTCTTGTCCAGGCAGCGAAAGAGGCTTTTCAGGAGGCCGAATGTCCACTCAATCACCCTCCTGCTCCGACCATGTGCCTCATTGTAGCGCATCTCGGCTGGTGTCACAGGGTCCCAGACGGGTGTCAGCAACCACGACATGTTGGGGTATCCGGAGTCACCTACACAGACAAAAATGAACAAGTAGCTGAGTTTTGTAGGAGTGCGGAATTCAGCATTGACAAACACACACAATGAGAAACAGTCAGTACACACCCACAAGCCAGGCATGCTGAGCTGGCATCTGTGACATCAGCATTGCAATGCGGCTACTCCTCATTATGTAGGCATCGTGCGCCGAACCAGGGAACCGTGCACAAACATGTGTGATAGACATACCACCAGAGCATTGATGGAGTGGTAGTGCTTCCTGTTCTGGTATGCCTGCTCATGTGCCTGTGGTGGTATCAGGGCCACATGTGTCCCATCAATGGATCCGATGATGTTCGGCATCCTTCCCAGTGTATAAGAGGCATCCTTTATTTCAGGGAGTTCAGCTGGGCTCAGGAACTTGATGTACAGGTCTAGGAAATGCAACATCCCCTCCAAGACATCGCGTAGCACCCAACTAAACATAGTTTGCAACATACCACCAGCAGTAGCCACAGTGTACTGGAAGGTACCAGTAGCAAAGAAGTGCAGGGCTGCCATCACCTTCACCTCTGGGGTCAGAGCTGTAGGGTATGTCCGGCCAGGTAGCAGATGTGGTGCCAACTGCTCCACCAACTCCACAATCAGTGGCCTGGTGAAGCAGTACTGTCGGATGAAGTCGCGTTCCTGCATGGTTGCAAGGTCTGGGAATGGTCGATGGACAGCTGGTGCCCTGCAGAACAGAGATGAACAAAGGAAGATTGTCGGTTCATCCACCCATGTGGCCATGACCAGCCTCAATATCACATGATAGATCATGACATTACACAATGTACTGAGGTGGGTGCTGTTGGGCATGGACACATATGTCACCTACATGACCATCACCTCACATCTCAATTCCACATGTCCACATGAGTCCCATGTAGTGCAATGGCCAACCATCTGGCTGTGTCACCCAACCTATGTGCTGCTGTGACGTTACAAACACACACCACAGTGACAAGTGAGGCCTGATGTCTCCCAGGCATCACAGATGTTTGCCATGCAGAAACCCAGGGTCCCTGTATTGCCACATCAACACTGGCATGGACATAGCATATCAAGTACACACCACAAGGCAAGCGTGAGTCCCACAGGTAGTGGCCTCTGTTGTTCCTGCAGGCCCTACATGTATGTCTCTTAGACACACACACACCATCAAGGTTGATGCATATACCACATGGATGTGGAGACTGTCACCCATTGGGCACATTTGATCAGACACATCTGAGACACAACATGCACACAGACTGTGGGTGCACATCAGTATTGTGGCTACAGGTCTCACTGTGACGTACATGCCATCACCCCCAGGACTCAGGGTGTATGTGACATGGCCCAAACATATCCAGCATGAAACTGTGTCTGAGACTCATGCCCATTACTGTACAATTGCACATCACAGTGGTAATGTGCACGACACACAAAGGATTCTGCCCCCATGTACATGTGCACAGCCTGGGAGTGGCTGAACAAAAGTGCCACCCAACAAACCAAATGTTCCCCCCCCCAAATCCAAGGGAATGCAGCCTTACATGACATGGGACACTGTGTGGCCAATGCTCTAGTGTGGTAGGTGTGCACAGGTGTCCCTGGCAAGTAATTGTGTGTTGAATCCGTCGAATAGTCACACCAATGAGGTCCGACGCGGGTGACAATGCGTACGCATTGCACGGTTCATGACCGAGCCGTGCGTACGCTTTGTCATTGACTGCAATGAGGTCCGAAGAGGGGGACAATGCATACGCATTGCACGGTTCATGACCGAGCCGTGCGTACGCTTTGACATTGACTGCAATGCGGTCCTTCGCGGGTGACAATGCGTACGCATTGTACGGTTCATGACCGAGCTGTACGTACGCTTTGTCATTGACTGCAATGAGGTCCGACGCGGGTGACAAAGCGTACGCATTGCACGGTTCATGACCGAGCCGTGCGTACGCTTTGTCATTGACTGCAATGAGGTCCGATGCGGGTGACTCATGCATATGCATCGGGCAGGCATGGCTCGAGACAGGCGTACGCCTTGGCCATTGAATCGTATGGAGACGGGTGTGTGTGTATTTTCAAAATACGCGTTGTACAGTCAGTTGACCGAGCCGGGCGCACCCATTGACTCTGGACTAACATGGAGACGGATGCGGATTTAAAATTTGTACGGGTTGTGCACTGGAAATTTCATGAAGGTGAAGATTTGAACGATGCGGAAGGCGTGTACGAGTCGTACATTTCCATGGATTGGCCCAATTCATAGAATGCAACCATGTTGGACCTCTCACTTGGGACACATGGCACAGATTCTGCCTTTGCAGCACAGATATAAGGCTGGCTGGCCCAAAGGGAGCTCACTTGCCTGCACTACATGCTACTGGACCACATCCCTGCTACCACTGCTGCTGTCTCTGCATCCTCTGGCTCCTGCTATGGCACATACTCTGGAGAGGGCCCCAGCCTTCACTGAGGAGGAGAACCAGGCCCTGCTGGATGGTCTCCTTCCACAGTACAGCAAACTCTATGGGAAACCAGGGGAGCAGGTGAGTGTGCAGTCCACTGCTTTCCTAATTATGCATGTTGTCTGACTAGCAGTACTAGCAGTGTGCACACCAGTGGCAAGCATTCTCACTGACTACTTTCATCACCCAAAGTGTGTAGGTACATGTAATGAACAGGTGTCCTGCTGCTAAAGTGCATTAGTGCAATCTTAAACTATCCAGGCATTGTTAACATGTCAGACATGCAGGTGATGTGTCCTTCCCCATAGTTGCACTACCTGTGTAACTCATTTCCCTTTGTGATGATGACATGTATATCAAAATTTGTGCAGCACAAATCTGGGGCATGTGTGTTAATGGACTTTTAACTTTGTCATCCTCACAGGTTGATGCCCACCAGAAGCAGGAGATATGGCTGACCATCGCCCGGGCAGTTCGTTCGGTGAGGGTCTACAAGCACCGGATCCGCAACTGTCAGAAGAGGTGGCAGGACCTTTGGGGCTGGACCCGAAGGATAGCTAGAGTCCAGATGAAGCTGTAACCTCCAAGCCGAAGGGGCGGACACCGGACCCTGACCCCTCATATGCTCCGGATCCTGGCATTGGTCTTCCCGGCCCTGGATAGGCAGCTGAAGGCCAGACAGCAGCAGGAAGGGGGTAAGGCCATGCCTAATCTGTGTACTATGTCTGACATGCTAATTGCAGTCTTTTGGCCTGGTCACACTTTCACATTACGTAGGTCTTGCAGTCCAATACTCAGGTCCCTCAATTGTGTGATGTCCCTTCCTCATCTGTTCCACATGTGTTGCCCCTACAGCCTGTTGCTTGTGTCACTAGGGTACTGTGTCCCTGAAGTCAGCTATGCTTCATCTACCAGACAGCATCTGTTCCCGTGACTTCGTTGTGTGTTTCATGGGTGGTTCAATTGTTTGGCCAATGCCTGAGATCTGACATGTGATCTGTGTGTGCCCTTGAGATGTGTTCCAATTGCTGGTCTGACTCACCACATGTGGCTGGGGTATTCCAAACAAACCCATGCAGCAGGGGACTCCAATTTTGGGGCCTCAGGAGTATGTATATCAAGTATGTCACACTTGCTTAGCCACCTGACTACTGTCCAGGGCCAAACACTGTTTCATGTAGACCTGGGCACTCATGCCTCCTCAAGGGCATTTAGAAAAACTCTGTAATCCCACTCCTGTGTATTAAACTACAGGTTGTGCTTAGTGACATGTGCCTTCAGGTGTCTGCCTCTGTGTCATTGTGATGTGGCTTGTTGTTACGTACAACTGGGGTGTCCATGATTCAGTGGGTCAGCAGGACATCTGAGATGTGACTGTGAGAGACAAGAACTGTGTGACATATAGGTGTGTGATCATCTGACAGCGCACAATGGTGTATGCAACTGTGTCCTTCATGCAGCTGGGTTACATGCATGGCAGACTGTGATGTGTTAATGTACAGGGAGTTGTGTTTGCAGAGACTCATATGTCTGATTTGCATGATGTGGGGTCTTCTGGATCCTGGATATGTTGTTTGCAGGTGATGGGCAAGTGTGCCGGTCATCTGCAGAGTTAGCTTTACCCTGAGATAGGATTGTGAGTCAATGCATACTGCTGTTGTCTGGATGCCCTGCCCCTGTGACAGGAGACAGTGTTGACTGACTTTCCAGGCATCCCAGTGCCATGGCATTTAACTTGCTATGAGTGATCCTGCATTGTGTTCAAGTGTGCACCATGCACCCCATTGTGGCATTGCCCATCAGGACATGAGAACATCATAGTGTGTGTTGCTGGCATGCATCACAAACATGTGAAATAAGCCTCTGCCCATCCCTTCATCTGGACACCTGTACTGAGTCAGTAGCAAGAGATGTGCTGTGTGTATAGTGACATACTCCTACATATTCACTTGCATGTACAACTAATGTGTGGGTGGTGCATGTCGGGCCATTGAGGTACTAGCATCCAACATGCAACAGACATATGTGTGCAAGTCAATGAGGGATATGTGTGCCATGGTTGATGTTGAGAATGACAATTGGCTTATTCTAAACAGCGTTGGCACTTTGAGCTGTGTTCAGCTGATGATGCCAGGGTTTGCCCTGTGATGTGATGGACTCACTGTGGTGTGTGCAGTCAGTGCAGGTGACTGATGTTGTTCTCTTACTTCCTATAACTATCCAGATACATCCACGGACACAGGAGGGGACTGCTCCATGGACCAGGAGGAGCCACAGAGCCTGATAGGGACAGAAGGAGAGGAGCCCTGAGTGAGGAGTCTGTGGACTTACTTAGACAGATCCATGTAGGGCAGACATCGATGTTGAAGGTCCTCCATGACACACAAGTCTGTTGACGCAACTTGTGTCGTTCATGGAGGCCATTTCATCAGGCATTTCTGCCCTACAGAGGACCAATACGTTCATGGTCTCCTCCCTGACGGCAGCAGTGTCCCTCCTCCAACAGTCCAGCACCTCTCCTACCCCTGCACCACCAACAATTCCTAGCAGCCTACCTGTCCCAAGCACACAAACACCTGCACATTCTCACAGAGCCACAGACACGGGCAGTACACAACCACCCAAACCAAGGTCTAGACATGCACACAAGCAAGTGCAGGGGACTGATACCACACTCACAGGGGCTGGTTTGCAGACACACACACAGTCATCCACAACCACTCCGCAGTCCTCTGAACCCTCTCCCTCCTAGCCCCCTTCCCTTGCCTCACCTGCAACCCCATCTCCACAGAAGCTCTTCCTCTGTGACCTTGGCCTCTTCCCCACCAACCCAGCAGATCCTGATTACAAGGGGAAGAGGAAGTCCCCACACACAGAGGGGAGTGCCCCTCACACCCAGACACCCTCCCCCAGGCACAGTCAGACTGAGACCCCCACCCGCAAGTCCCCCCAGAGCCAGAAGAGCAAGCCACCACGCAGCTCCAAGGAAAAGTCTCCGTCCTCCATCCCCCAGGCCACCACTCCACAGGTTACCCTGCCACTCCCTGCCCCGGGTTCCCCTACCCACAGATACACCATCCCCAAAATGCTAAGGCCCTCCCCCCTACCACTTGCTCCTCCACACCTGGTCAGACGGTTAGTGCCACTGATGTGGGATCCGTGTTCCCCCTGTCCTGCTGACCTCACCTGCACCCCATTCCGCTCCCATGGATGTAGGCACTGCAGTGGAGTCCACGGCCACCCCGTCTGACTTGGGCACTGCAGTGGGGACCCAATCCACTCCATCTGACCTGCCCACTGGAGTTGTGTTGGCACCCACCCCATCTGACTTGTGCTCCACAGTTGTGACTGCACCCACCACTTCAGTCAGCTCCACTGCAGTTGCAAGTCTCTCGCCTGCATCTACCACCTCTTCACTATCTCCTTCTGCTGCGCCCTGATCCTGTCCCTGCGGTGCCTGGCCTGCCCCCATGTATGCCCCTCTGAGGGGATGACCCCGGTCCTTAGCAGTGCAGGCAAGCAACGTGTGACAGTTGTCACTTTAGTTCACTCCTTGGCATTTGGTCATGGACTGGCCATTGGCCTTTTGTTTGAACGGACGTTTAACTTTTCAGATGCTGAATAAAGCTTTTTTTTTTATCCCTGTGAACTTAATTTAGCTGTACATTATGTTGATGATGTTTAACATGCCCTTGCACCTGTAATGCTTGGTTTTCAATGTTGAATACGGAGGTATTGATGTGAGGTACTCCATGTGGTCCATGAGATATGTATCCTATTCTGGTGGGTATCCATGTCATCCTTTGCAGCTACCTAGGTGTGTCATGATCAACTATTTATGGACATCTCTGTGAACATTTCATTTGCATGGTCACATCTCTGGCTTGCACCCATGCACATATGATGTGCTTCCCATTGTCCAATTTGTCAATTTCACAGACTTTGTGCACATCACCACTGGACCTACAGGTGTGGGCATCATTGGTATAGGAGCAACTGGGTCCTCTGTGCAACTTGCTAGACATATGTTTTGAGTATGTGCAGATGACTTAGGGGAGACTCACGTACCCAGGCTGTTGTGACCAGATCCTTCATTGTGTGGTAACTGATGGCTGACTGACCAAGTGTTCTGCTGACATGAGTGAGACGTGCTGTGAATATGTTTGGCACAGCTGGGCTTTCACAGGAGTTGGGTCCCCTCAAGTAAGTGTGTTGTCCTGTGACATAGCCTGGACCCATGGTGTGTGTTGTATGAGCATGTGTGTGTGTCCACATCCCTTTTCATACACAGGCAGTGTTCCCATGATATGTTCCTATTGTTGATGCTTGCTGAGTGTTACTGTGTTCATCCCACTACTTTGCCATGGGCTACCAGATGTGTGGGTGCATGACACACTACTGTTGGTGTATCATCATTGGGATTTGTCAGTCCTGAGTGGGGATGATGTTGTCAGACACAGATAGGACACAGTCAGGGTTCCCCAAGGCACTTGTTTATTCACAATATCATGTAGTTGTCCCTAGGTGGTACCTTTCAGTGATTGAGAAATATGTATGTGTGTGTGACTGCTTCCACTTGTCGGGTTCAGGGCTGCAATGTTGACAGGTGTCAGCATGTGTGCCTTGTGGTTCTCCTTGGCTTCTGCATTGTCCTGGGACTGTGCCAGATATTCTGAAGGTTACGTGAGCTTTGACGTCATGGCCATGTACCGCATACTGTGCAATATGTCTGTCATTCACCAGGGTTGTAAACTGTCCTTGTGTGATGAGTCTGTGCACCTTAGTTCCTTCCAAAATTCCTGAGTTTGTCATGGGTGCATGTGCAATGTCGCCTGTCCATGTGGGCTTCACAGATGCACATTGTTGCAGTTCAGGTTGTGTGGTGTTGAGGGTGGACTGATGTAAATGTTTGCATGGTTGGTCCCCTACCTCCGTCCCCTACCTCCCGTTTGTGCATGGATGAGGGACCATGCTAAGTGATTTGTGTAGGTGTAATGAACGTTTGTGGAACAGGACACATGTCTGGGTTTCCAAGTTTGTACGACATCTGCCTTTGTCATCACAATGGAGGTGTCATGCATGCTTGTGTTACCCCAATGTATGGTCACTGGGGGTAGTGCTTTTGTGTGTCAGTCTCTTGCTGTGTTAGTTGGTGTTCATTCAAGCTTGTGTCACATGTGTCTGTTGTGGTCCCTCTTATCTCACAATGCCTGATTGCCCACTAAGGGTGTCCCAATGATGTTTTACTTTTGTATGGCACTGTGTCCACATCTATGTCACTGTGGTTCAGCCCCCCTCATGTGTTGTGTAGTTGCCTGGGGATACTGAGACACGCACACACATGTTGTGTCAGATGTGCAGTGTGCGGTTGCCTGTTTGTGTTTGTGCATCTGCATCAGTGCATTGGTATTGCTGTTGTGGGCCTTTGTCTGGATGCTGTTTCTGTGATTTTCCCTGCTGTCCCTGTGAGTCATATCACATCATTGTGCACATTCATCCTGGTTGTTAGGTGCCATTGCTGGCATGGAATGTGAGTTTGTGAGCTGACACCTACAGTCTCCACAGGTTGTTTTGATTAGTGTGTCTATTTTCGAGATGTGCGTATACTTTGTGATGGTCACTTCTGCTTTTGTGTCATTGTACAGTGTATGCATTGTCAGCCCCCATGGGTGGTGCTTGTCTGCACATGGCCGAGAGTGTTTTAGGTTTTCACAGCACTATTAGCCTCACCACATCTCTGTGGGTATGGGACACAACCACTACTTCGCTCCAGAAGTGTTTGATGTGTTGGGAGCAGGGATCAAACATGCTGGTTGTTATTTGCAGCTTTGACCATGATGACACGTACCTTTTGGTCACTGTGATGAGAGAGGTTTAGACCCCATCACCACAATGCTCAACATATGCTGCAGTTTGGAAGCCCACACTTAACTTTTGTTCTACACAGTGAGGGGGTGTTCTTTTTACATTGACACAGTGCTATAGTGATGCTTGCCTTGTGTTGGGCACATTCATTTGTTGGTCACACATGTGCCGTTAGTTACATTGTATGTTCGAAGTCATGATTAGGCCTGGGTGGAATTTGCAGAAGTGCCTTTTGCAAAATATCGCAAAACGGCAAAAAATCTCCACGATCATGCGAAATTTCGCGTGATCGCAGAGATTTTGTGCTGATTCATGCGTTACTGAATTTGACCTTCAACTCGGGCACCTGCTTTATTTATATCTGTAAGACTTACAGATATAAATAAAGCAGGTGCCCGAGTTGAAGGTCAAATTAAGTATAAGTAAGTGCTTCCTGTTGAGGTTTAATTTTTGTGACAGCAGCATCGTGCCAGAATGTATCCTGCCCTGCATATTTATTCAAGAAGATGCCAACGTTTTGTTCAATACCTCTACTCAACTACAGACCACAGGTAAGCTGGTAGTGCATAACTAGGGTCTAGACATTGACCCAGAGTTGAGGAAAAGGGGAGAAACATGCACACCTTTTGAACAACAAAAACTGGCACTTTACATTGTACTCAACCATAGCTCTCAGTATATAAGCATCAACCATGCATTGACCCATCTGTAAGGCTCCATACTTCCATTACATTTAGCACCTGAAAACAGCAAAGCAGTAACATACTCAAGAGCAGGTTCATGGCAAGAGCCTGTCCACCTGCTGCCACGTGCCTCATGCACACCTTTCATCCTCAACTTCTATCCCATTCTGTTGGGAGGGGGGCTCTTATTAATCTCCCCCTCGACTACCTGGGGCTCCCAAAGAAAACCACCTCTAGGTGGTCAGAGGTTCCAAACTATGGTGGCCATCTCATCTTCAGCTCAGCTCCCTCTGACCAGATCACTGGATCCATGAATAGCTCCGCTGGCTTCCAGTCGAAGGGCGTCTACAGATTTCAGAGCCCGTGTCCTGTTCTCAATGCGGTGCATGTGCACACACGTACCTCCTTCAAGAAAAACTTCCGTCCTCATTGTGCAGCTGAGAGTGGCCTCCCTGAGGCTGCAGCCCCTTAGAGTGTGGTACAGAAGACGCTGTGGAGAGGGAAAGGTGTACACTCAAAGGTCGGCACTGACAGAGTCCCTCTTACTGCACACCTGCTCTGAATCAAACGCAGCACTGACGTCACACCTGTTAAGTTTACATTACTGATATTAGGCTGAATGGATTAAGAACTTTTCCATTCCCAGTCAGAAACAAAAATAAATATAAAAACTCTGGCAGCGTCCCTGCCAGCACATTTTTACACCCTTGTTTCATTGATGACTAAACCCCCACTTCCAGAGTCTATGAGAATCCACTCCTGGCATGTGCATGATACATGTGGTGCAGCATTGCTAGATTACAGCCCCAGGTGTGTGTCACAGGTGATAACTCTGCATTTGAGCCCTCTACCCAGTGTGTTTGCTTTGGGAAGCACAGTCCCCTGGAGCAGACCCTCCAGGCCCTCACTTGCAGGGAGCCCGGAAGCACTCTCACACTCCACCCCGATCCCAGGCACGAAGGGTAGGAGGTGAGCACCGGCTGCCAGCGCCTCCTTTAGGACGCTGCATCAGAGGCCAGAGCAGAATATGTGGGCGACCCCACATGGAAGTGATGTTTGTGTGGCTCTGATGGAATCATTGGCCTGTGACCCTTTCCCCATCCCCCAGTGCTGCACTGAATCTATCATGGATCCAAGCCCGTAATCACTGTTGTGGGCATTTGTCACCGACTACACACTGTTGTCATGATGTTAGGGGAGATGTATTTTGCTGACATACCTAATGTTGGAGTATGATGGATGTGTGGTGCATCACCCATCCTATGGCTGGGGGTGGCAGGGGTGATGGGCAACATATGCCCTATGAGTGGGGGTGGCAGTAGTGATGGGCAACAGGTCCCTTATGAGTGGGGGTGGCAGTAGTAATGGGCAACATATGCCCTATGGCTGGGGGTGGCAGTACTGATGGGCAACATAAGCCCTATGGCTGGGGGTGGCAGGGGTGATGGGCACCACGTCCCCTATGGGTGGGGGTGGCAGGAGTGCTGGGCAACATAGCCCTATGAGTGGGGGTGGCAGGAGTGATGGGCAACATATGCCCTATGGCTGGGGGTGGCAGTAGTGATGGGCAACAGGTCCCCTATGGCTGGGGTGGCTGTAGTGATGGGCAACATATACCCTATAGCTGGGGGTGGCAGGGGTGATGGGCAACAAATGCCCTATGAGTGGGGGTGGCAGGGGTGATGGGCACCTGGTCTCCTATGGGTGGGAGTGGCAGGAGTGCTGGGCAACATAAGCCCTATGAGTGGGGGTGGCAGTAGTGATGGGCAACAGGTCCCCCATGAGAGGGGGTGGCAGGGGTGATGGTCAACAGGTCCCCTATGGCTGGGGGTGGCAGTAGTGATGGGCAACAGGTCCCCTATGGCTGGGGGTGGCAGGAGTGCCGGGAAACATAAGCCCCATGAGTAGGGGTGGCAGTAGTGATGGGCAACATATGCCCTATGGCTGGGGGTGGCAGTAGTGATGGGCAACGAATCCCCTATGGCTGGGGGTGGCTGTAGTGATGGGAAACATATGGCAGGGGTGATGAGCAACACAAGCCCTATGGCTAGGGGTGGCAGGGGTGATGGGCAACAGGTCCCCTATGAGTGGGGGTGGCAAGGGTGTTGGGCACCAGGTCCCCTAAGGGTGAGGGTGGCAGGAGTGGTGGTCAACATAAGCCCTATGAGTGGGGGTGGCAGGAGTGCTGGACAACATAAGCCCTATGAGTGGGGGTGGCAGTAGTGATGGGCAACAGGTCCCCTATGTGTGGGGGTGGCATGGGTGATGGGCAACAGTTCCCCTATAGCTGGGGTGGCAGTAGTGATGGGCAACATATGCCCTATTGCTAGGGGTGGCAGGGGTGATGGGCAACAGGTCCCTTATGAGTGGGGGTGGCAAGGGTGATGGTCAACAGGTCGCCAATGGCTGGGGGTGACAGTAGTGGTGGGCAACATATGCCCTATGGCTGGGGGTGGCAGGGGTGATGGGCACAAGGTCCCCTATGGATGGGGGTGGCAGGAGTGCTGGGCAACATAAGCCTTATGGGTTGGGGTGATAGTGGTGCTGGCCATGCAACCCCTATGGTGGGCTGTTGTTAGTGGCCAGGAAGTGGATCCCCTGTGTGTGTGTGCCATTTTGCAGGTACGTGTCGTTTGTTTGTGTGGTGGGTGTCTGACTTACCATCTGCGCCGTCGGCGTCGGTTCCTGATCCGGTCATAGATGTAGAATACTGGTATGACCTGCGCAATGGGATTCATGATATGTTTGTGTCATACACGCTGCTTGTTGCTCCGTCACGTACCCACTGCAAGCTGGTCCATCTCGTAGCCGTGGATTGAGTTGTGGCGCAATTCATATCTGATATGCTTGTTTTCCGGATGCTGTGACGTGCCGTACTTGGCGACCCGTCCGGCGCGTATGAAGTACGCATCGTACTTGTCAGGGCAGAAACTGCCGTGGATACTGCTTCCGAGCGACTCGGTTCGGCGTTCGGAGTTACGGCTCGGACGGAGAATGGAGCTTTCAATCACAGCCTACGTGCCGGTCGTGTTTTTGGCAGTTATGCGCATCGTACTTCATCTACAGGACGGACCGGCTACGGGTACGTGTCGGTCGCACGGTATGGCTATGGACAGCTCTCAGAGAGCTGTCCGACCCGGATCAGAATCGACCCCTAGGTAGCATTCAAATAGCCTTTCGCTCTTCCTGTATTCCTTCATCAACAAAGAAGGTACTGCCTTTAACTTTAACTTTTGACCACTGGAGGGCGCTGCTGAGTTGTCGAGTTTGTCGAGCAAGCGGCAGAAGCGGTAGAAGCGGCGGCGGCGGCTGTGAGAGGAGCTGTGAGGGGAGCTAGAGGAGCCCTGAGCCGGCATTGGTGCCTGTATTGGAGCCTGCACCGGAGCCTGAGCGGAGCTTGAGCAAGGCCTGAGCAAGCCGACCTGAGCGGTACCCGGCCCCCGAGGTGAGGAGCAGGAGCGGCAAGTGGTAAAGAGGCGGAGGCGGGCAGTAAGAGCGGGCGGTGAGAGAGTGGCAGCCAGCCCGCGGCTCACCCTCCACACAGCCACACAGCCACACAGCTCCATGACCACGTCCCCACCTGGCTTGCTTGCTTGCTTGCTTTTCCTCGTGTGTGTGAGGAGGAGCTGCATGGAGCTGCACGGAGTTTGGAGCTCGGAGCTTGGAGCGTGGAGCGTGGAGTAACGAGGCGGTTCTGCAGCAGGATTCCTTGGGGTCAGCTTTAGGTTGGTGGCCACTGTGACCCTGCAAACCCCCCCTCAGTCTCGTTAAAAATTAAAACAGCGGTGGTAGTTATTGACGGCTGCTCATAGCGGCCACGACCGCCCCCGCGGACCGCGGACCACGGCCACGGCTGCGGAGAGGGAGAGGGAGTGAGCGGTGATGTGGTTGGCCATCGCCGGAGGTGTCGGGGTGAAGCCTGATCCGGGGCTCCGAGCCGGAACCTGAGCTCAAACTGGTGTTGATCTTAATCCCGGTCCCCGAGACGTCTGAGGACCGAACCGACACTTTGAAACCGGTGAACCACCAGAGCAGGCGCCACACACCTAACAACCCAACAACTTCACCAAACTCTATCCAATAACTTAATAACTCAGCAATCAATTCACCATCAAATCAACATAAATATATTAAAGGTGAATTCAAGGTCTCACTTTGACTAAGTCTGATCGCCGTGTTCTCATTGATCTGGTCCCTCATAAGCCCCTCAATCGCAACCTTCAGGACCACCAGGAAGCTTTGCAGTTATTCAAAAACATAAATTACAAAAAAAAGGAAAGGAAGGGCGCCTGGAATGAGGTCAGGACGAGTAAGGAAAGCTCTGGTAAAACCGCTAAAAAAAGGAGCAAACAACATGGACTTCTGTGAGCCACTGGCAACTTCTCCAATGATGTCCACACCACACCAAATATTAGCAACCACAAGGATAACCTCAGATCCAGGGCTAGTATATGCCGGTTCAATGACCGAGGAACAATCACCTGGCTCTAAAATACAATCAAAATCAGCAAAAAACAAGGTCTCCCTAAGGGACTACTTCAGGACCACAGCTCCAGCCACAGCCCGGAAGAGTGCCACAGGTACCCAGAATAACCAACAGGTATCCCCCTCTCGGCAGGTACCTGCATCAGCAGTCCCTGAGCCACAGCCTCACCAAACTACGGTTCTCCCATTGATTCATAGGGTCGATGAAGGATCCATTGATTTAAGTCTACACAGTGCCTTATCAATAATAGAGTCTCCTCGCAAGGACGCCCCAGAAGCCCAGAACCTTATTCAATTACAACAGGCTCTCCCTCAACCTTCAGCTCATCAATTAATTTATTCAGATCGAGTTTCATTTAAGGTAAAAACTCACAGCAATGCTGACCCTTCAATTCCCCAACCAATTCTAAACTCAAGTTCGCTCTCTCCGTCTGTATTTTATTCTTCAGTTAATCTTAACCAGGATAAACCACAAAAGAGTCCAACAGCCGCTCCATTACAGGCTAGGGCTTTTCCACAAGCGGCCCTCAGCAACTTAGTTCAATCCGAACTGGACCCCTGTTCGAACAGAATGAATCAAGGGGCGGCAACGGACCAAGTTCCTATATCTGAAGACCTAAAAACTAACATTATAAACACCTCTTTGGACTTATCATTTTTCAATACCGTGCATAAAGAGCAGGATAGGCAAAACACATCCTCAACGGCGAACTTCAACAACCTATGGTCTCAACTATTACAAACCTTTCAAACAACGTCAGCTGCTTTAACATACCATTCAGACAAGATGGACATGCAGGTACACTTACTAAACACGCTTGCAGTGTACACCGCTGGGATCGATCAAAAACTGGAGGCGCTCAATGCTCATATTAAAAAAGCCCAAGCCCAAACACAACTGGTGCAATCATTGTGCTGCTGTTCGCCCATAATAGATTCTCTCTCATCTCTACCTCAATTTCTTTCAGCCGTTTTAATGGAAATAAAGAAACCCTCGGAGTCCAAGTCGCAAGATCCCACCACTCAGGCTCTAAGTCAGCCACAGGATTCTCTTCACCCGAAAGTTCACACTAGTCCAAAGTCCCTTAACCTAATCGATACAGCAGTTGCTGAACCACTTTCCATTAAACCACCCAAAAAATCACACCGCCTGTCGAAAAGGGAAAAGAAAAGACAACGAAAAAGCCGTAACAAACTAATAATCGGCCTAACATCTTCAAATATGAGCAATTCCCTCAGGGATGAGGCAGCTCCCTTAGGAAATGCCCCATCAATAGCACCAATACTTTCTTCGAAAGGAGAACGGACAAGCCCTCAACCTCCGTCAAATCAGCCGTTAACACAGACAGATCTTCTAACCTGGATTAATAGGCAACCAGTGACATCTCATGCTTTGGAATCTTCTTCTCATTCACCAACACAAGTAAAATCTGGCACTACACAACTATCACTTAAGTACCTAGTTTCGGGAGCTGTTCAACAGAGCCCCGCATCATCTCAAATTACTACTCAAGAATTTACTTCATTTCAACCCCTCACCAGTGTCAATAATAATAAACCATGTATACAAAGTATAGCTATAGATCCTGGTTGTAAAAGAGATTTAAATTTAGCAAACCATCGCAGCTTGGAGTCCATAAACAAAAGTCACCCCCCACATTCTTTAAATATAAACCACAAGGAAAAGTCCTCTTTTTCACCCATTTTATCCGAATTGTCAAGAAAGCTCTCCAAAGAAAATTCCAAGCAAAAACAGCCAGCAACGGCCAACGAGCTTTGTGAGCCCCAAAACAGCACCCAAAACACCAAATTGCTGTTTACTCCAGAATTCATCTCAAGGGGTCCGCAAGACATTCTCAACCGAGGAAATATATTAAAACTCTTCAAATCATTATCAGATTTAAATCATCTTCAATCGAGGGATATAATTGCGATAGAATTTATTCCATGTACTGGATCCAATACAGGCGAAGCCACTCAAATAACGCTGTCAACGTCCGCAATTCGGGATCTAGTGTTGACTAAAATCGACCAATTCAAAACATGGGGTATAATAATAACAACCCTGAGTGTTCCCTGTTATCCCTCAATATTTGGAAGAATCAGGCATGCATTGTAAGTTCCATCTTAGCTCCCTATTCAGTATTGAGGTCAGCCAGAGGTAGCTCGCCAACAGGCAACCCTGAGCCGGCACATAACCAGCGAAATAGTGGCATCGCAGACTGGTCATGGCTACCGGGGGTTTTATCTCGAAATCAGACTGATTGACCCATTATTAATCACAACTTGACAATATGTTCTTGGAATATTAATGGATTTGGCCCGGAAAAACAATCACCAGCTACAATGGACTTTCTAAAAGAATATGACGTTCTCCTTTTACAGGAAACATGGGCAGGAGAAAGTATCCCAATAGTGGGTTTTTTGGAGTTTATGACACCCGCCTCCAGGCAGTCCAAGTTCGGTCGTCTCAAGGGCGGTCTCTCGATTTATGTATCAACCAAACTATTAACAAGTGTTAAACAGATCGAATTCGCGGAGGAATGGCTTTCTGGAATAACTCTGGGAAGCTCGACCATCGATCCTCAGTTGTTGATTCTTAATGTCTATATTCCCCCCGGCACTACTAAGAAAAAATCTAAAATGGATAGTCTGATCAATTCCATTTGCGACCTAATCAGCAAGTACGGAAGTACACGAAGCATCATCTCGGGTGATTTCAACACTAATCTATTTTCCAACCATGTAGATGACACATGTCCGGATCCTCCAAGAACCCCCTCACATTTTCTACCTCAGGTAATCCCCATTGGGAATAAATCATCAACATTGGGGGAATACGTGGGAACACAGTTCAACAACTTGGGATATACTTTATTGAATGGGCGTTTTTCTTTTGATATCCCGCCTGCTTGGACCTGGTCAAATGGCAGATCCCATTCGTTTTTGGACTTTACATTAGGGAGCAGAGAATTACTGCCTTGGATTAAGAGCTATCAAATTGCCCAACAGGGAGATAGTGATCATCGGGCTCAAATAATAACATTATCCACTGGCGACTCATATCATCAGGAATTGGCTCACACGCATTTAGGTAGCCATTCAGAGGACCTTAAGCGGTTAAAGTGGTCAGATTCCATGGTTCCATCTTTGATGGAAAAAAGTAGAGCCTTGTTATATCAATCTCGAGATTCAGATACCCATTTGGTCAGTGGTTGGGCCTCTCTCATAAATCTTCTTCTCAATGAATTTCCTATAAAGAGGGGCCCGAGAAACCAAACCTCTCAATTTTTCATCTCAAAAGCCACAAGGAAATTAAGAACTGAGAGGAACCGAGCACTCCGTCTTTCAAGACGGTTCCCTAGTAACAAAACCTACTTTAATAATTACAAGCAAACGCAAGTTTCTTTCAGAAGCGCCATTCAAAAAGAAAAATTAAAGGCCTCGGATCAATTCTGGCTGAAGCTCATCCATGAAAGTAAAAATCCTAATCCGAAGCAATTCTGGTCCCTTGTGAATAGGAGTAATCAAAGTGTAACTGGGCATGGCAGTGCAAACATCAGTGAAGCAGACTGGAGCAAGTTTTTATGTCTTCATTTTGGAGACTCTCATGACAACAAAGTTGGTCTCGATTCCACCAGCCCAGTAAGCTTCAAGTCCCTTTACTCGGGTCCAGAGAGCCAGAGGAGGGCTTGGCCCGAAAACACCCCATTAGAAGACCCGACAAAAAAGGACCCTATGGAACGGAATGACGTCCTACCAGAGCCTACGGTGTTGCCAGCAGCATTAAAAAATAAGATCTCAAATCACATAAGGAAAGCAAGAGCTGATGGAGCCCCGGGTCCGAACGGCCTCCCCCAAGCAATTTTTAAATCTGACATTAATTTATGGTCAGATTATTTGACCCCGCTGTTCTATTATTGCAGACTAAACAACACGGTCCCAGAATCTTGGCGAGGAGCAATCATTCACCCGATCTACAAAGGCGGAAAGAGAAACGAGCCAAAAAATTATCGAATGATTGCACTTCTTGACGTGGAGTCCAAGTATTTTGCAAACATCTTACTAGAGGAGCTACAGGCCTGGGCTAAAACAACTGCGCGTCTCCCCTTCAATCAGACGGGCTTCGTAGCCAACTCCGGGACAATAACCAATCTGCTAACATTAACAGTTTTGATGGATAAAGCAGCATGCCAACACATACAGCTGCACTGCTGCTTCGTAGACTTCAAAGCAGCATTCGACCGTGTGCCCAGAAGCCTGTTATGGCAGAAATTAAAATCATGGGGAATACCACAGTCTCTTCTTCAGGCAATAATTCAGCTCCATACTGAAACATGGATCAAAATCAAGCTGGGTGAAGGCCGTCATGTTTCCAGGAAGATCAAAACTGTAACCGGTGTTAAACAGGGATGTGTATTGGCTCCACTCCTATTTAACCTATTCATATCGGACCTTTCCCCAGCACTTGATAGTGTAAACTGTCATCCTCCTAAACTTGATGGGACCCGCATTACCAACCTACTTTATGCCGACGACCTGGTGCTACTAAGCCACACAAAAGTGGGTCTACAGAGGTTATTGGACGAACTGTTGTCATACTCTACAAAAAACCATCTAGAACTTAACTTGTCAAAAACCAAAACAATTTCCTTTGGGAAGCAAAAAAGGACAACAGAAAGGTGGTATTTTAATAAAACAAAGCTGGACTCAACTCCCAGTTATAAATATCTGGGTATCTTTTTGGAGGCAAGTGGCTCCTTTGGTAAGCATAAGGAAGCATTACAAATAAAAGCACTTTCATTAGAGGTGGCCGCCGCAAAACTGACAAACCAGCTATTAGGTCCCAGCCTTACACCTATGCTGAAAGTAATGAAAGCCAAAGTAATTAACTCACTGACATATGGTCACGAGATCACCAAGGGCACAACCAGTACATTGATAAATAAATTAATCACAAAAATCTTTAAACGAGCCTTTCGGCTGCCAAAATCTGCATCGCCAGCCCAGGTGAGACTAGAACTGGGACTCCAAGATCATCTCGGCGTGAAGGCAGGTGCTTTTGTTAAATTGTGCCATAGACTGCGCCAGGCCAGGGTGGGTACATTGGAGGCCCGACTCTGGCAGGAAATACAGAAAAAGCCTACAAGCCAAAAGCACCGACAACTCTTGGATTACAGTTTACAGCTGTTAGGGGTAAAGGATCTATGGGACTCAAATCCCTCTCCATCGGTGTTAAAATCTGTTATAAAGAAATCTTTTAGGTTGTGGTCCTTCCATTCAGACAGGGCAACATTATCAAAGAGGGGACATGCCTGGGCGGTAATTGGCAACTACGAAGTGGGTGTCCAGTTGCCCTACCTGTCTAGCACATATGCACTTTATTGGAAACGTAAGTTTTTATCCTTGAGGAAGGGAGAACGGCCCTTTTTGAAGAATGTCCCGGTATGGCGCCGGTCGGGCAGTAGCATTGCATGCAGGCTGTGCGGTTATCATATTGAATCAATGGAACATATTGTTTGTGCATGCCCAGCATTACTTCAAGCCAGATGGCAGTTACTGAGAGGCCAATGTATTATGTTGGGTGTACGCTCCTGCCACCAAGCAATAATGGCTGCCCTCAACCCTGCTAACATCAAGCTAAATATTGGGCTTGCGAAATGTGTTCATAAAGCGTCAAGACTCCTTGAAGCCAAACCTTCAATCTAGCCAGAGTAGTGATTCTGAACTAAAAGTCGACTTATCTAAATCAGAAACTACATGAAATCCAGGGTGATGTATTGTATTGGAAATTACCAGACTTTTATGATTACTGAATTTTATCTTATTGATTACTTGTTTTAAAACTTTTATAATAGTTAACTTGATTATTCCATTTTTAGCATGTTCAGTTGTAAATGTTTTTTTTAAACCAAACAATAAAGAATTATTATTATTATCACTTTCTAGCCAAAAAATGTACAGCCAAAACAGTGACATAACATTATCACTTCTATTATATACTCAGATCCACATTGTACAAAATACAATAGCATTCCAATGTAACTTTTTTAATTCCAGTAAATAGTGACATGTGGGCTCCCAATCCGTCATATGCCAATTTAGAAAGTCATAAAGGGCACATAAGCTCACTTAAATCTAAAATAACATGCCTTAACACATGCATCAGTTATTCTGAGAATGGTCTTTGGCTCCACAACTACTTCACCAATGTGTCAAATTTATTTACTCTATGTCCCTCCTAAAATCTACAGTGCTTTTCCTTTTTGAAGTGGTCTGGTTAATACGCACAACATTATATTTTGTACATAAATACATTGGATCTTACATCACCATAAAGCCCAGCTGCAGCCATTGACTTACTCGAAATGTGACCTAATTTCTGTACCCTAAATGGTAGAAGAAAGTAATATAAAATATATGTTTATGCTGCAAGAGACTCTGGCACATACCCGAAAAGCCTTGATTTAGAAAGAAATAGAGTGGGTGTAAATAAGCGCAGTGGATATTGTGGCAAAAACAAAGCCAGCCTGGTATCAGGTCTCTCTTCCAAAAATATGTGAAACCAATTCTTCCTGAAAGCAGCTTCAAAAGTGCTGTTCAAGCACCGCTGCTAGACAGTCGAGGTCTGGCGAGTGCTGACGAGCACTCTTGACTGACGACCGGAGCTCTTCACTCGCCAGACATCGACTGTCTAGCAGCGGTACTCGACCTGCGTCCTGAAACTTTGGACTTCACAGAGGACAAATATTAACAACACTTTCAGGTTCTGCTTGCCTCTTGAACCCTTGTACCCCCCTGAAGATTGCCTTTTTTCCAGCTTCCAGGTCCCGGTATCCCGTTACCTTCACCCTACGAACACGGATATCCTGTCGGAATTCTTTCAAATTACACAGTGGTTCTTCCTTGACCCTTGTCTTAGCCTGCGCCATCCGACCACCTGCTCATATCGTCTGAATTGATATTCCACTACCACCCAGCACTATTACGAAATCAGTAACCATTGTCCTGATTGACCTGGAATTGAACAGGTCGAAACGCCGTTGACTATTCAGTGCAAACTGTGGCGCTAATGTGGTCAACCAACTCAGTCCAAATCGAAATGTCTACCTTGTATATATCTGCCGTGTATTATTGACCACTCAATCTTTTGTATTAGTTATTTTTTCGGCGTTCATGCTGTCTTTTCACCCTTGTGTCACTGCGCCGTTCACCGTCACTTGCACGTTCAGTGCACAATTGTGTGTCATGGTTACCTTTGTGAAATTGTATTGTAGTGCTAATACAACTACGTGCAAATAATAATCTACACTCTATGAAAAATTCTCGTGGTCTCCCTTTCTTCTCCTTCCTCCAGTGATTTATACAAACCTTGTCATTTTCCTCACTAATGATTACCGGTTGAGACATTGTTGTTTTGTTGCATAATATGTGTATGAATCTCCTTTAACTGGTCCCCGTATTGAGTGCTCTCCTCTACTTACCACAAGAAATGCACATCATGTTGATATTATTGGCAGATGGGGATATCAAACATGACATTAAACTCATTCTGAGTAGATTGGAAAGTGATAGCAAAGCTATGCTGTGTATCTATTTTAGGAACACTTTTCACTAGCTTCTCAAAGTATTTGGTAACTTTAAATTCTCAATTTAAGAGATGGTTATTTATGATTTTGGCTGCACTTATTACTACTTTAGGTTCTACTAGGATCTGTGAGAAAGCTTGACATTTCTGGGCCTGATTCGTAAAGGTAAACATACACTTTTGTGAAAAAATCTTTTTATTGGTATTCACAAACTATGAGTTTTTAGTAAGTTTATGACTGTGGAGACTCTTCAGTTGGGGAAGTAACCTCCGCACATAAAAAGATAGGTCTATCTTTTATGTGCATAGTTTTACCCCAACTGGGATCCATAGTAATGATACAGTGCTTGGGGACATTTTATTTTCACAAGCTTTGTGATCCATGTGGATCTCACACAGAGAGAGAAACTGCACTGTGTGTGCTCCATGACAGTTGGAGTATTGAATCCATAGACTCTGGTGTGTTCCTTTGAACACATTATCATTCATAACCACAATCTTTGTAACCAGGTCCATCTGAAGCAGTGAACACAAAGAGATGATGGACGGAGTGCTGAAACTTTTCAGACAGTCACCCCCAGTCATTAGAGCTGGGTTGAATCTCTCATTGTTCTTTAGCTCACTTCACCACTCCAGTTCAGCCCCAGCTATTTGCCGATCAGTCTTGACCTTGTGCATCATGTGAACAGTCCAGTTCGAACTGCAAAGCCATGTTTTCCCTGGATCGGAAACAAGCATCCTTGGACTGGTTTCAGGGTAACACCCCTCATCAGCCAGGCTAGCTTGAATCCAGTGGCAAGGTGAGCAAGGGACCCACGTCTGGGGAAAACCCTGCCAACTTAGGGCGAACAAAGCAAACACAAGGAGACGCTAGACGCAGATCTGGGCTGAATCCATCATCTTTTTTTAGCTCACTTTGCCACCCAAGTTCCAACACAGCCAAATGCAAGTCAGTCTTAACCCTGTGCCTTATGGGAACAGTCCAGCCCGAACTGCCAAGCAAGGTCTTCCCTGGAACGGAAACAAGCATCCTGGGACCGGTTTCGGGGTAACACCCCTCATCAGCCAGGATAACTTGAATCCAGTGTCAAAGTGAGCAAAGGGCCCACACCTTGGCATACCCTGCCGACTTAGAGCGAACAAAGCAAACACAAAGAGATGATGGACGGAGCGCTGAACCCATCTGAAGCAGTGCTAGTCTAAAGTACAGGCAGGAGTTATCATCACTCTTGTACTGTTTGCTGTGACAATTGTGGCACAGACGTCTACTGTTGTGGTTAAAGTAGCAAAGAATGGAGATTGGTCAGAGAGGCATATAGGGCTGGTTGCCTAAAACAGCAGCTTTTCTGGTAATTCCTTCACTGTTTCACAACATTTTCTGTATACTCTGGAAGCCGAAACATAATTGGATTTGTTTTAAATTCTATCTTAGTGGAGAATTCAATACATGTAGCATTTAATCACACCAATATAATCAGTACATTATATTATGAGATTCAAGAGTTATTGAAAAAAGGTGAACACTTTTAATTCAGTTGAAATTCTTCTCAAATCAGCCATTCCTTTATGTGAAATAGTTCTTTTAAATGTTCTGTTTAATATGGTAGAAGCATATTTTCTTTTTGAAGCTATGTGCATGGCTGGAGCGAGGACTTGGTTACAACGTCCTCTCACAACTAACATATCAATTCATCATTGTATTAATTTCTCTATATTTTAAAAACAATGATTTATGAAAAAATACTCCAACCTCACACCTACTCCAGGTCCACATGTAATTGATAGATTTGTTAATATGTTTTGTGATTAATTTAGGCTAGGTCTATTCCCATTGCATGCAACAATATTGGTTATGCACTTTTAAAAGCAATGTAAACATTCTACAAATAATCTTACTAAAACAAATTGCTACTGCAGTGCTCAAGTTTAAAGCTAAGTGAAATGTTAAAAAGATTCAGGACTAACCTCAAATATTGGAACACATAAAAGCAGAGGTGTAGCTTGGTCAGTAACATTGAGGGGTGCAAACTTCAGATTTGCCAACATTCACGCTGTCATACCTCGTTAAAATACATTATGAAAAAAAGGACATGACAGGGGCTTAAGAAGCAATGGGGAGAGAGAGGAGACTGGATTGTTAGGGGTACTTAAAACCATAGTTTTCAAACAAATCAAGTTTTAACCCCTTCGCCGCGGCAGGAATTCCGCCGCGGCGCTGGGGGGGTTTGGGGGCAGTTGCGGTGCCGCTGTGCTCGTGACGGAACCACTCCGTCACGAGTAACGGGTGAGCTGTGCTCATGACGGAGTGGTTCCGTCACGACTCCGCCCACTGTGCTAAACGCCCGCACAGGCGGGGAATTAGCGCCGCGTGGGCTGAGCGGCGGCCAACGGCCGCAGCATGACGGAACCACTCCGTCATGAGCACAGCGCACCCGTGGCTCATGACGGAGTGGTTCCGTCATGAGCACGGAAAGGGTTAAGGCAGGGATGAAGGAGAGTTTGTGTGTATGTGTATGTTTTCGTCTGTGTGTGCATGCAAAAATCCAGGGTGAAATCAGACAGACACCTCACTAGACCCAACTGAAAGCACCTGTATCCTACTATTTAATGCTGAATAACAACCCCCCCCCCCCAAAAAAAAAGCAACGCCCCTGCAGAACAGACAAAAGAACAGCAATGTTTCGCATATAAGGGCCAGACCAATAAAAGATATGAAAAAAGCAAAAGACACTTGAAGCAGATGAAGGCTATGATACCCAATCAGAACTGCAATTAGAAAGGTACTGGTAAACTGGTTGAATAATTAATATATCTGATATCAGAACAATTAGTAGAATCACGTAAAATGCTTAAGCAATATCAATATCAAATCTTCTGAACGAGACAGCAATCCCATTAATAAAAAACTGAACTAGAAATGAGTTATAAATTATTCTTTAACAATATAAAATGTTAATCAACATAAGGTAAAGAAGTCGTATGAAGAGTACCACAAAGTTCTGCTCTGCAAACTCTTCGTTTGATATTGCTTGCAGTTTTCAATACATTTCCTGAGCTTCATGGGCCCATAGACGCTTCTAGTCCTCTTATTGTGAGAGTTTTTTTTAATGAAACTTGGGGAAACAATATCATATATATTTTATTAATTTCTTTGTACTGTGAGAAGCGCTGTTTCTGCATGATCACCCTCATTTGTGCTGACATGACGGGTGGGCAGCAATTTATTTATTTCCCAACAAAAATATTTAAAAATTAAGGGGCAGATTTACGAGCCCCTTGCGCCACTATTGCGCCGCCATTGCGTCACTTCTGTAACGCAGCGGCGGCGTAAACCATGCGCCATGTTGCGCCCTATTTACAATGTGACGCATCACGTTGTAAAGCCCTGCGCCACATGAAACCTGCGTCAGGTTTCATGTGGCCGTTCCGGCGTGGGGGGGCGTTCCGGCGCAGTAAAGCCTCGGTAAAGTGTCTGTGTGAAATCTACAAGATTCCACTCAGTCACTTTTCCGACGCCGCTGCGTCAAAACCTTGCGCCTGCTTGAAGCAGGCGTAAGGCGTTACGCACCACGTTCTGCATGGGCAGGCCACGAGCATGGCTGGAGTTGCGTCGTGCTTGCAACACGACTCCAGCAATGCGCCACCCTTCCGACGGGAGATGCGCCACGCATCTGTTTATCATTGCGCCACAATGCACCGCATAGTAAATGCGGCGCATCTGTGGTGGCGCAAAGGTGAACTTGCATGACGCATCTTACCTGGCGCATCCCTGCTGGTTTGCAGGGATGCGCCAGTCATCATAAATCTGCCCCTAAATGTCCCGGATGCACTGTGCAATTTGTTCCCTGGTGAGCCGTTCTTAATATGAGCCGGTGTTTGACGGGGCCCTGATTTGTTTACAATAGACACTTACCGAGTGCAAGAAAGAAAAAAACACTAAAGGGAGAAAGTGGGATCCTGCAAGAGGGAAGCAAATGGCGAAGGAGTGTCTGGCGCAACATCAAAAAAGCCTGCCATCCTAGGTTAGATGCATTTTTCTTCAAACTTGTCAAAAGTACATTCGTATATTTCATTGTAAGGGAGGAAATCTCATTGAGGAAGCAAAGCTGAGTAACAATGTGGGTTAAAATAGGCATTCTCAGCGAGCAAATCCATTAGCACCGAAAAACGATGAGTCCGGCAGACCTCTGTTTGACAATTTAGCGAGACTGCAATTGCAGAAAGTCACTGCCATTTTGTTTCTTTCAAATGTATTTCTCATAAGGTAATGAAAGCACCAAAAACATGAGATTTTATTTCAAAACGAATTGACTTCCTTTATTGATGAACACACCATTCACGTTCAGAAATATGCAATAGACAGAGATAAATGTTCAGCAGAACGTTAAACTTCAATGCTGTACAGCCTCCGAGATACCTAAAGACCGTCGTAGTCACAAACAAAAGGACAAGGCAGACTAAAATCAACATAAAGGCCAGTACGCATAAACATACTTTCCCAAATAGAAATGGAATAAAAAGCGGAATAGTCTATGTTTGAAGGGCAAGATTCACAAAAGCATTTGTGCACAGAATTTTTGCTGCCTATTAGATTGACTCACAATTCAAATTCAGCTAATACGGTGTATCTTTAATTGTGAGTAAAAATCAGCTCACAGGCTATGGGCCTTTCAGGAGGGTGATGTATGCACAAACTTGTAAGTAGTTGAGGGGTGACTAGCGAAAGGGGTTCCTCAGTGATTAAAAATGTTTCCATGAGAGGTGCCAACGGTCTGTCAGGGACTCGGAGTCAAGAAGACAAAACAAAACAAATACTGCTAATAAAGTTCCGAAGATCATGCACAGAGTCAGAAGTAAGGCGTGACCTATTAAAAACGTCTAGCACAAGGTAACAAAGCAAAACCATTCTAAGATAAACTAGCACACAAGAGGCAATTCATCATTCAGGATAATTATCATCCAGTGTGTGGAAAAATGCCTCTTTTTGCATGATCATGGCCATTTTTGGACTGATGCTATTGTTTTTTTACTCTCTGCACTGGGAATCTGCTAACCAGGGCCCTGCACATGTACTGTGACCCCTAAAACATGCCAGAATTGACTATATAGCTAATTGACATATGTTGTCTATACACCTAATGTGGCACCATTAACTTAACTACAAGTCCCTAAGATATGGTACAAATTGTACATAGGATCCGCAAGTTAAATGTCACTAGTGGACTACGGCACCCATTGTGCCAGCCATTACAGTGACAGTAAAAACATGACAGCAGGCCTACCACGATAGCCTGTCTGTTCAGTTTATGTAAATGCACATTTAACCTTTGAAAATAATCCCTCTGACCTAAACCCTTGTCATAAGTATTAGTAAGTCACCCCTCAGTAGGCCTTAATGCACATAAGGTAGGGTGCATGGTGTTTAAAAGTAAGAGATGCAAAGGGGTTTTTATTAAACATACTCTTAAAGTGACCAGGCCCAAAGATCTATTTCCACTATGTCAGGTTTAGCTGTTTGTAGGAGAGTAGGATCTGCACTTTATGTTGCCCCCTTTTTTTCTGATATATACACTGGTTTCTGGCTATAGTCTGGCTGGGTCCCTGCTAATCAGGGCCCCAGTCTCTCTGTTCTCTCTAAACAACTTGGAGTGCATATTAGATGCACTAGTGATTGGATACTGTGGTACCTTATGAGCCCCTAGTATATGGTACCCTAGGTACCAAGGGCATAGGCACTTCACAGGCCTACCAGGGGCTGAAGCATGTATTATGTCACCCCTGGGAAGCAGACTAAATCTGACACCACAGGCCTGCTACTTCAGCCTGGGTAAGATAGTGTTAACACTCCTCACAAGGGTATAGGTTCCTATATCTCACCCTACACACACGTATAAACCTATCAGTCACCCCTAAGGTAGACCCTATCAATCCTGAGGGCAGGGTGCTGGGTTTACAATGTGAGGGGGGGCCTTTGCCTGAGAAGGGCCCTTCTGCAGCTGGCAGGGTCTATTCCCTGTGGCTGTTTGTGGATGTGGTTAAACCATATACTCTTAAGTGCATTATAACCTCCCGGTTAATGCTAACTTTGGAATGACTGCATCAAAACATGTCGTGTTTGGTGTCAAACAACTTGGAATCATACCCCCACACCAGTAACTGGTGTGGGAGTATGATCCCACCCTTCTAGAGGGGACGACATGTACCTACTGTGGTGACACAGTAGAAATCTGAAAGAGCCCTGGCATCACAAAATGGATGCCACCAGCACAGACACTGGGCTGCCCTCCTGCTGCTGACTGAAACTCGCAGTGGAGGAGGCCCAAAAATAGGCATCCTGTCACAGGGAGGTGTCACCACCTTCCAGACAGGATTTAGTGTATTGGGGCTGGGTGGGTGCACTCCTAGAGTGCTTTGAAGTCCTGCACTGGGGGAGCAGTAGGCTCCTCTGTGCATATGCCAGCTCAAACCGGTTCAGGGGCTACCTGTCCCTGCTCTGGCACGAAACTGGACAAAGGGAAGTGGGTGTAACCACCCCCTACCCTGACCCTCCCAGAGGAGTGGTCCTAGAGCTAGTTCCTGCAGCCCTGGAAGTAGATTTCCTGACTTCTCAATGGCCATTGTGAGCCCCCAGCAGAGCTGAGGTGAGTGGACCCCACGAGTGATGAGGAACCACAATACCTGGGAACCATGCACTATTGTCAAGTGCAACCCCTTCACGATGTTCTACAAACTTGTGCTTTTGACCACGTATGGCCCAAGCCTCCAGCAGGTTTTGCAGCGAAAATCAGAGGCCAACCCCATCCTGAGTGACCGTGGGCTCCTATGAAGCATTTCCTCAAGAGGCATCTTTGTGATCCCTTGCCTGTTGGCTTGTGGGTCCCCCAAAGACTTTCTTATCAACTAAAAGGGCTTCCCTGGTTGCTCCTGGCCTGCCCTCACTCACCCTTGCTGGGTGAGTCCCTCAGACCTTGCTGGTCTGCACCATCGACTTTCTTTACTCTACACAAGACTTGCTGTTGCCAAGGCTTGTTGGCTTCAATCCGGTTGCTGACACTGCCATCAGCTGCAGACGTCAAGGAACACCCAGAATCCAGCTGCTGGTCATCGTCGATCTCTCCTGGACCTCGTGAGCGAAGAGTCAGAACACCCTTGATCACCTGCAATCACCCGACATCCGTGGGCATCCATCTTCCTGGCCCCGGGTCACTGGCAAGTGACTGTGAACACTGTCCCTTCAATTTTCAGGTCATCTGCATCTAGAATCCAGCCTTGGATTCCACTGGACACTTCTTCAGTCTTCGCAAGCAGCAAATCTTCTTTGGTCTCCATAGAAAACAGCGCCGCGACCCAAGACCAAAAGACACCTATGCACCCGGCTTCCCTGGGTGAGGTAACTCGTGCACTCCGGTGCCCTAGTGTGTGTTGGCCCTTGAATTACTTACCTTGTAAGTGGCTTGCTTGTAGACTTCCTCGAGAGACCCTAAAACTTTAATAATCAAACCGCAACTTGCTCCATTGTAATCAATAGGGAACCCGCTTCTGTGTTCATACACTGCATGCGTCTCCCGTGGGTCTGTTAATTACCTGCTTTCACTGCAGTAGTGCAACCCCAGCGATTCTACAGGCCCTAGGCCTTGTCATTCTGCAAGTCGACTTTCCTAAACCTCTTTTTTAGTATATGGTCTGGTACACCCCTAGGGCCCCAGCCATATTTGTGCTTAACTTATTGTGAAACGTTGATATTTGAATGTGTTTCTGGCTTCTAATCTCATAAAGTGATGAGTAGAGTGTGACTAGAAATAAATACGTATATATTTGATATATATACCTGTGTGGTGTCCTTTCATTTGTTAATTCAAGAGATTATAAGGTAAAACAAGCTGCTTTACATTCCTCTGAGACTTAGCCTGAAGGCTGCTCTCCACAGCTACCACTAGGATAGCTTTCTTTAAAAGGTTGTCTTAAACCTATCTACCATAAGAGTCGAATTGGACTGGTGCAAGGTGGCCACTATAACTAGTGACCAGCATATGCCAGGCCAACTTCTCACATTGGTGGGCAGCGTGTGGGATTCCAGCTTGCCATTGTTTTACCAGAAAATCTCTATTTGAATTACTAACTGAAAACCACTTAAGGTACTCAAGGTACATATAAAGTTAAGCTTAGTATCAATAAGTTCTACTGAACTTAGAGTTGTTTGTGAAGAGATAGCACACCTTTGCTACAGCTCAAGCTAGGATCAGTAGGCCACAAACTAGTGTAGGTAGTACAACACTGCATCACACTAGAATGTCCTCAAGGGATGGACCCAGTGGATCCACCCAACCTCAGTATAAGGACATGACCTTCTTTGACCTGAAGGCCATGTGTATTGCAAGACACCTGGGGTTAGGACAGAGTCCCTCCACACAACACCTGATGAATCTACTTATAGCAGATGATCTTAGGCTGGCTCTAGGAACTGGTGGATCTGGATCAGGGGGTGGGTCAGCCATAGTCTCTGGGTCTGATGATGAAAATCAAGATGACCTGGAGTCTGTGATTGAAGGGCCAGACCCAGAAAGGTCTGAACAGGACAGAGGAATTCTCCCTAAGAGAGTTGACAGAGTGGAAGAGAAGCCTAGGTCCCTTTCAAGGGAATCTAACCACTCATATCACTCTGACAAGAATTCTGTCCATCAGAGGAACTCCTACTTCCATAGGGAGACCTCCTCTGAAAGAAGGTACAAGATGCTCCAGTATGAGGAAGCTAGGCTTGCCCTCAGAACCAAGCAATTGGCCTTAGATAGAGAAGCCTTTGAGCTCCAGAGAGCTTCTAGAAAAGAGGGGTTAGATACCCCTGGTGGCAGCAACAGTGTCCCTAGAGGCAGACATTCCAGACCATAGGAACCTGTCCAAGGTAGTTCCTCCCTACCAGAGTGGGGATGATATCCACAAATGGATAACTGCTATGGAGAAGGCCTGTAAAGCTCAACAGGTCCCCCAGAAACAGTGGGCAGCAATCTTGTGGCTCTCCTTTTCTGATAAAGGTAGAGACAAGCTCCTCACTGTTCGAGAAGAGGATGCTAATGACTATGAAGCCCTGAAGAGTGCGTTAATAGATGGGTTTGGCTTAACCACTGAACAAGACTGGTGCAAGGTGGCCACTATAACTAGTGACCAGCATATGCCAGGCCAACTTCTCACACTGTTCCATAGGAGGAAAGCATTGGGATACATTATTACATGTAATAATGCCATCTCCTCCTAGGTTACAGTTAAAAAGTTAATTCTGGATTTTTGAAAATATGTATTACAAGCCTAATTTACTGGTGAAGCCAGATTAGTAATACATATTTTAGAAAATGTCTTCAAGAAAGATATCTTTACCCTTCCTAAAGCCTCCAGAAGCCCATTTACATGAACTTCCAACTGTCAACCTGAAGCTGAACAGACCACCTGATGAGGTATGAGCATGGTACTGGAGCTGAAACAAAGGCCTTGGATGTAAGGAGATATTCTGTTCCTCTGACAGGATGACTATCTAGGTTGTGCCCAGGAACTCAATTAACTTTAAAGAGGCCTACCCTGTCACTGGCAGATGCAGCTAACACCTTTGCCTGCCCACCTCTTTTCTCTCCCTAGTCAGGCAAGCAACAATCCCAGTATTAGACGACTGGTCCCTGAACTGGGTTTGAGTGAGAGAAAGGATTTATCAAATTACTTGCCACACCTCTAGGGTCGGCAAAAGTGATCCATGCAGGGGAAGAAAGTGTCTGCCATCTATGCTTTAGGTAGAGAGGGGCACTTTGGGATTGTTTGCAATGAGGCACACAGGAACCTCCGCAAAAGTGGGTTGAGTTACTGCTGGAAACCCTTTCCCTATTGGTTAAGAAGGGCCAGGAGTTCCCCCACCCACAGAATAGTGCCAGGCATAAATGTGGCACCCCAAAGCATCCCATGCAGATCGCTACTTAAACTATGGAAGAAAGAAAAAGGTCTTCACCTGCTATTGAGACTTTTGAGCAGACCTGAAATGCTGGACCTTCTCCCACTTGTACTCAAGACAAAGAAGTGTTCTCCAAGGGTCAGTTCACTGACATTCTGTTAAGCTGCTGGGATATAACAAGCTTCTAGAAGTCTTTTTATAAACAGTCCTGCTGACAAGTTCTAATGAGGGCCAGCCCTGGACCCTGCTGGTGGATTCTGCTGGAGGGAGTCTTTACCATAAAGTGCTGTTCCTGAGGTCCTGGGATCCTTGACCGTGCCAAAGTGCACTCCTCTTAACATCCTGAGACACCTGCTATTTAGAAATATTTTACTTGATAGACCTCTCGAGGAACTGGAAAAACCTGTCAAGTCAATCCAACAAAGATACTTTTCCTCTGCACCAAAGATTTATGTTGCTCCTGCTCAGACTGGTACTGCAGGAGGAAATCTATTTCAGTGAGAGGTTGCTAAAAGGTATTCAGCCTCATGGAGCACAGTTCAGCCACAGCTTGCAGCCTTGCCCCACTGAAGGTGTCTTAGTTCCAGAAAAGTGACTGAGGGCCTCATTAGGATGTCGGTCGGAGTTGCCTCCTACTGACACCGTTGCAGTCTCTAGACCAACGTCCTCCAGTCAGCGGTCCCAGGACCGCAATTTCAATGCGACCGTACACGGTGCGGTCGCATACACCCATTTCTCTATGGGAGCTTGTGCTATGGCCGTAAATCATCCTTAGCACAAGCTCCGATAGAGAAATGGGAGAATCTGTTAATACCTGCACCATGTGGCAGGCACCTCAAGACCCCCAAACTGAGGCAGCAGAGAAAAGAGGGCCATGATAGTGGCCTCCAATGTCGCTTTCTGTCAGGCTTTCCATGTTGGAAAGCCCAGCATGGAAAGTCTGTTGGAAACCTACATCGTAATCCCATTGGCGGAAACGCCATCCTAGTGGGATTATGTGTCGGTTCCGACTGGCTGACGGGCTCCTTGAGCCCATGGGAATCCAGCCGGAATGAACGTCCGGTTTCACTTTCTACTTCCTAGATTATAGTTAGAGGGTCGGAGATGAAACCGTAGAAGTTCATCGGAAAGCCTCCGACGCAGACCAACATCGAAATAGGCCCCTAAGTCTGAACATAGAAATCTTCAACGCGCTGATGATCTAAAAGAATCCCACAGGCCAGAGACCTTCCTTGGGCACAAATTTGTAATTTCTCCCACTCAAGCCTTTCATGCCAAAAGTCAATGACTTCACAGAGACCTCTTCCGATAGGTATCTGGCGGTTCACTGACAGAATATCAACCTCAAAAATATAGATTAAAAAAATATTGAGGTAAAAATATAGAATGCAAAAATATCGACTCCCTTTACTTAAACAGGTAAGTACAAAAATATTGGGGGGGGGAATATTGATTTATATATATATTATGCAAATCTCACCATGGGTTGGTGGGAGAAGGAAATAGCCTGGGGCACGAATAACAATAAGGCCCTCGACAAAATTATTTTGTGGTCACGATATATAGACGATTTGTTTTTAATTTGGAATGGAAACAAAGATGAGTTCATGGAATATTTTAAAACACTAAACGATAATAACATTTGACTCTCTTTCACTTGTACCATCAGTCGACGCAAAATAGATTTTCTGGACATCTCGGTCTATATTGAGAATGGTCAAATTCAAACAACACTCTATAGAAAGAAGACCGCCACAAACAGTATCCTTCATGCAGAAAGGTTTCACTGTAAAGCTTTATTGAAAAACATACCATTTGGGGAATTTATCCGAATGAGAAGGAACTGCTCGAAAAAGGAAGATGCAGAAAAAGAAATTCTCAATAGTGCAAAGAGACTAAAAAAACGAGGATATAGGGTAAGAGATCTTAATAGGAGCATGGAAAAAGTCAAAGCAATGACTCGAACAGAAATCCTCATCAAAAAAAGTGCACATCCAGAAAACAGGAATGAACATGAAAAACAGAAAGCCCCAAGACTGATCTTGACATTTAGCAAAGAAGCTCATAATATAAGATAAATCGTTCAGAAATACTGGCCACTTCTACGACAAGATCAAGACTTAGCTAAAATCATTGGCACTAAACCACAAATTACTTACAGGAAGGCACCCTCTATCAAAGACGCAATAATTCAGAGCCATTTCCAATCGAAAGGAAAAGAAAAAAACTGGCTAGAAAAACAGCAAGATGGTTTCAAAAGATGCAACAACTGCAAAGCTTGCATAATCGGGGTTAATAAGAAAACTATAAAAGACCCTGAAGGGAAAAGTATCAACATCAATCAAAAAATAACGTGCACTACGAAATTTGTAGTTTATGCCATCCAATGCAATTGTGGCATGATGTATATAGGCAGCACCATCTGCATGTTGAAAAAACGAATTTTGGAACACATTAGAGCAGTGAAAAACAAAGATCAGACATATGCAACTGCCAAGCATCTACTTATATGCCAGGAAGTAAATTGGCGGAATATGACCATCTTTGGTATTGATACAATAGAAAGTAACGAAAGGATGGTTGACCGTAAAAAGAAACTCCGACAACTAGAATCCAAATATATCATCAGACTTCGAACAAAGAATCCGAAGGGGATGAACGCTGATGAAGAACTTTACGTTCACCTATAAAGAACACAATATCATCTTTATAGACTATGGTGCCGATCACGATCCGGTAAAACAATTCCCCGTACGACTCGTATCCGGTCTTTTTACTGTACGAATCGTACAAGTGCCGTACAAACTGCCAATTACGATTCGCATGGGAAAAAAACCATACGAATCACATTGGGAAGAATTCCCCACACGTCCTCGGGTCGGAAAATGTGTCCGACACGTCCACGGACGATTTACCGTACAAACATGAAAAGTGAAGTCCGACCGAGGAATCACGATCCATCCCGTGCGTCCGATGTTACAACCGTATGGAAAAAACACTGTCCGCACCGAACACCCATAGCAAACATGGAGACATGTGCCCGCATACGCGCCGAATACCCCCCCAGCCCCCGTACGTTCGAGTCGTACCCCCGTGTATGTACATCCCCACCCGTGTATGTACACCCCTGTACGTGTCGTACTCCCCCGTGTATGTACACCCCTGTACGTTCGAGTCGTACCCCCACCCGTGTATGTACACCCCTGTACGTGTCGTACTCCCCCGTGTATGTACACCCCTGTACGTTCGAGTCGTACCCCCACCCGTGTATGTACACCCCTGTACGTGTCGTACTCCCCCGTGTATGTACACCCCTGTACGTTCGAGTCGTACCCCCACCCGTGTATGTTCACCCCTGTACGTGTCGTACTCCCCCATGTATGTACACCCCTGTACGTTCGAGTCGTACCCCCACCCGTGTATGTACACCCCTGTACGTGTCGTACTCCCCCGTGTATGTACACCCCTGTACGTTCGAGTCGTACCCCCACCCGTGTATGTACGTGCTGGGGGTATGCACCGTACATACACGGGTGGGGGTACGACTCGAACGTACAGGGGTGTACATACACGGGGGAGTACGACACATACAGGGGTGTACATACACGGGGAGTACGACACGTACAGGGGTGTACATACATGGGTGGGGGTACGACTCGAACGTACAGGGGTGTACATACACGGGGGAGTACGACACGTACAGGGGTGTACATACACGGGGAGTACGACACGTACAGGGGTGTACATACATGGGTGGGGGTACGACTCGAACGTACAGGGGTGTACATACACGGGGGAGTACGACACATACAGGGGTGTACATACACGGGTGGGGGTACGACTCGAACGTACAGGGGTGTACATACACGGGGGAGTACGACACGTACAGGGGTGTACATACACGGGGGAGTACGACACGTACAGGGGTGTACATACACAGGTGGGGGTACGACTCGAACGTACGGGGGCTGGGGGGGGTCGGCGCGTACATACGGGGGCTGGGGGGGTCAGCGCGTACATACGGGGGCTGGGGGGGTCGGCGCATACATACGGGGCTGGGGGGGGTCGGCGTGTACATACGGGGGCTGGGGGGGTCGGCGCGTACATACGGGGGCTGGGGGGGGTCGGCGCGTACATATGGGGGCTGGGGGGGGGTACGGCGCGTACCGGGCCACCTACTCTGGTCGTTTCGCGCCGTACTTCGCTTTTCCGGCACTTTTTGGGTGCCGTGCAAATATTGCCGTCCGGACTACTGTCGGTTCGAATCGTACTTCCTGGGTCGTGAAACGCTGCCTGAAAGCGTCCCGAAGTCACGTCGCAGCATTCCCGGATCACATTCGTATGTATATTTTCGTCGGTCGGTGTTTTTTACGATTCGAACGGAAATGGTGTTTCCGTGCGAATCGTAATTCCATGTTTGTAAAGTTTTACGACCGGGTACGAGTCGAACGGAGAAAATGCTCCGACCGACGGTTCATACTAGGCCTGGGCTAAATTTCCGTTCCGCTCGCGGAAATTGCGATAATTTGACATTTTCGCGTTCCGCGGAGAGCACGAAAAATGTCAAAATTTCCGCATTCCGCAGCTTAGCGATAACTTGTTTCTTGCTCGTGCTGTAAAATAATACATTCACGAGCGTGCGTGCAATCGCCTTACCTGAATCCCCGCGTTCGCCGACAAGTTTTCCCCGATCCGGTCGCGTTCTCTATGAGATGTTGGATTGTCGGTAGCCATTTGCGCTGTCTCGCGGCAGTTTGCGCCCGCAGTAATGTCATTGGTCGCGCGATCATGTCTTTCTTCTCGCGATCATGCACCGCGAGAAGAGTGAAAACAAGATGGCCGCGCCCGTGAGCAACCGCATGGGTAAGTTGGCGAGCCGCGACCACGCAGAAAATACTGCAAAAGGCGGGAAAAAACTTCCGCATCTTCGCGATATTTCCGCATGTTTGCGGAGATTTTTAACATTTTCGCGATAATTTGCGAAAGTCACTTTCGCAAATTCCGCCCACCCCTAGTTCATACCCGGTTTTTACCGGATCGTAATCGGCACCTAAGTTGAGAAAAAAACTCTTGAAAAAGCTCATGAAAGAACTTATGATCTGAGAACTGTGGGGAAGGGTAAAAGCGATAAAAAACCTGACTTTTGAATGAAAACTGTAAGGATGTTATCATTTCCATTGGGTACAACGACCATAAATGAACAGAATAACCATGGGTACTATACCCATAACTTCCATTCCATCTTATTAGACCTGGATCACAATGCATGAATGGGGAACCCCCCAAAAATGTACTATACATCAAAGAAATGAAAAAACATTAAGATTGTGGTGTAATATACAAATAGACATCGCCACAAATACTTAATAATTTAATTCATTAAAATCTTGACAATCATGCATATTTGTGATTAGACACTAGAGAATTACATAAAAAACACCGGTATTTGTGAAATGTAATATTAATGTGTTCACTGTTTAGAAAACGATACTGTCACAAGGTGTTCTGTTTTCGAACTAATATTGAACTACAAGTCCCAGAAATCCATGGGACTGTATGATGTACAGGAAATGACATAAAACAGTTGCAAAAAGTAGTGCCACCTACCATGAGCAAGGCCGTTCCGGCCGAAACGCGTTGGTGTGACAGACTGGGCTCTGTTAATTAAATCTGAAACAACTCATAAAGTTCCAGAGTGCGGGCGTCCTTTGTATCAAAATAAATAAATAAATATATATCTATATATATATTCACTTAAAAAACCATAGGTTTCACACACGTTATAGTTAGGAATTAGCATTTAAAAAACCTTGCAAATTCACTTAAAAAACCATAGGTTTCACACATGTTATAGTTAGCTGGACATTTCACTCGTAAAAAACCATTGAAATTCCCCTGTTATAGTTAGTTTAGATAACTATAACTCGCGCGCCCGCAATCCACTGCTGATGACGTCACATATTACATCACTCATGACTTGGTCAGTGGCATCACTCATGACATCACTGATGACATCATCCTTGTGATAGAGTGGCGGTCGCGCGAGTTATAGTTATCTGAACTAACTATAACGGGGGAATTTCAATGGTTTTTTACGAGTGAAATGTCCAGCTAACTATAACATGTGTGAAACCTATGGTTTTTTAAGTGAATTTGCAAGGTGTTTTAAATGCTATTTCCCAACTATAACGTGTGTGAAACCTATGGTTTTTTAAGTGAATTTGTAAGGTTTTTTAAATGTTAAGCTATGTATGTTTTATTATATTTTCTATATATTTATTTTACAATAAGCTACCTATGTATATAGTTATACATTGACTGTATCCTGTAATATGGAATGGCTTGTTTAAAATGTTTTGTTTTTTTTAAGGTTTTTCACCCCGCGATTTAAAAAAAAAAAAAAAAATGTTTTTTTCACCCTTCGGGTTCCTTCAGGGACCCCCTGACAAAGGCTAGGGGGTCAGGAACTCTCTACCCTGCCCCCTTTTCACGTTCTCCACCTTTCTTTTTCACTGTCACACACAAAACACACAAAATGGCGGCCGACACTTCCTGATTTCGACTGATTCGAATGTTGACTGACATCAGAATGACGCTCGCGCACGTTATGGTGCGCGCACCGTGCGCGCATGGTGCGCACTTGTAGATATTTATGCGCTTTTAAATGCAATTTTCTCAGTAACTACTGAACAGATTGTCACCATATATGCAAAAGGCACATGCCTGACCTGAGGACTACCTCTTTGCCACATTTCAAGTAACCCCCATTTTTCTCAGCCCCCGCTTGACGAATCACCCCGAGACTTTCAGGGTAGGAGCTGAGCGGAGCGCCCCATTAGTTTTGAAAATTTCGCGAAGATTCGTCAACCGGCGCCAAAGTTATTCAAAATAGAATTTTCAGATTTCCTATGGAAACACGGTCCTAACTATAACTATCTACTGGCGACCGCCAGTAGATAATATATAAAATATATAATATATAAAATATATTAAATAAAAATTATAAAAAAATAGATTTAATATACATTTTATTAAGTATGACAAATAAACGTAATTAGAAAAGTTAAACACACATACATAATAATTAATATATATATATATTTACTTTAAAAACAATTGGTAAACTATAATTTACAAATGTATAGACATATATATATTCACTGAAAAAACCATAGGTTTCAGGCACACTATAGTTAGGAATTAGCATTAAAAAAACCTTAGAAATTCACTGAAAAAACCATAGGTTTCAGGGGCGTTATAGTTAGTTGGACATTTCACTCGTACAAAACCATAGAAATTCCCCCGTTATACTTAGTTCAGCTAACTATAACTTGTGCGCCCGCAATGCACTGCTGATGATGTCACATATTACATCACTCAAGACATGGTCAGTGACATCACTTATGACATCACTGGGGGGTGGCGTTCCCCGGGGCTAGGGGGGGCTGAGAGATCCCCAACCCAATTTTAATAATCCCCGGGGGTGGGGGTCCCCAGGGTTGGGGGTCCCCTCTGGGCCCCCCTTTACATAAATCTACATTGCCCCCGGGATTTGGCCCCCCGGGGGATAAATACCAAACAAGCCTGCGAGGCACAAGATGGCTGCCAACTCTTCCTGATTTGGAGTGTTGACAGCCAATTAGAAAGCAGGTCGTGCACAGCAGAGTGCGCGCTGGGTGCGCATACGGTACCCGGATCCTCCGAGGCCATAGATATATATGTACTTTTAAATGTCATTTTCTCAGGAACTACTGAACAGATTTACACCATTTAAGCAAAAGGCACGAGTCTGAACTGAAGACTACCTCTTTGCCAAATTTGGTGTAATTCCGTTCAGCAGTTCAGGCTGTAGCTGTGGCTTAAGGTCCTATGGGAAATTGCATCGGGAAAACATGTTTTGGGACCCCCCTTTTTTCTCAGCCCCCGCTACACGAATCATCTCGAGACTTTCCGGATAGGAGCGGACCGGAGCTGGCCAAAAGTTTTAAAAGTTTTGCGAAGATTCGTCAACGGGCGCCAAAGATATTCCAAATAGAATGTTGCGGATTCCCTATGGAAAATAGGTCCTAACTATAACTACCTACTAGGTAATATATATATATATATATATATATATATATATATATATATATATATATATATACACACACACACACACACACCAATACCTTAAAATCTAATAAAAATGTTCTATTATAAATTAAAACATTAAACTATTTAAAAAACTTTAAACTTAAATTTCTCACTCCAGTGAGTGCAACAGTAGGGAAAGTGTTGGATAGGGAAGGGATAAAAATTAATATTCCCACACCAGTGAGTGCAACAGTAGGGAAAGTGTTGGATAGTGGAGAGTTACAATTTACAATTCCTACTCCAGTCAGTGCAACAGTAGGGAAAGTGTTGGAAAGTGGAGGGATAAAAAGTACTATTCCCACTCCAGTGAGTATAACAGTAGGGAAAGTTTTGGATAACGGAGGGGTAAAAATTACTATTCCCACTCCGGTGAGTGTAACAGTAGGGAAAGTGTTGGATAGCTGCGGGGTAAAAATTACTATTCCAACTCCATTGAGTGCAACAGTAGGGAAAGTGTTGGATAGCGGAGGGGTACAATTTACTATTACCCACTCCAGTCAGTTCAACAGTAGAAACAATGTTGGTCAGCGGAGGGGTAAAAATTTCTATTCCCACTTAAGTGAGTGTAACAGTAGGGAAAGTGTTGGATAGCGGAGGGGTACAATTTACTATTACCATTTCAGGCAGTGCAACAATAGGGAAAGTGTTGGATAGCGGAGGTGTAACAATTACTTTTCCCACTCCAATAAGTGCAACAGTAGGGAAATTGTTGAATTGCGGAGGGGTAACAATTAATATTCCCACTTCAGTCAGTTCAAAATTAAAAACAAGCAAAATATTAACAACAACAAAAAATATTTAAAAAACAACTAAATAAAAAATATCTAAATATGGTAAAAACGTAATTACAAATATATTTTATATTAAAATGTTAAAAAATAACAACATATTATTATGTTAAATATATATGACAAATACCGACAAATATTATATTACATAAACTGAAAAATAAACAATAACATTAATTATTACTTATGTTTTTTATTTTTATTTCCTACCCTATAACACCACACAATTCACAACCCACATCTGAATTTAAAAAAAAGCACTTAAATAATCAACTTAATTAAGTACCAATTAAAGAAATATTATTAATTAAACAACAAATTAAAACGCATAAAAAATCATTAACTTCCCACACTTTACCCCTATAATCCCCACAACCCAAAACTAAAATTAAACTGTAAAAAAATGAAATACAAACTTAAACCTTATTTTCAATTAAAAACTAATAGTATTTTACAACTAATTATAAAGTAAGAAAAATTAATTTACTCCCCACCCTTTACCCCATAAAAGTAAAACCAACACACAAAAATATAAACAATGACCCTAATTGAATACCAATTAATTAAGATTATTGATCATCTAATTGTTAATGAATTAAACATAAATTACTTCCCACCCGATACTCCTATAAACCCCACAACCCACACCTAAAATTAATTACACACTTACCATAATTAATTGTCAATCAATTAATTAATGTTAATTAACATCTAATTATTAATTAATTAAAAATAAATTACTTTCTCACTCTTTACCCCTATAAACCCCACCTAAAATGAATTACACAATTACCATAATTAATTGTCAATTAAATAATTAACAACTAATTATTCATTAATTAAAAATAAATTACTTCCCACCCTTTACCCCTATAAACCCCACAAACCAATACCACACAATTAGCATAATTAATTGTCAATTAATTAATTAGTGTTAATTAATTACTTATTATTAATTAATTAAAAATAATAATTACTTCCCACCCTTTACCTCTCTAAACCCCACAACCCGCACCTAAAATGTGCCAAAACAAATTAAAAACACAATTAACATTATAAAGTCTCAATTAAATAAATATCAATAAATTACAAATATTCATTAATTTATTATAATTAAATGACTTCCCACCGTATTCCTCTGTAAAACCACAACCCGCTACGGAATCTGAAAACTACAAAAGTTAATTAAAATATAATTAACAACAGCTAAAAATTTGACCCATATATTAGAAAACATAAATGATACTTATACAAAAAATACATCACATAAATTTAAAATATATACTAAAATACATAACACTAAATAAAAAATAGATATTTTAAACAATAATAATAACTTCTATATTTTCAAAATCAATATTACTTACCTTCAATTCAATATTCTCGACTACGATATTCTTGCACTTGATATTTCCATCCCATAATATTTTTAACTCAATATTATTGTAGGTCGAATCTTTTCCCATTGATATTCTGTCTCATTACCTTATCTGGCCTCTTTGAACCATTCTCAGTGACAGCCTTCTGCTTTGCCCCGCTGAGGATTTTTGACTTTTATATTCAAGTTTAAGTCAACAGGTAAAACCTCTAACTGGGACAAACCAGTTTTCTGTATCTGATCTGTGCTCCCTCATGGTCATCCTTAAACTGCACCTAGGTTCAGAGGAAGCGCCTAACGCTTTTTGGAGCTATTTTTATATACAAGTTTAGCAATTCATATCAACAGTTTTCCTCATTGGATTTTTGTTACTTTGGTGTAATTTTGATTATTAAATTAATCTCTATTTATATAAATTGGAGTTTTTAGGTCTCGCCTGGCGTAAGACTGCGCAGACATGCGCAGTCTCGCTGGTGAGATTTAACGTTTTGGTTAGATTTCTCTAGTGGCCTTTAAGCCCCGCCCCTCCTTTCCATTGGCTGGCGTCACCGTTTATGCTAAACGGTGGCCAGCCATTGGAAAGGAGTGTCTCGTGACGTACACTTTTCGCTTTTAGAGCCGTCCCAGTTGTACTGGCTGCCCCGACTTACTGCTGGCGTGAAAGGTTTTCTTATCTTTATGGGGCCAAACACATGCCCCATAAAGTTAAGAAACCAGTCATGCGAGTCAGTCCAACTGGGAAGGCTCTAAAAGAGACAAGGGTTCCAACTGTCCTTTTATTGTATGTATACCCCTCGAAAGTTAACGTGGTCTTCATATCAGGTACGTATCCGATATCAAGCGAGCAAACTTCTAAAAAATATTCAGGTAAACAACCAACTACCAAGTGCTTTTTCTCGATTGGACTGCCTTGCCCGACAAAAACTCCTTTGAAGGGTTGCTGAGCTTCAGCCAATCTCAGAGGTGAGGGATAATTTCAAAGAGCCTAACACTGAAAACGGACCGAGGCCTAGCACGACCAGCCGCCATCTTTGTAAATAAAACCGAGGCCTTGGGTTGAACGAAAAATTGTTCAACTTTCAATAGAGCGCGATACCGAACGCCCGTATTGAGTGCATCTGAGCCGTCAACCATTATATCAAGAAAACTTATCTTTACATGTCTAATATATATGAATAATTAGCAATCATAACATTGCACTGTTTTTCCTTAATAATAACTCTTAAGACAGAAATAAAGATTTTCTCACCAAGGAATATTTTAATTTCTGTGAAAAATAATGGGTGTTCGATGCTATACATTTTGCCTAAACTCATGCAATTGGGCTCTAGTTTTGCTGTCCATCTTCTATGTTTCGGTAATGATCACCCGGCAAATGATTTCCAGAATGCACCGGGCGTATTTTATGTGAATAAAACCGCTAGAAATTGGTGTGGCCGACGCCGTGTGCAGAGCGGTGAGATGTCGTGGCCTTGCATGTGTGACCTAAGTATAGGAATGGTCTGGCTCTCAAGACAAACCGTGATTGCGTGGCGTATTTTTAGAGGAGCGTATGACGGAGGAATGTCACACTCATCTAAGTAGTGCTTTCCTAGGTTAGTAGAGGTATCTGGGCACTCTGATCTGCAAATGGCACTGAGGTAGTGTCTGTGTTCTCATTTTAATTAGGGTCTGAGGTTTAAGCAAACCTACCCCTGATTCTTTGAAGAGCTCATTATAACCAATGCCCCCTTCTACACCATCCAAAGCATGTGCGCTCACAAACACACACACACACGAAGAATCGAAAAGGACAGGTTGCAATGTTTGAAGAATTTTTTGAGGGGTCGGAACGAAATACTGCACATAATAAAACTACGCTTTTAAACTTTCCTGGAGGATGCAAGCAGTGTTCACTTGTTCATTTCTTGAAGGAGCAGCCTCACATACATGGATTCATGCATGGGTCCCCAGGCATCGCTGCTGCGACCCCTGACTTGGCCCTTGCAACCCCTGGTGATTCCTTTGTGACATCTGGCCTCAGAGATCATACAGTCAGCAATAGGGCTTTCAGTGGGATGAAAAAACTGGGGGATCTCTCAAAGGGGCGTGGACATTGTAATTAAGGGTGTGGCTTAAAAACACACAAACTAAAAATCTGTGCTTAGTATAGTGTGCCACCCGACTTGTATTTTTCTGTTTCTATCATTGCATCCAGATATATGATACAACAAGTAACATCATACCTACAAGTCAGGATTATTTGCTTTGTCAATAGTTGTTAGTTGTATAAGATAAATAAGCAGCAACTTTGGCTTGTATATAATATTGAAAAAGCTTCCACATAAAGCCCTGGTGACACCAGGACAATGTTGCTGCTCCTGAGTCTCAAAAGGAGAAGGGGAATCCAGAGAGAAAATCATGCTCTTTAAAGGATTTCCCTTCCCCTACAACTCTCACCTGACATGTCGCCATGCCGTAACTTCTCCACTAGTGCACTGTCACTGCAGTCCGGAAAAAAATGGACCGCCTGTGCCAGGGCACAAAACGGAGTCCGATAGAGACCTGTTTCGAGGAACTCTTTAAACAAGCATTAATAATGCAATAGGTCTCGCCTTTCAATAAGTTAAAGCCATTTGCTTTGCTACACAATACCATTAGCAAAGCAAATGACTTTAACTTAATTAAAGGCGAGGCCTATTGCATTTTCAATGCTTGTTTAAAATGTATTTATAAACTCTAAATCCGACTGTTAGACCTGGCATTCTTGGCGTGGTTTTCCCCATAACATTTTGCCTTCAACCCTTACTTTTATCTGACTTTGCTTCTGCTGGCCATAGGACTCTGAACACTTTACCGCTGCTAACTAGTGCTAACATGCTTGTACTTGTTCCCTAAAACATGGCAGAATTGGCTTATAGTACCAATTGGCATATTTAATTTACTTGTAGGTTCCTAGTAAAGTGGCACTACCTGTGCCCAAGTCCCGAAATTTAAATGTTACTTGGGGGCCCCACAGCACCAATTGTTTTACCACTTAAGTAACCCTTGTCTCATGTCTGCCATCATAGCCTGTATGTGTAGTTTTAAACTCCAATTTTGACTTCACCAGGTTCAAACTTTCCTTTTTAATACATATGTCACCCCTCATGTACCCCCTGGGCAACCCAGAGGGCAGGGTGCAGTGTATTTAAAAAGTAGGAAATGTAATTTTAAGTTTTATCTGTCATGGTAGTGAAAAACTCTTACATTTGTTTTTCACTACTGCAAGGCTTACCTCTCTCACATGATAACATTGGGGCTACCTTATCATGTTTGATAAGCTGTAACTTCCAATTGGGAGCAGGTAACCAGTTCATGTTTGGTGTCTTTGGAATTGTGATGAAAAATCCTCTCATATGGTAAAGTCAAATTTTAACCTACAATTTTCAAAATGCCACTTTGGGTGATGAGGGGTGATGCCCAAAACCGGTCCTGGGATTCTTGTTACTAGTCCAGGGAGGTCCTGGCTTGGCAGTTCGGACTAGCCTGCTCCCAGGAAGAACAGGGTCAAGACTGATTTGCATATGGCTGGTTCCAAACTGGGATGGCGTGGTGAGCAAAAGAACAATTGATTAAACCCAGATCTTTGTGACTGGGGGTGAATGTTTGATTTGTTTTGCATTCCGTCCATCATTTTTTCCTTTTGCATTTGTTGCCCAGGTGTGAAGGGTATGCCCAGATGTGGGTCCTGTGCTCACTGCACCACTGGATTCCAGCTAGCGTGGCTGATGAGGGGTGATGCCCCCAAACTGGACCCAGGTTGTTTCTGATCCAGGGAGGACCTGGATTGGCTGTTCAGACTGGCCTGTTCACATAAGGAACAGTGTCAAGAATTCTTTGCATATGGCTTGGTCCAAACTGGGGTGGCGTTGTGAGCAAAAGAACAATGGATTAAACCCAGATCTTTGTGACAGGGGGTGCATGTTTGCATTGTTCTGCATTCCGTCCATCATTTGTTCATTTTGCACTTTTAGAAAGTTTACATTTTCCTGCCTTAGCCATTTTGTGTGTCACTGGGTCACATGACTGGATGTAGTTGGCATTTGGACTTTTTGTATTCCTTCTAGATGGCCTCACACAATAGAAGGCTTAGATGTGCCTAGATAGGCCATCACTGTCAGGATGTGAGGGCGGAGCTGGGCACAGTCCTACTTACACTTGAATAGGCTTTGTTCACACAAAGGGCTGCATGCACCCTGTAGTTAGTCTGAGGCCAGGGGAGGCTGGATACCTGTGCTCTTCAAAGGGGGAAACCTCTAGAAACTTTCTCCACTTGAAAGGAGACACCTGGCATAAATGTTGGACCTCTGACATCAGCTTTTCAGTACATATCTGGACCTTTGGAGACTCTACTGGGAAGAAGACTGCTGTGCTGTTGAAATGACTGTCACTCTGCTGGACTACTGCCTTGCTGGACTTCTGCATTGCGTGATTGCTGTCTGATTTAGCAGGATTTGAACCTGCAACTGAACCCAGGACTCCCAGAATGACTCCAAAGGCTAGTCTTCTGGCCTACTGTTCAGAGCCACAGGGACATAACAGGCTCCCAACTACATGAACCAGCACCCAGATCCAGCTGGTTTTGCCCCTCAGGGCCTAGACCCTTGATGTGGCCTCAGATAGGCTGAATGCACATTTTCGGTCTCTTCATGACCACGAATGGGTCCGTTGGTATCCAAACCTTGTCATTCACACAACCCGCCAAAGCGGCGTTCTGTCAACTGAACTCTGTGCTACAGCATCAAACACTCATGGGACGCGCTATCATGGAGCTCCGGCCTGCCCGCTCTCGACGACAACAGGATCTTTATGCTACAGCGTTAACTGTCTGAGACGCCAGGCCTGCTCTTCGCACTTCTTTGATGACGGTCTGCACCACTTCTCTGCTCCTTGTGACTTCCTTCACAGCGAACAGGACTCTTTGTGCTAGACTTAGAAGGCAACCTTTCAGCGGATTTAACCCTGATCCCGGCATCTGACCCATGCTCCATCGTGGCTGGCCTGGACTTGCGAGTGATGCTTTGGGCATTTTGGCACTGTTTTCACTTAAATCTTTAAAATTGCATATCTCTGGTTCTACTGACTGGATGTTTGTCATTTTGGTGCAAAATGATTTATTATGCTCTAATTTTCTAAATTGGTGTAGGATTCTTATTGTGTTTTGTTTTCACTTTATTACTGTTTGAAGTACTGCATAAAAAGTTTACGCATTGCCTACAAGTTAAGCCTGACTGCTTTGTGCCAAGCTACCAGATGGTTGAGCATAGCTTAAGTTGGGGTATGCTGTGCCTCACCATGACAATGATTGTTGATGCTACTTGAGTAAGGTTTAACCCCCCCCCCTCAGTGGCCCAATTTCTCACACCTCCCCATGATTTGGATATGAGTCAGCATAGCAGGTAGTAGGCAGATGGCTGCTTTGCAACACTAGCTTTTTTATTGTTGAGAGTTGCCCTTTCTTTGTTTTTAAACTTGACGAGCCATGCAGTTTTCTATTTTTACTGTCTAATATTTTGTAATAAAATGAGCAGATCTGCACGCCTGAAGGCTTTACAAGCTAGCACACCCCCATTGAAAAATAATATTCAATTAGACTGATGCAACTGCTAATTGTAGATATGGGGGCCGATTCCGATCCTGTATTTTTTTTTCCCGTACCACTCGTATTTTTTTCCGTACGAATCGTACAAGTCACGTCCGGCCCGTGAAGTACGATTCGTATGGGAAAAAGTACATACGGATCAGCCCTATCCGTACGAATCAGATCGGGAAAAGTTGTACGAGACGAACCCGGACACTTTTCCGTACGAATCGTAAAAATGCAGTCCGACCGTACTAGTACGATCCGGACCGGCTTTCCGATTTCCGATTTGTACGGAAAACGTCTGTCACGTACACGGGGAATGACTTGTACATATGCAATATCTGTGTACGCACCGTTCAGTATTAATGTCGGTGTACGCACCGTACATAAGCGATGGCGGTGTACGCACCGTACATAAGAGATGGTGGTGTACGCACCGTACATAAGCGATGGCGGTGTATGCACTGTACATAGCAATGGAGGTGTTCGCACCGTACATAAGCGATGGCGGTGTACGCACCGTACATAAGCGATGGCGGTATACGCACCGTACATAGCAATAGGGTTGTACGCACCATACATAGCAATGGGGGTGTATGCACCGTACATAGCGATGGGGGTGTTCGCACCGTACATAAGCGATGGCGGTGTACGCACCGTACATAGCAATGGCGGTGTACTCACCGTACATAAGCGATGGCGGTGTACGCACTGTACATAGCAATGGGGGTGTATGCACTGTACATAAGCGATGGCGGTTTACGCACCATACATAGCAATGGGGGTGTACGCGCCGTACATAGCGATGGGGGTGTTCGCACCGTACATAGCAATGGCGGTGTATGCAGCGTACATAGCAATGGCGGTGTACGCACCGTACATACACAACGCATGGGGGTGTGTGTCTGTATGACTTGTATCGAACAAAGCAAAAACCAAAGGAAATGATGGACGGAGTGTTGGACATTGCAAGCACTCACCCCCAGTCACCTGATCTGGGTTTAATCCATCACCGTTCTTTAGCCCACTCTGCCACCCCAGTTCAGACATGGCCATATGCAAATCAGTCTGACCCTGTGCCTCATGGGAACAGTCCAGTCCGAACTGCCAGTTGGCAGGGTATGCTCAGACGTGAGTCCCTTGCTCACTTTGCCACTGGATTCAAGCAAGCCTGGCTGATGACGGCAGAAATGCCAGAAACCGGTCCTAGGACGCTTGTTTCCGGTCCAGGGAAGACATGGCTTTGCAGTTCGGGCTGGACTGTTCCCATGAGGCACAGGGTCAGACTGATTTGCATATGGCCATGTCTGAACTGGGGTGGCAGAGTGGGCTAAAGAACGGTGATGGATTAAACCCAGATCAGTTGACTGGGGGTGAGTGCTTGCAATGTTCAACACTCCGTCCATCATTTCCTTTGGTTTTTGCTGTATGACTTGTATCCCTGTAACGTATTGAACCACGGACACTGTAAAACAGCACAAGGAGGGTCTATTCGACTCGCACAACACCACAAAACACGTCTACACTGCACAAAGGACTGACCTGGACACATCCAAACAGGCAAACAGAGGGGCAAACGCACAACCACCCCTTATAACACACACACCAAAAATTCAAACTGAGCCACACGCACAAATGGACCAATAAAAAGGGCCCACATGCACAAACCATGAGCCTTTGCAACAGACTCACTGCAGCTAGAGAGCACACACCAACAACTGCACCCATCCACCTTAACATATACACCTTCACACAACCTCCTTCACACATACCCCCTCTACACATTCAAAACCACACCGTCACATTCAGACCCACACACCCACAACCATCCACACCCTCACCCTACACCATGCCCACAGACAAGAATCCAAAGTTCACAATGGAGGAGCTGGAGATCCTTGTCAATGAAGTCAACAGAGTCGAGCCACAACATTGGTCAGACAGACCAGCATAGCTGAAAAATCACACCTGTGGCAGAGGATCGTCGATAGGGTGAATGCTGTTGCACCCATCAGAAGGGCCAGGACCGAATGCCAAGCCAGGTGGTATGATCTGCGGAGGGCGGTCAAGAGAAAAATGAATGACGACTACGCCCAGAGCATTATCACTGGAGGTGGTGCGACCCGCAGACCAGTACATTACCATCCCTGGGAGGAGAAGGTGATGGCCATGCTTCCGCCGGTGGGAGTACATGGACTCCAAGGAGTTGCAGAGCCTGGTGAGTACACAAACAACTTTAGTAACATGGGGTAATGGCATCCACACCCCAACTACACCAAATGCACGCAACTACCCCCAAGCCATCACCGGCCAGAACCACAGTCAAAAACTACGCTAATGCAAATAACATGTGTATGCCCCATTGAGAAAGCAAGGCCATGCTATGTCCCATGCTACATGAAGCACCAACCCAAGAATGGATGTCCGGTATGCTGGGAGGGTGGGTGGCACAAAACGCATGTTTGAATCATAAATCAGACACAATTGCCCTCATCCTATATGGCCCAGCTACATACCCATGCACCATGCGCAATGCACAGGGATTGGGAAAGTACTGACAAGATAGCTCACACTTGGCCCTGGTGTAGGCAGCACAAGGTCCTCCTGTGACCAGTGCAAACACAAACACCAAGACAACAAGGTCAGATATCTAGGACAGGAACTCACACTCACTGTCATGGCAGCATGCTCCATGGGGGGACAGCTACATCACCTGGGAGCGCCAGGGCCAAATCACACTACACCCACCAGCAGACCCTGTCACACACACCCCTTACACAAGCAGACACCACCAGGACAGGTAATGGATTTACCCACTGTGGACATGCAACACAACAAGACCAATACATAGCCGAAGAAGCATCCAAGCCACAAATCGACATGTCAAAGACTCAGGAGAACCAATCAATCTGTCCCCCGCAACATACCCATCCACAAGTGAACATTGAGGAGAATGCAAGGCACATACAACTACCTGGAGGAACAGTGCCAACTTGATTGTGTATGAAACATGCATGTTGCATGAAACAGCATGAACATTGTCTGTCTCTCACACAGAGGGCAACGTGATGAATATCCCCCCAACAATAGGGGGGAAGAATCACAGTCACAGGCTCGGGAGGAACCTGATCCCACTGGCAGCGATGCCTCTCAACACTCCGTGGATGACCCCGACCTACCTGGACCCTCTGGTGGCCAAGCCCCTGCAGAACCTGGTTCAGGAAAATCTGTGCCAACCACCACCCCCATTCCTGTCACATCCCAGGGGAAACCGAGGAGCCCTGCCCGCAGTGAACAACTGAGCCAGTCTGACGAGGAGGGACAAGGTGCGGCGGGCAGCCAGGAGGAGGCAGACAACACCGCCACTGCCATCCCTCAGGGGTCCTGTAGACCCGATGTGCCCACAACGGCAGGCCAGGCTCGTGTGGGCAGGGGTGGTGGGAGTGGAGGACGGCGGAGGAGAGAACCTGAACAGCCAGCTGAAGGGACCGGTATGTCACACATCCACAACATCCTGGAGGCATACCGGCGTGACACCAGGGAGTTCAGCCAGGTAGTGGTGACCCTCACAGAGATCCAGAACCAGCAGGCCAAGCAACACGCCAGTCAACAAGAACACCAAGGACGGATGGAGGCAAGACTGGCTGAGCTCCTGGCGGTGCAAAGGGACATAAGCCATTCACTCCGTCGGATCGCCGACAACATGGTCAACCCTCCCTGTGCCACCAGGCGCAGACCACCACCAGCCACAGGGAGGGAGGAGGAGGAGGATTTGTCTGACGGAGCGTCCCAAGCATCGTCAAGGCCTGCATCTGAGGGTCCCGCGAGGAACGTGGGTCGTCCACGGAAAAGACCATGAGAGGCAGCGGCCAATCCACATCTCCCAGGTCACCTGGCCTGGCACCTGGCCTTCATGTGCGACAGCATCACCTCATTGACTGACATCAACTGCCACATGGACTTGCTGGTCACAGTCTGACCAATGATGCCAAACACTGTGGTCTTGACTCTGATGACTTCAATTGCCAAGGATCCCATCTCCCCCTGTGAACTTTGGATTCTATGGTCCCTGCAAAGCACCTTTTTCTGTGCACAAATCACGCCCCAGAGCTATAAATAAAAAATTAATACATTAAATTTTATGTTGCAGTCATTTAGCATGAGTCCACAACATACGTGTGGGGATATGTCGAAGTATGCCTGAGTGTGGAACAAACTCCAGCCATCCATACACTTGGATCTGAGTCCGGTCGAGGACACACATGGGTCACAATGTATCACAAAATACAGACATGGAGCCCAATACTCATCCGTGATGGCCTCAAGCTGCTGAGGGGGTGCTTGCAATACTGCTCAGACAGACAAATTTGGAAGAGTATCATGAAGGTGTAGAGGTCATGGGTCATGTTGATGTGCCCGGGGAGGGAGTACCAGGTCTGTTTGGTAAGGTGGGAGAACTAGCTCCTGCATGCAGTTTTAATGTGGATGTGATGAATGGTGGCCAGGGCAAGGTGGGCTGCATGGAGTTGGGCCAACGGGGTGTTGGATGACAGACATCCAAGGTCGGCGTTGGGTCTGGGGTTGTGGACTGCCTCCTGAGTGCGTTGAGGATTCTGAAGGTGATCCTGCAGCACACAGTGAGCCATTGCACCTATCTCAGGTGGACGGTGATGTGGCTTGGGCGGGGATGTTGCAGATGAGGTGTGCGGATGCACCCTGGATGTGGACAAGTTGTCCTGCAGTTTTGCTGTTGTTCTCCGTAGAGGCCGGTGCTGTAGTTGAGCCGGCTGGTGTCGTGGACCAGGGCGACGGTCTGTCTTGCCTTGGAGTGGATCCATCTGTGGGTCATTTGCAGCATGTGGAGGTTGTTGCAGCATGAGGTACAGATGGTGGTGAGTTGCATGGTAATTGTGAGCGATGGGTCCATGATGAACACCAGCTTGCGTGCGTGGCCACTGGGTGCTAGTGCGGTGCACAGACCAGTGGGACACAAGGAGTTGACCCAGCTGTAATGGGACAATCCTCAGATGATGACCTCTGTCCTGTCCAAGTCCAGCCTCAGGTGGCTGATGTTCAGCCATTCCTCAACGGATCTCATGCCTTCTTGAAGTTTGGATCCGGCAATGGCTAGGTCTTTGGTGAGTTTGAGGAGCAGCTGGGTGTCAATGGCATACGAGATGATGATGAGGTTGTGTGCGCATGGGATGGTGGAGAGGGGGGTCATGGAGACATTGAAGATCGTCACGCTGAGAGAAGCACCCTGTGGCATGGGCCAGATGACCCCAGTGTACTACATGTTGCAGGGTGGAGGCAGACTCCCTTGGCCTTGCTGGTTAGTGACTTTCTGATTTAACCCTGGGCCCTCCTCTGGATACCAGTGTTGGAGATTTGTAGCACATGGTGTAGAATGCCATTGAGAGGTCAAGGGTGGTGGCCTCACCATTGTTGAGCATGGCAAAGTTGTCGTTGGTGGTGGCAATGCTGACGGTTGCAGTGGTGTGATTACTGTGGAAGATGGTCTGGTGCCGGTTGCCTGGAGATGGTTGCATGGAGGAAAATTGTAATTTGCTTGTTGAGTGTCTTCCTGATGACATTTGCGGGGTAGGGAAGCAGGGTGATGTACCAGGAGATCCTACGGTACTGCCATCCGTTGTTTAAGAAGGGCCTGGGTCTCTGCATGCCTCCTGCACCCATGGAATGTGGCAAACTCAAAGGAGACATTCAGGACGCGCTGGACGTGGACTTCAAGAATGTGGAATGATGTGGTTTAGATGTTGTGTGGGAAGGGGCCTGATGGAGAGCCAGAGCCAGAGTATATGTTGCACATGAGCCAGGTTGTGTACTTTCTGCTGATGGGAGTCCATAACCTGATGGGGGTTTGTCCTGCGGATAATAGTGCTGTCTGCCTCTGGGTGCCAAGGCTGTCGTGTATGCCCATGAGCTTGCAGTGGGTCAAAGTTGCAAGGGGTGTGATCTGCCTTGCAAGGGTGGGGTGTCTTGGATGGAGATCTGCTGTCAGTTCACTCACAATGCTGATGAGCTCCTTGATGTCGTGTGTTTGGGTGTCTCGGCACTATCTGAAGGATCTCCACTTGTCCTTGCTGATGATATGGTGATGGCTGTGTGTGGTGTTTTCCAGGGCTGTAAGGCAAATGATGGCTCTTTGTGTTGCAAGGTTTGCACAAGAATCCGGATAAGTCTGTAGGAGTCCAGTAGGTCTGCCTTGTCCTAGGTGCCTTAACTGTTGTTGTGCTTCACAGGAAAGTCCGTCAATGTGGCAAGATTGTTAGATCAGTTGCTGATCCAGTGCGTGAGGTTGCAGGGTGTGGCGGGGGTGTTGTTTTGAGTGTCCCACACAGCTTGTCTGTGGTGACTTACATCAAGCATCTTTGGGGGATTGGTAGCGGGGTGGGGGCAGTGTGTTGCTTGTCGGAGACGTGGATTCAAATGTTGATGGACCAATGATGGATGGTGGTGTGGTTCCCCTCCAGCAAGAAGATACTGGCCCCCAGCCACATGTAGCCCGTGGAGGTGAGGGCATGCGTGCAGATGTACGTGTTGATGGCTTAGCGGAATAGTGGATGTAGGCCTGCAAATCTGTAGATGAGTGTTACTCTGAGGGTTGCCATGGAGTTGCTGAAAACCCGGATTTGTGACTCTGAAGGTGTACTTGTGAATAAATAGCAATTCATCCCCCGGTATTGGTGTTGCCGTCCCTGCGGGTGATCTTGTATCCGTCTGAGATGGCAATGAAGACGTCATGTGCTGAGGATGCTTTTGTCCAGGTTACTGTCATGAAGGTGATGTGTGGGGCTGTTGTGTTGAGGAGGTAACAGAGTCCAATGGCGTGCTGGTGGACGGAGCAGGTGTGGAGTAGGAGGCACATTACCTGGTTGTTCTGACAGGGTCTTGTAGGCTGGGCAGCGCTGTGTATGCAGTTGGAGTAGCACACTCAGCATGCCAAGATGTCGTTTGTGTGCTTAGGGGTTGCCTGATAGTAGGAGGATGATTGTCACAATGACATTGCTTGGAGGGTGGCTGCAGCATGAGCCTGTTGTGTGACGTGGGTCATGCAAAGACTAGAGGGTCGTGCACAGTGCATGTTGCAGGCGGAGACGTTCCTGCCTTTGGCACAGCGCTGCGGCTACAGTGGCACAGAAAAGCTGCTGCCTGCATTTCGAATGGGTGGAGGGGGAAAGGCAGAGCATTTTTGAGGCGTGGGGGTTGCAGAATCAGGGCACTCGGTGGGGCGGTGCCGCAGGTGAGGTAGCAGCAGGCGGAAAGGGTTAGAAATTAGGCAAAAAGTAGCACAAAAAGACAAGGTCTGAAAGGCACAGTGCAACAGGTGTATGTAAAGGAAGGAGTGTCAGGTAACTCATGGGCCACTCCGTGAAAATGTATGAACAATCACCATAAATTACAGCCACTGGATCAGGCAACAAAATGCGGAGATGCGCAAAGGAGACACACCATCAGCAGGTGTTCACGTCCCGTTGTGGGGAGCAACCTGCACAAATACATACCCAACCAGGTACTTCATGCACAATAGAGATCATTAGCCATAAAGCACTGCATGCATGTTGCCAAAGTACACATACACACAGATGCTCAATCTTTTACAATTATGCCATTGATGACGCATGCAAACTGTCAAGAGAGCTGCAGTGACAGAGATGAGGCACTTTGGATTGTGCTGAACACCTTTATTCCACATACACACACAAAGGGATATGCATCCATATTAACAGACTCACAGGGCAGTTGACAGAACATGTGGGACATACGCTGGACCCCCTTCACAACACGGATGATGTAAATCCCAATGAACTGGCACAAAAGTTAAGGGGATGAGCCAAACACATCCTGCTGCACACGGGGAGGCTGCAATTCCCCATGGAGCCTGTTGTTGTGATGTCCCCCACTATGTCCACCCGTAGCATCTGCAATGTTTCAGAGGCAAGGTTTACACACATTGATGCCTTCATCAGACACCACACTCCACTACAGATGACTGTCAAGAAGGGTGACTATCATGTCATGGGAGTGATGCTACATGTTATATGCTCCATGGTGAGAAGACATGTATGCATGGTACCACAACATGCACAGAAGCAGTCCCCACACATTCCAAACCCGTACCACCACAAACAATTCTTGCTGCAATCCTTACCAAAACTGACCTTACCACATGTCCGTGCATGGAACGCTGATTCAGCACACGTTGCAATCCTCATGAGGAATAACAGGAGGACAACGATGACACGAGCAGACAACAGGCGCAAAATACCTGGGAATGACAGACACACAAGAAGTCACCTAAAACAATTCTCACCGCACACATGGACATGTACCAAACATGAACAATGTTTGACACATGTAAATTGCAAAGAAACAAGTCTCTCCGCAAAACTGTGTGGCATGACATCATCACTCGAGTGACACATCAGAACACACATCCAAGTCACTTTGCATTCAGTCAGCTGGACACACACATTGCAACACATGCCACTCAATGCTACAAGCTTGCACACTTGCACCCAGTGACTCACCATTATGAGAAGAAGTTGCGTATGAGCTGACTCTGGATATCATCCTCCTCCTCCTCATCACTAGCCACGTGAGCAAGCCCTTGATCCTCCACGGGTGGATGTTCCTGCTCATCCGGATCCAGGATGAGTGGCACTGCCTTCTCAACTGCCATGTTGTGCAGCATGCAGCACACGAGGAAGATTCGGCAGATCTTCTCCAGGCACCGGAATCAGCTCTTCAGCAGGCCAAACGTCCTCTCAATCACTCACCTGGTCTGCCCATGTGCATTGTTGTACCTTTGATCTGCAGCTGTTCTTGGGTTGCGGAGAGGTGTCATTAGCCATGGCATGTTGGGATATCCAGAGTCCCCTACATGGAAACATCATGTAAAAAAGTGGGTCAGGAGATGCCGTAAGAGCCAAAGATACCGCAACACACAGGACAAACAGAGTATACCCACCAACAAGACATGCTTGTTTGTTGTGCAGCCGCAGCATCATTTGTGGCACCCTGCTACGCCTCATAATGTAGGCATCATGTGCTGATCCTGGAAAACGTGCACAGACATGGGAAATCAGCAGGTTAGCAAGACACACCACAAGGGCATTTATCGAGTGGTACTGTTTTCTATTGTGATAGGCTTGTTCCTGTGCCTGTGGTGGTACCAAAGCCACATGTGTACCATCAATGGACCCAATGACATGGGGAATGCCTCCCAGGGCATAGAAATCACCCTTGACATCTGTCAACTGCTCAGGAGTAGGAAATGTGATGAATTCATCAAGGTGCTCCAACATGGCTGCTAAAACATCACGCAGGACACGGCTGAACATTGTCTGTGACATGCCACCAACATCAGCTATGGTGAATTGAAACGTACCTGTGGCAAAAAAATGTAGGGCTGCCATCACCTTCATCTTTGGGGTCAGCGCAGTAGGATACCTGTGTCGCGGTTGGAGGTGTGGTGCCAGCCTGTCGGTCAAGTCCTCAATCAACTGTTGAGTGAATCTGTAACGTCGGATGCAGGCACTTTCCCTCATGGCACCCAAGTCTGGCATTGGTCTTGGGACAGGTGGTGCCCTGCAAGACATTGTTTGTAAGAATGAAGATTGAGAGTCTGCCAATATCAATGTCAATGAACATACCACATGCTACACTGCTAATACACATCAGGTAACTATGGAGTCGGGTGTGTCAAATACATACAGGACACATATTCCAGCTTGCTGGCACTCCTACAAAAAGCCAGATACACCTGTTGATTGTCAAGTCAACATGACATGCCCTGAAATGATTTGGGGGCCAGTCTGAGTGAAGAGCCACAGATAGTGACACACAACCACATAGCTGCATTGGAAGGATGTCATCTCATCCAGACAGCTGACTGGAAGGCACATGCACAGGTGACATGGAATGTCAAATGTACATATCAAACACAGTGCGATGAAGGGGTACACGTGACAACACAAAGACACAGCCATTGAGACAACGCACACATGTATGACTGGGAAAATATGATGTCCGATGCACACATACCCTACAGCCGTGTGAATCCACGTGTGGCATAGTGTGCGTAGATGTGTTCCATGCCCATCTCCACACAGACCCCTGTTGGATGCACCAACAGCAGATGCAGTTGACGGGACACTGACATCAAGCTCATGGGAACACATGACACACACCTGACATAGTCCCAAAGGGGCACGCTGATCATGACAGGTCAGTTGATAGAGTGTCCCTGTCCCTGGCATCAGGAGACAGGTGCGGGTGTTGATGACTGTGCCATCCCACTGCTGCTATGCATGACACAGTTGGACTACAGACACACCTGTGGCAAGTGTCAAGGTGATGTGTGCCACATAGTGCCCCATCACGTACGTGTACTACTAGTGCGTACCCGTAAGGGGATCGCAATAGTAGTACACGTACGGGTACTACTAGTGCATACACGCCGCATACACGCACGTGTACTACTAGTGCAATCCCCTTACGTGTACGCACTAGTAGTACTACTAGTGCGTACACATAAGGGGATTGCACTAGTAGTACACGTACGTGTACGCACTAGTAGTACACGTACGTGTACTACTATTGCGATCCCCTTACGGGTACGCACTAGTAGTACAAGTACGTGTACTACTAGTGCGGATCGCAATAGTAGTACATGTATGTGTACTACTAGTGCGTACCCATAAGGGGATCGCACTAGTAGTACACATATGTGTACTACTAGTGCGTACACATACGTGTACTACTAGTGCGATCCCCTTATGTGTACGCACTAGTAGTACACGTATGTGTACTACTATTGCGATCCCCTTACGGGTACACACTAGTAGTACACATACATGTACTACTAGTGCGTACCCGTAAAGGGATTGCAATAGTAATACACATACGTGCACACACTAGTAGTACACGTACGTGTACTACTAGTTCGTACCCATAAGGGGATCGCACTAGTAGTACACGTATGTGTACTACTAGTGCGTACACGTACGTGTACTACTAGTGCGATCCCCTTACGTGTACACACTAGTAGTACATGTACATGTACTACTAGTGCCTTCACGTATGTCTACTACTAGTGCGATCCCCTTACGTGTATGCACTAGTACTAGTAGTACACGTACGTGTACTACTAGTGCGTTCCCATAAGGGGATCGCACTAGTAGTACACGTACATGTACCACTAGTGCGTACCCATAAGGGGATCGCAATAGTAGTACACGTACGTGTACTACTAGTGCGTACAGGTACGTGTACTACTATTGCAAAGTACATGTACGTGTACTACTATTGCGATCCCCTTACGGGTACGCACTAGTAGTACACGTACATGTACTACTGGTGCGTACCCGAAAGGGGATCGCAACTACTAGTGTGATCTCCTTACGGGTATGCACTAGTAGTACACGTACGTGTACTACTATTGTGATCCCCTTACGGGTACGCACTAGAAGTACATGTACGTGTACTTTCAAACGCACTGTACAACTGGTGCCGTAGGGGTATGTATGAAACGCACAGTACCTGTGTGTGGTTTTCAAAATTACATAGGGGACACATAAGGGACAAGTGTTAAGCCATAAATGCATGCTGGTTGTCATGGATACCGAGTTTTCAGTTGAAATTTGTCCATCAGGTGTCCTGGAAAAGTCAGTTGGCCACAAAAGACAATGTTGTAAAGTGGTTGTTGACTTGACATGATGCTCAAATTTTGAACGATGCAAATGCTGTCACTGGTGTATGTTTAAAGGGTTTGGAGTAAACGTATGATGCAAATGATTCAGACCAATCACTATGTACTCCTCAAAATGAATGCCCCTCAGCAAGACAGATATAAGGCAGCCAGAACCCATGAGAGGGCACTTGCCTGCACAACTTAAGAGTTGACAACACTGCTGCTGTCTCTGCTTCCTCTGGCCATGTCACGTGCTGTGGAGAGGGCCCAGCCATTCACCCTGGAGGAGAATGAGGCCTTGCTGGACGTCCTCCTCTCACAGTACACCAGCCTGTATGGGAGACAGGGGAGCAGGTGAGTGCTGACTCCACTACCTTTGCCTATGCACCTGTTGTGTGACAGTCAATATAGTGTCCCGGTGGGACACGCATGCAATGCTGTTTAGAGTGTGTCCCGGGGGGGGGGTCATGCTTATGGCTCTCATGCAGAGCATGATGTAGTTCCTGTGTGCACTCCTCACTTGCATAGTGCTTACAGTGTCTTTCACAGCATAGTGCATGACACATTCAGCCTGGCAAATCCTTGGTGGCTTTTTTTCCTGTTGTCCTGAGGTGCTTCAGTGGACCCCCTGGTGTGACAGGTGACTGTATCCACATATGTGTATGAGTTGAGTGGACCTGTGGTGAGAGTGTCCAAATGATGGTTACGGCCTCATGGAGATTGATGTGTGTGAATGTTCCTTGTCATGTGGGTGAGTGTCTATGTGAAGTGTTGCACCACAGCTGCATGGTGGAGGCAACAGTTCTACCCATCTGATGTGACAAGTAAGCCGTGCTTTGTGTCTGACTTGCAAAGCTAGCACGACACCGGGGACTCCCCACTGGCAAATTGCACATGTGCAGAGTGAGGGTTGCATCCGCTGTTGTCAATGACAGGCGAGTGATCTGTGCCTGGGTGTGTCTGTCTAGTCTGCTGAGGGTGCGTCAGTGGAGTGGGACATGTGACTGCTTGGCACGTGCTGGCCATCAGCCTGCTGTTGCATGTGCTGCACAGTGTGTGGCATTATCAGTGAGTGTGTTGCACCCCTCATGCCACCTGTTGACTTTCAATGCCATGTAGTGCATTGGCGCTTGCACACAGGGCTATTTTTTGTTGTGAATGAGGCAATTCATGTCAGCATCCTATGCCCTGTTCAACATTTCAAAGATGTTCTAAAGTGTGTCTCTGGGACATGGAGCAGGTGTATTGATGTAGTGTCACTTTGTCATCCTGACAGGTAACTGCCTACGAGAAGGGGGTGATCTGGAACAACGTCGTCAGGGCTGTGAGATCTGCGGGGGAGCTTAGTCGGCAGCCACCACAGGTCCGCAAGAGGTGGCAGGACATCCGGTGCTGGACCCGGCGCATCGCCCGGGTCCAGCTGGGGCTCGACAGTCCTCACCGCCACGGCGGCCGCCGATGCCTGACCCCCCGACATGAGATGTGTCCTGGCGGTGGCCTTCTCTGACCTCGATAGACAGTTACAGGAGAGACTGCAGCAAGGAGGGGGTAGGCACATGGCTTTTGGTCGTGTTATGTGTCGCCTGCTTTTGAAAGTGCTCTTTCGCATGTATACACTCCCAGAGTTGATATGTGCAGTGCATTTTCTGTTCCCCAATGTCACCTGGGGCTCTTTTTCATCCCTTCCCCTCCTTGACATGTGTCTACTGGTCTGTGTGTAATCACATTTGCACATGGTCATCTAGGGTGCCAGTAAATCTAAGTGCACATAGCTTTCTGCATCATGTTGGAGGGTGGTCGGTGACTTGTGTTGGTACCTTGCCTGTGCCATGACATGTTCACTATGTTGGGGGTCCATATTTGTTGTCACTGATGATGATTCTCAACATAGGAGTGTGAGCTTTCAACTGAACCCACTTGCAGCATGCATGACCAATGTTGTGGCCTCAGACATGATGTGCATTAATAGGAGATATGCATAGTGCCATGACGGTTGAACATGGTACAGTCAGCTAATTCCAGGACCACGGAGCAGTGTGCCCACTACAGTCCCCTGAGACACCCTGGCCTCCTAATCATGTGTGTCATCCAACACTGTGCACATTCACTGTCGGTTCAGCATAGGTCTGCCTCTGTGGCATTGTTACCTGTCCTAGTTTGTATTTTTCAAATGTGTGCTACATGTGACCACTGGACAGGGATACACCATTTTGCTTGTGCATACTCACACTGGGCAGTGACTGTGTGGCTATTCACAACAATTTGTTGATGGTGGTTTGTCACAAATATGTGTTGCCAGCCCCGCGAGGTGATGTTGTATCAAGAAAGCAAGTTTTCAAGCAGTTATTGTAACCCTGAATAAGAGGTGTCACTTCTTGATCTGTATCAGTCACATTGACTCAGGAATTGGGGGGGTGCGGGAGGGGCATACATGTGCAACCCTGATTTTTCATTGCCAGGTCTGACTTTTGTGTGAGAATTGGCTGTACAGAAAATCAACGTGCAGTGCCCCTGTGATGGTGGCCAGTGCTTAATGTTCGTGCTTTGCAGCCTGTGTCAGTTTTTTACAAACATGTATCGTGCACATACATTTTTTGCACCGGTGTGTGGTTCAGATGCAACGCAGTTTTGACTTTGTGTGCTGACATCTCTGTGTACATTCTGGCTTGCCATGAGGGTGTTCCCACAGTACAGCTAGGCTTTTTTTCAAACCAATTGCAGGCCCATTAGCTTATGCATTGTCCTGGGTGTGAACATGTGTGCCACTCCAGATGGCAGGCAGTAGGTCACATGTGTAGCCAAATGTGTAATCAGGTGACGGATAACCATGTGACAAATGACATAATTCAAGTTGTTACTCTAAATAAATTGTACCTTGACACTCACAGCACTTGTCAATAGTTCTTCATGTTTTAAATGTGGTAATTTGATGATTTGTGTTGAGAACAATGATGTGCCTGCATGAAAGCTATATCCCAAGGAAGTGCACACCAAACAGAATTTCCACTTTCATTGAACACACTGGCACCTTTTCAAAGAAGCCACTGTTAGCATTAATTGGTGTTGCAGATTCTCCATATACATGTTCCCACAGTGGTCTGGATTTTGTGAGACTCCTTTGTTGTTGGTGATACGAACTAACACATGTCAAGACATCAAGACCTCCGTGGGCACATGCATATGTACTTTCTGCAACACCATTTATTTCTAACTGTGGATTCTTAGAAAAGGTGTCAGCTTCTTCAATGACAGGGTAAATGTACTTTTGTGTGCACTCCCTTGTGCGACATATTTCATCCAGGCACATGAGTGTTCTTTTCACGAGATGGCGAATTTCCACATTCAAAACATGTCGATTGTGTAAAGTATTGTGAGTCCCAAGGTAACAACATTTTTATGTTTTGTGTTCCAAAGTAATTACAGGTCTCTGAGTGTGGTGACACCTTGAGTATTGAGGTGTGCTAGTTTACCTTGGGTGCACCACTACTTTTTCTTTCAGGGTAAACAAGAGGTGGCATGACTTCAGTGTATTGCTGTGCTCACCGGTTCACAGACACTAGCTTCTCAGTGCATTTCTCATTCAAGTTGTGGCCTGGTGTGTTATTTTTTTCATGGTGTCCAAGTGGCATAGTGGGTCTACCAACTGGGCAGTACAGGGCATACATATGTGTGGAGTAATGTAGCTGTTACTCATGATGCATTGCCGGATATGAACTGTGACCAATTGTTTTGTGCTCATGTGTCAGATGTATACAGGTGACTGATGCATTTTGGTTTCTTATCCTTGCCCACAGCATCATCAACCGAAACCAAGGGAGACACCTGCATGGTCCTGGAGGAGGGACCCAGCGCCAGTGCCACCAGTGCTGTGGAGTCAGCAGGAGCCAGTGGCACGGAGGGCGAGGGGAGTCAGTTGTAGGACCTGTCTGGAGGCGAGAGCAGCTACGACACCGACGGGTCCGAGGCTGAACTCCCTGAGGAGGCGGAGGCTGCATCACCAACTGGCAGCATCCCCACATCTGTCCCCGCCTCCTCCATTCCCATCTACGCCCTCCCAGTTGCTCCCGTCCCTCCTGTCCGTGCAGCGTCCCACCATGTCTCCATCGGGCCAGGCACCGCACCCCCTGCCCCTGTCACCCCTGCTGCCCTCAGTGAAGAGTCTGTGGACATACTGCGGGAGTTGCAGGTTGGGCAGGCATCGATGCTGAATGTCCTCCATGACCACACTAGACTGCTCACACAGGTGGTGTCATTCATGGAGGGCGTGTCAGCAACGATGTCTGACCAACGCAGGATTCTGCGGTCCATGGACTCTTCACTGATGGCAGCAGTTACTGCCCTGCAGCGCTCCGTCCCCCCCTGACCCCGGACTCATCCACACTGCCCTCTCCCATGCCTGCCCAACGCACACCCAGACAGCCACAGACACGCACCCCAACAGACACATCCAGCACACCCACAAGTAAGGCACAGTGCACACATCCTGGCACGCACACTCAGGGGGATGTAGGCACACCCACAGGGTCTGGGGGAAGACAACAGACACACAGCCACAGTCATAGTCCGCAGTCCTCACAACCCAGTTCCTCCAAAACCACTCCCCTTAGCTCCCCTGCCAAACTGTCACCAAAGAACATCTACATGGCTGATCTGGCCCTCACCCCCACTGTGACACCACCCGACAAGCGGGTGAGGAAGTCCCCGGGCAGGGGAGTTGAGTCCCCCCCATGTCCACCCCCTCCCCAAAGAGCACTGCACCCCATCCCTCGGCCACCACACCCTCCGTTGGCCCTGGGGTATCTTCAGTTGCAGGGGTTAGGATGGAGGCCCTAGCAGCAGTGTGCAGCGCCGTGCTCACCTCCACCTTTGGCGCTGCCCCACCCCCTGTGGTGGAGACGTCCAGCCCTGCACCCACCACACCTACCCAACCCCCTCCTGTCCCTGTGGTGCCTGGTGCTGCCACAGATGATGCCCCCCCAGTCGACAAACCTTGAGGTTCGTTTGTGCAGGCAAGGTAGGGCTGGACGCGGTCCCCTACGTCCACCCTTGGACTCGAGAAATGGACTGGCCATTGGCCTTATTAATTTATTATTTTTCTGTGCTGAATAAAGCCTTTTCTTTTACTTTCAACACTATTGAATTTCAGGTACTTGATGTTGGTGATGAGGCTCATGAAGTTGGTGTTCTGGTAATGTGTTAGAGTTATGAGATATGTTTTTGTATGATGGTCATGAGGTGGACCATGGTATCTGTGTGCCATCACAATGTCTGTGCAAATAATCATTGGTAGTGTGTGTTCATTTCCTTTGAAGATATTGTCCCAAGGAGTGTTCCTTCCCCTGTGGCACCTGACATCGTCCCTGCAAACAGTTGCACAATTGTTGTGCTGACCTGTGTCAACATTTCCTTTGTTGGTGATGGATCCCTTCAACAATGGCCATGCCTGCTCACCGATGTCTCTTGCTGAATCGTCTGTGCCATCCTTGCTAGTCACTGTACTTGTGTTTTGGGTATGTAGGAATGGCATCAGGGACAAATTGGCCCCTTTTCAGCACTATGCATGTGTGTAATCACGGCCTAACACACAAATGGTACGTGTTATGCAGGGTATTTGGGCACCTGACTCACAATTGTGGGCATTGTATCTAGTGGCATTGAACCCTATTCCTTCCATGAGAGACGACATCTTGGTGGCTGGACCAGCACCTGGACATTCCTATCAGTCCTGGGATGTGCGTGACAGTGTGTGTTCCATTTGACTATCTTAGTTTTGTATGCAGTTACATGACTATACAGTCTGTTGGCATTAAATCAGGGTGTGTATTGTGCTGCATCCGCCATGGGTGGGTATGCATGTGTTATATGTCCTCACACCCACATGTGGTGTGTCATGCAGTGTGTGAAAGACATCCATCCTCCTGGGAGTGGGACATTGGTGGGAGTCCTCTGCACCCACCCCCATATTTCTGTCCACTGCTGGGAGTCCTCTGCACCCACCCCATATGCCTGGACACTGCTGGTAGTGATATGCACCTACCTCTCATATGTCTGGACACTGCTGGTAGTGATATGCACCCACCCCTCATATGTCTGTCCACTGCTGGTAGTGATATGCACCCACCCCCATATGTCTGTCCACTGCTGGGAGTCATAATTCACCCACCCCTCATATGTCTGGACACTGCTGGTAGTCATATGCACCCACCCCCATAAGTCTGGAAACTGCTGGTAGTGATATGCACCCACCCCTCATATGTCTGGATACTGCTGAGAGTCATATGCACCCACCCCTCATATGTCTGGACACTGCTGGTAGTGATATGCACCCACCCCTCAAATGTCTGGACACTGCTGGGAGTCATATGCACCCACCCCTCATATGTCTGGACACTGCTGGAAGTGATATGCACCCACCCTTCATATGTCTGTCCACTGCTGGTAGTCATATGCACCCACCCCCATATGTCTGTCCACTGCTGGGAGTCATATGCACCCACCCCTCATCTGTCTGGACACTGCTGGTAGTGATATGCACCCACCCCCTTATGTCTGGACACTGCTGTTAGTGATATGCACCCACCCCTCATATGTCTGGACACTGCTGGGAGTCATATGCACCCACCCCTCATATGTCTGTCCACTGCTGGTAGTGATATGAACCCATCCCCATATGTCTGTCCACTGCTGGTAGTGATATGCACCCACCCCCATATGCCTGGACACTGCTGATAGTGATATGCACCCACCCCCATATGTCTGTCCTCTGCTGGGAGTCATATGCACCCACCCCTCATATGTCTGGACACTGCTGGGAGTGATATACACCCACCCCTCATATGTCTGGACACTGCTGGTAGTGATATGCACCCACCCTTCATATGTCTGTCCACTGCTGGGAGTCCTCTGCACCCACCCCCATATGTCTGTCCACTGTTGGGAGTCATATCCACCCACCCCCATATGTCTGTCCACTGCTGGGAGTCATATGCACCCACCCCACATATGTTTGGACACTGCTGGGAGTCATATGCACCCACCCACGCACCCCCTTAGAGCTGGACACTGCTGGCCTGGACCTACACACACACCAATATGATGTTAACATGCTGGGCCAGTCCTCTCAGCCCACATTCATGGTGTGTGTACGCCTCGTATCCCAAATGTACTAATGCCGTAGGGGTACGTGTGGTACGCACCGTACCCACACATTCATGCATGGGTACGGTCCATACCTGAGTTGTCATGGTGCCATAGGGGTACGTGTGGTACACACCATACCCACGCATTATTCCGTGGGTACGGTCCGTACCTGAGTTGTCATGGTGCCGTAGGAGTACGTGTGGTATGCACCGTACCCACGCATTCATGCGTGGGTACGGTCCGTACCACTGTTGTAATGGTGCCGTAGGGGTACGTGTGGTATGCACCATACCCACGCATTCATGCGTGGGTACGGTCCGTACCTGAGTTGTCATGGTACCGTAGGGGTACGTGTGGTATGCACCATACACACGCATGAAAGCGTGGGTACGGTCCGTACCACTGTTGTAATGGTGCCGTAGTGGTACGTGTGGTACGCACCGTACACACGCATTCATGCGTGGGTACGGCCAATACCACTGTTGTACTGGTGCCGTAGGGGTACGTGTGGTACGCACGTACACGTCCACTTCCGTTATTGCGGTACGCAGGGGTTGCTGGACAAGCTCCCCCAAGTGACCAGAGCCTGGTGGTAATGTATAGCCTACATATTATACGTTTGGGTTTGTGTATGAGGTATGTTTCCTGCCCCTCACCCCCACACTGGCCCCTGGGTGTTGTTCTCACCTTCTGCGGCATGTGCGTCGGGTGCGGTGCACCAGGGCGTAGGCCAAGAGGACCGGGATGACACGTACGATGGGGTTCATAGCGTTTACGTCGCGTACCGGGGCTCCGTTGCGTAGCGGTTCGCGTCGAACTCTGTTTTTCCGGCTGTGTTTCACTCCCGTAAAAAAAGAGCCGTACGGAGTGACGTAGGGACGAATCGTACTTGCTGGGCCGGAAACCGCTGCCTGAATACGTCCGGACGTCGCGTACAAGCTGTTCCGGATCTGAATTGTAGGTATTTTTTCCACGTACGGTCTTTTGTACGATTCGTACGGAAATAGGCTTTCTGTACGAGTCGTACTTCCTAGGTTGTAGGGACAGTTTACCGGGTGCGAGTCATACGGAGAAAACGCTCCGTACGACGATTCGTAGGGCCTTTTTACAGGATCGGACCCAGCCCCATAGTTGGATGAAAGACAGGAACAATAAGAAAAGTAAAGTAATGTCAACTCTGTTAACATGAAAGGTTGTATTGCTGCCACAAATAATATGATTTGTTTAGAAAATGCTTGGAAGTTGTTTTTAAACAACCCTGTATACAGTAAAGCCTAAGAACAGTTGAAATGCCCTTAAACTTTACTTTTCAGCAGATGACAAGAGAGTTTGTGCTCAAATTGCAAACTGTAGGAAAATGATGAAGAAAAAGCTGGTGTGGTGGCAGACTGATATATTAGAACACTGGATAGAGTTATGATTGTGAAAGGTAATGAGTTAGCTAACCAGTTGGTCTTTTTAAAGATTTTTTTCGACCTAGCTGCTACATGTTCCAAGTGGTCTTATAACTCTGCCAGTGGTTATTTTGCACTCACAGTGGCTTCAACTCACTTTGCACTTGGTGGGGAAAGTGGTGGATGCGTCCTGTCCCCCTGTAACTTTCATGTATCTGATATGCACAGTGCTCTGTTCCTTGAGTCTGTCCCTCCAGACCCTCGAACTCTAACCCAATTGCCCCTTCCCCTCCTGTGACTTGGCCACCACTTGTCGTTCATGACTCTAGCCCCTATTGTGCCTTCCGTGTTCTAGTGATTCGGATCCACGTTGATCCACTGTCTTGTATCACTTTGAATTTCTCTGAATATATGCATTTTGCAAATTCAAAACATTTCAGAAATATTATACAACTTGATTTTGGTTAATTTTATAAAAACAGTTTTTAAGCAAAAATGGTTTTCTTTTTAAAAATGCTTTGTAAATATATGTATTTCAATCCATAACATGGTTGTCCACAAGATATTTCATTAAACATACAGATCCAGTAATGCATAAATAATTCCATGTTGCTTCTTAATCGAGGGGTGCAAAAGCAGAAACAATAGTTAAAACTATCTGATAGGTACGAAAAGATAAATAGTAATAGGTTACATAAGTATAGATTTTACTCTTTCATATGGCTAATCATTGGGCCCCAGATCTTTAGATCTAGTTCCCATCTACATATTGGATGTCCAGAGCACCACCGAATAGATTGTAAATAGTCTGTCAAATAGACAGGTCCATAATTGTAAGACAGACAAGAGATCGACGATTCTATTTGTTTTCATTCCATTTCTTTATACTATTCAGTTTGAACAACAGCTGACATGTGTTTCATCGTATTCAATGGCTTTTTCAAGGCTGTAGAATTAAACAAAACATGGATTTTCTTAGATTGCACATTTTACCAAATAGGATGATAGAATGCTAGTACAAAGGAGAGTATACTCAGACCAATTCATAGAAAACAATTGTTTAAAACACATAATAATTTTTAGATGAATTGTCCAAAAGAGCATCAATATCACAGGGCAAACCTGACACATGATTTAAATACAACAGATAAACAGTGCAAAAACACATCCCAAGCTTGATAATATAATTCAAAAACACCTAAGACTGCAATAAAAGCCGAATTAGTATGTGAAGATAAAGCAAAAATATATAAAGAAAACTTGTGGACATATTTGAAAGAAAAGTTAAACCAAAAATTGATGTAGACCCCAAACAAAACCAGGAGAAAAGGCACAAAAAGACCTCCGTGATTATACAATCTTTAGCCCAAAACAGGGTGGAAAGAGCTAGAGGAAATTGTTCTTGATGAAGCTACCTCCAACAAGTAGTCAATACACAGATGGCTAAATCCGTGGAAATTAGTCATTCAAATCATAGTCCTCAGAGCTCCGAGGACCACAAGTAAGAAAAATCTGTGAATATATTACTTCCCACACGAAACTTCACAGTTAATATCCACACAACGGTATGCAATGAGAATCATGTAGCTGTAAGGAAAAGAAAATGAATTAGAAAGAGAGGACAGGTCCAGAAATAAGGTGAGATGGTATCACCATGGTCAGAAAAACAATCCTCAGTAAATGCAGTCTACAGTTTATCAAAGAGGCACCTGCTGCAGCTACAAGCGTATACATAGTTGTCGATGAAAAGTTGAAATGCAAATCCAGTGCATAAACCCACAAAACCAGTCAATGAATTAGTCTACAACATAAGTGTAGGGAATATTGAAACAGGAATCATGTGACACCTGTAAAATTTGCACCCCTCATTTCTAATTCCTACGTGGTATGAAGAAACGGACACATAGTCTAAAGTCAAATTTCGAAAGTGTGAATTCATATTGAGTAATAAAACACCACACCGGATGCCGTTAGGCATTTAAACACTGAGGTCGCGAAACAAGGCCATGGTTGCATACAGTGAAAGTATCCCTCAAACCCCACCATGTGTTCAACCAAGCAATAACCATACCTTGTCACACAAAGAGAAGTCAATAACAAAAATACATATGTCCGTCTGTTCCAGCAAGAGCCCTAATAAGCTTGTGTCTTCGTATTGGTGGACAATCTAAACAAAGATAGGAGTATAGTAAATGTGCAGAAAAACAAGGGGACATGACAAGAGTTTCGTCGTCATGTGTCTCAAAGATAGCCATGTCAGTTCCAAAAAAGCGAGAACTCCCCAAAGCAGAGAAAACTCATCGGCCGGCCGTATCTAAGTCCGCATGTACATGTTCTACGGGCCACTCAGCGTGGCTCCTAATAAGCCATGCTTAAAGTTATGCAAGGGGCCATGAACATAGAAAAGTATGTCACATGATCAAAAAAATCTACATCGGCAAAGAAAAGACGAGTGTCATGTTGAAGTGGAGTCTAAGTTTGTATACCCAATATTATCTGATCTCTTATTCCCAATATTCCGCAGAGTAAGAGTAACCACAATCAATACATTTATAAATGATCACAAATTAATTTAAAAACAAGTTTAAGAATGAATTCTGTACCAGTGCATGTAGCGACATACCATAGTAATAATATCACAAAAAATGCAAGACACTCCTAGAAAGAACTTTTTTCTATAGTGGGCATCCGATCTCTGTTGTTGCCAAGACCTCACTAGCAATACCTATCCACCAAGAGCATAGCAGATGACTATAGCCAGTGAAGTAAAGAAATTTTGAAAGGGCAAATTAATCCAGCATAAAGTATAAAAGTGACAGTAGTTCAAGTGAGCAGGAATATTGCCACAACCACCATGTGATATTCACATAAAGTTTAAAAAAGGAGGAATTTTAGAAAGAGCCCAGGACAATGAGATAAATAAGAAATCCAACATTCCAAATTAGGTACTACAAGATAAATATGTCAGGTTCTGTATAGAGTGTTTGATTATGTCCCAACATATTGTGGGCAAAACCATTATACAGCATGATGTGCATTAAGTCGTAGAAAAAAGCAAATAACCTAGTGGAGCTAATCTCTCAAAAATACATGTAATTCACTATCCACATTTGAACCAAATTCCACTGCCCTAAGTTTAGTGATCAATTTAGTTTCCAACTGTCTCAATACCTTAGTTCTATCTACTCCCCTAGGGTGATCACATGAAGTAGTAAAACCAGTGAATTTCAATAAAGGTAAATCTGCTGAACAATGTTTTTCATTAAAAATGGATGGCTAACGGATAGTTCTTGTTTCACATTTCGGATCGCCCTGATGTGTTCCTGTATTCTTTCTTTTACCTAACGGATGGTACTGCCAACATAAATATGTTTACAAACACACACAATACAGTACACAACAAATTTCATGTTGCAATTTATAAATGTGTTGATGATGTGTTTGTGAATGGTGTTCTATTGAAAATCCTTGGTCTTGTCCAAGGTATGTTGACACATATTACAGTGTCCACATTTAAAGAAGCCCTTTGATTGAGGAGGTAACCAGTGAGGTCCCGACTGTATCTTCCTCGGACTGAGAAAGCTAGGGCATAATCTGTTGTTCAGACTTGTTCCTCTTTTGTAAATAAACCTTGGTTTAGTTGAAATACATTTAGTCAGTTTTGAATACGCCTGTGGAATATACCTGTGTTTGCATACAATGTTATAAAAAACATGACTCTGTGTATGAAAAGGTGTAATCACAGAGACCTTGTCATCATTTGTGGTTACTTTTTTCTTGTCCTTCAGTGTTTGTTTGTGATCCAACTTCAAGATTTTCTGTTTGGTTGCAGATATCACATTGTGTGGGTAGCCCCTAGCCAAAAATTTCCTCACAGCTTTGTCACTCTCTGAACCTAAGATCATGTCTTCACTGCAATTACGTCATATTAGCATCATTTAACCAAATGGAATAGAAAGTACTTGGGACCTTGAATGCGACAATTATGCATGTAAAACAGAATTATAAGCTGTGTTTTCCTATAGAGAGTGGATGCTATGGTATCATTGGCAGTGTATAATAAGAGATCTTAAAAGGCACTTGCTGCAGGGTTCTGTTCATGTGTAAACACAATATTACATTGGTTGTTGTTAAAAAAAGTACAGCATTTTGTCAGCAGTGTCTGACCGCCTGTCCAAATCATCAACACATTGTCAATGTATCGACCCCAGTATACCACATGGGTCATTAAATCCTCCGGGCAATACCTCCAAATGTAATTCTTTTCCAACCACCCAATGAAAAGATTGGCAAATGATGGGGAGCATAGTGTTTTTTTGTTCCATTCAGCACACTTTACTGTGGATGTGTTAAGACTGTTTTCATGCAAATTGTGATAAATTTGTAATTTCCATCTACGTTGCCCCTTAAGAGAGTAGAGACTATATCAGAGGTTATAAATAGCATAGAATCTAGCTCTCCACATCTCAAATGTGGGGTGTTCTTTCTGCAGCAATGTGAAGGCTATAAACAAATGTGCCACTGCAGTAGCCATGAATATCAGGTAACAAAACGTATGAGCAGCCTGTCCAGAAATATATATGGAATCCATCCGAATGTTATGTCTAAGAGCCTCTACCAAGGGGTTTTGTTCTACCACCCTCTGCTTCTGCTTCCTACATAAAAAAATCTTGAATCTGTGAAAACTTATACTTTCCAGCTAGTGTTGCATATGTAAGAATACCATCATCATTATGAAAATCACCTATCATCTTTATCCCTTTGTGTCTCCATCTGGCCGTTATCGTATCCCAAAAAATAACAGGCAACAATTTTGAGGCGGCCGTGTGTGTATAATAACAAACCCCCTCAATCTGAAAACATCTCCGTACCACTTTCCAAACTTTAAAAGCTTCTAGCTGATCCTTAAAGTGAGTTTGTTTAAAGTGAGTAGCTTGGCTGAAGCATCTTGAATAAACAGCTCTTGGCCTCTGAGCCAAGCAACAGCTGATAAATGGATGGGGTTTCTGCCACATTTGCCACATTTCCCACATTCTCCTCTGTGAGTAAAATCTGTATATTTTGCATAATACAGGCACTGCCCACCCACCACGCTTATGGGGTAGCATCATGAATTTCATTGCCCTGCGTGGTTTCCCCAGGCACAACAAAAATCTACCAAATAGTGACTGTAGGTTCTGGAGCTGTAGACTAGTGAATTCTAATGGTATTGATCTAAAATAATAGAGGACCTTAGGTAGAATATTCATTTTAAGCATATTACACCTTCCTAACCAGTGAGAGATGGGGACATTAGATCCTGTCTAGCTGTGTTTTACTTCCTGTCAACATAGAGCCCCAGTTAGCCTTTACCAATTCTTTCAAACATACCCTAATTTTATCACCAAGATATTTAACTTCATCCATAACCCTAAGATCACCATTACAGGCTTGATTTGTACAAATAACCTGCGTTTTTCAATGAACTGAGTTTATAGCTACATGCCAGCCCAAACAAATGCGCCAACCATTCTATCTTGAGGAGAGCAGTAGCCGGGTCAGAGGTTTCAACCATGATGTGATCTTCGTAAGGAAACACCCAAAAGTTTTCCTGTCTACATAGAACAGATTTAATCATCAAGCTTTCCTCCAGCATGGTTAGAAATGGGTTGATGTATAAAACAAGGAACAGCAGGGAGCAGGGACATCCCTGCCTTGTACCCCTGGAGATAGTAACCAGCTCTGACTCTAAACAAATCATGCATAGTGTAGCTGTGGGGGTCCTATACATAACCTGAATAGAATTGATAAATCCTGTCCCAAACCCGAGGCATCTCAGGACCACCCATAAAAACTCCCAGGAGACACGGTCAAATGACTTTTCCGCATCCAATATTACCAGTCCTCTAGTGGCAGATACACGCTGGCCACATCCAGCAAGGTCACCACCGTGTTGACATGGTTGGCCGTCCCTCTACCGGGTATAAACCCATGCTGTCAAATAGAGACCAATGGGGGAATGACCCTGGCCAGACGCATAGTCAATATCTTAGCATAAATTTTCCCTTCACAGTTCAGCAAGGAAATTGGTCTATTAGAACCGGGAAGGGTGGAGGTCTTGTCTTTTTAAAAAAAACAATTATAGTTGCCTTATCCCAGGAATGCAGAGTGTCTCTGTGTTGTGCCTCTTGAAATGTAACCAGCATGTCAGTTTTTAGCTCCAGAAAGAAAGCTTTATAGACTTCAAGTGGACGTTTGTCTGGACCAGATGCCTTGCCCATGGCCAATGAGTTGATCGCTTCCTCTAGCTCCTCTATCGTGATGAGTGTATCCACCAGCGCCAATTTTTCATAACCCAGCATTTCCTACATTACTTCTGCTGCAAGGCCTCCCCAGTCGGACCTCCGGCATTACTCTCAGTATAAAGTGCCTCAAAAAATGTGTTAAAAACTCTTAAAATCTCGGCAGGTGTCTCCACTATCTTCCCTGTTGAGATTGTCATAGCAGCAATCCCTTGCGCCAATTCCTTAGCGCCTTTGCGCAAGACACCTTCATGTGGCCTCCCCATATTCATAGCTATCTTCTCTATATACTTTATATTTGCATGAAATTTCTTTACTCCAATATAAATTTATCTTAGCCTTGCAGTGGGCTACCTCGGTTTGCAGCGTTGTGATTACAATACTGTCATGCACACCTTGTATGAGCTTCCGTTTGGCCCTTCTAAGATCCTCATAGCGGCCCTCAAGTTTAAGGTATTTCTGTTTATAAAGCACAAAGCTAAGAACCTCTCCCCTACACCCTTCTCTAAAAGCATCTCATACCAACTGACATGAAGTTGAGTTTCGATTAATGTAAAAAAATTGCATGATCCAGTGTCTGATGTGGCTAATAAACAGGGTATCCTGCAAGAGTTTCCTGTAACACGAAAAAGATATTAGAGGTCAAAGGATGCTTATAGCTGGGATGTCTAACAGCAGTGGGCCATGATCGTCGGTTATACTGGGGCACACTCAGATTTTCCTTCCTGAGATAAGCGTTCTAGAGATAAAAAAAAGTAATCTAACATAGCAAACTTATTATGTGGGTGTGAAAAAAATGTGAAGCCCGGTTCAGGATACCTTAGTGTAGACCAAACATCAACAAGTCCATGATCGGTTAAAAGCTGCTGTAATGCCTTGGAGACTTTTTACTTCCTGCCCCTGTAGTTGGCGATGTCTGGCTGCGCTTTCTGACAGTCCATATGATTGTTAAAATCGCCACACAATATCAGAGGTGTAGGCCATGATGCTAATTCTACATTGAGGCCTTCAAGTACCTGCGCCTTTTCCAAGTTCGATCCGTAGACTGAGCATAAAACAAACTTGGCAGCACCTGCTACACATTATGCAATGACCCAACTGCCATATTTATCTACCAGCATTCTGTCCGTGCCTTGTACGCTTTGTTTTGCCAGAATAGCCACCCTACGAGTTGTTGTACGTTGTTGGGTACAAGAAATTAGCATATAGCCAAGCTTGGCCAAAATCCTACATTTACCTCAAGGAATGTGGGTTTTCTGTATACAAACCACATCGGGTTTTATCACCCGCAGTTCTGCTGCCACTAACTGCCTTTTCCCATTGTTGTTCAAGCCACATACATTAAAAGAGCAAATGAGCACCCCTAGAGATGTCGCCCTATCCCCCATTAATCAAATCAGAGAAATTCCATAGACTAAGCCATCGAGATTTTAACATTTTAGTACACCCGTGGGAGATGGGAAGATCCAAAGCTGCCTGGATCACCCCCCCTTCTTGTTCATTAACTACCTTACCATGCTATCCCTACAATTAAACCCCACAGCCAAAAAAAGTATAGACCCAAGTGCCCCAGCTAAAGTGATTGTAAAATTTATTTGGCTTGTACCTCCGAAGAGAGAATCCGAATTTGCTCATTATGAATTATCTTCAGCTTTGCCGGGTTCGAAAGAAAAGCCTGTGTGCCCTTGCTCTGGAATAGTGGGATTAGTTACCAAAGCTGCCAGCGTTTTTCCACCATCTAATGGTGGAAATAGGGTCTGACAAAGAACTCATTCCCTTTCCCTACCCTCTTTTTATCTTATTGTGCCAATTTGTGCACCGCTTGGCATGCCAGCAAATTATTTAAACATATTAAAAGTGCCCTAGGGCTAAGAATAGTTTGTCTCAGTCTTAGCTGTTGTTTAAAGGGGAATCAATGTGCCCTCTGTATTTCTTGATTCCAATTCCACTGTGAAAGTTCGGGGAAGGCTTGGCCAAAGAGGAAAACAATGAATTTTTTGAAGTCCTGTCCTTCAATGTCCTCTGTTATACCAAGAGTTTGTTCTGTTGCAGGCGATTCTCCAGGTCCGTTATTTCCATTGTGTGTCTTCTTTCTGAGAGAGTATTGCTAGATCTCTGAGTCGCAAGTTCATCTTCTATATGGAAATCTGAGCCTCTGCTTCATTAATCCTCTCTGCAAATTCTGAGCAGGATTTAGCAATACGCCTTATAGAATTCTGAAGTTTTCAGCATGCTCCCTGCGTCCTTTGACTCTCCGTATGCGTCTCCTTTTTATGTGCCATAATAGTTTGATGAATCACGGCCAGAGATATCTCATGAGGTTTTTCTGACAGGGCCTCCTCCGGATGTTTCGATACGGGCGCTCGGACAGCTTCAAGCCCTGCAGAAAATGAATAGTCCCATAGTGTCTCCGGACTGTACTGCTTCCTCAAACACCTCATGCATCTTCCGCACTGTCACTAAGCCAGTTTCAGAATTGCCAGTAGCTTCCTCCTCAAGATGTATGCTACTTGCTTTGCTCCAGCAACTGGCAGGTGACTTTCCTCCAAAGTGTGGCATGAGAATAGATGAGGTCTTATCCCCTGATGAGTTAGATGGATCCGACAGGGAAAATAAATTATCCCCAGAGTCTGTCTCTTTTATAGTGTCCTAATTGCAGAAATTAGCCTTTGCCCCCTGCTCACCATAAGTCGGCGCTTTGGCCACCTTTAATTTTCTCGTGGATGATATTCGTAGTATAGTATTGCCTAGCGTACTGGACTCAGTGTGGTCACTGGGGGTTCCCACCCCCATTAAAATAGGGAGAGACACAAGTCCTGATCCATGATTCCCACCAGCCCCTCCATTAGTAGTTAAGGCTTCCCCACCTGTTACCATCTTGTTCTCTTTACATGGGGTCTCATCGTTCAGAAGGGCAGCATTGGCTTTCTGTCCAAGCTGACTGGCCTCCTCAGGCAGGCTCTGATGAATGCCAGCATTGCCTTCCTGACAAAATGGAAAACTATCTGGGTCCATTCTCTCTTTTTGGGGCGGCTGGGGTTTTCAACACTTGGCAAATAAGAACAATAGGGGAATGCCTTTCTTCCCCCCAGGCTCATCACCTTGAGTTTTGTCTGATTTTTCCACAGTACCTTCCAGAGTGCAGTCACTGCTGCGATGTGGGACGAGACCTACCGGAATTGTCTGCCTATGTGCAAGACTTCCCACCTCTCGCGGCTTTCGGGGGCATTGCGGTTTGAGGAGTTGCGGAATTGCAGCACCGCGAGTGATGCCGATGCAGCAAGGATGTGGATCCAGCGTCAAACACCAAGTGAAGGTTGGGCCTGGGGGAGAGCGTAATCGGTGGATACCACAGATGATCCAAATCATTCCAAGGTACGCGGCCGCTTAGAGCGTTCAGCGACGGGATAGTGCACTCAGTGTCATTGAGGTCAGAGTCACTGCTCTCTCTCCATGCAGCTCCACCGTTGTGGGACTGCTCTTAGAGCTGCTCGAGCTCCTTGCCAGGTAGGTGTTTGAGGCCTGCTAGTCCACTCTTTGTGTGTTATCTTTCTTTCTGTTTGCCTTGCTTCTGTTTGCTTTTTTTTGTTTGCCTTTCTTTCATCTGCTTTTCCTTTTCATTGCCTCTTTCTTTTCATTTGCCTCCTTTTCCCCTGTACTCCCCACTGCTGCTGCCCCACGGCCTCTCCCCCTAGTGTGTCACTGCCACTCCCACCTTCCACCTCCCAGCTGTTCACCCTCCCCAACCCCTACTTATTGGTGGCCGTTGCGCTGCAAGAAAAGCAAGACCTCTGACCTCCTGGTCAGAGTCACTTCCCTCCCCCTGCGCAGCTCCACCATTGTGGGCATGCCCTTAGCGCCGCTCGAGCTCCTTGCCAGGTAGGTGTTTGAGGCCCTCATCCACCTGCAGGCTCCTGCCTGCACCTCAACCCTGGTGTTGTAGTAGAAGAGCTTTCTCTTCTGCTAGTCTTCTCTGTGTGTATCATCTTTCTTCTACATGCCTTTTTTCTGTTTGGCTTTCTTCTTCTATTTTTCCGTGTAATTGCCTCATTCCTTTCCTTTGCCTCCATTTCCCTTGTGCGTCCCTCTGCTGCTGCCCTTGTTGCCCCTCCCCCCAGGATGTCGCTCCCGCTCCCACCCCCACCTCCCAACTGTACACCCTCCCCGACCCCTACTTAATAGCGGCCACTGTGTAGCCGCACCACTGGTGCACTGAAGGCAAGCCCGTCTGAACCTGTCCGTGACCCTACCGTGACCTGCGCAGGGGACCATGGTCCCCCGACACCTTGCCGGTACGACCCCAGCACTCTCCATGCACTCAAACCCAGACGCATCAACTGCCAGCTCTCGACGCCGAGCAACACCTTATTCCCAATCTCCTGCCAACACTGCTGCTGCACCTTCACCCACCTCTGGACCCAGGCAGCTACCCCCAACACGCCAGACACCACAGCGTACAAGCCACTGAGCTGCTTCTTCCTCAACATAGGCTCCCTGCACAGACACGCCGTGGAAATCCCGGACCTCCTCAATACTCACATGCGCAACGTCGCCATCCTCACAGAGACCTGGACGAACACCAGCTCTGCACCCGACATCGCAACCGCGATGCCCCACAGATACAAGATCCTGAGGAAAGATTACCCCAACCACCGGGAGGAGGCCTTGCCATTGTCCACAAGAGCTCCCTCAGACTCACTAACACCAACTCGGAGGACGCTTCGCCCCCCCCATGGAACACATCCACTTTCAGATCCTACCCAACACCAGAATGGCGCTCCATTGAAAACTCACCTAAAGATCCCCCCGGACCCCGCACCCCCTTCACCAAAATCATCGCAGACCACATCGCACCCCACACCATCTCCTCTATGGACTACATACCTCTTGGAGACCTGAACTTCCACCTGGACAACCACAGCGATCCAAACACCACCAACCTCCTGGAGGACCTCACCAACATAGGACTGAAGCACCTTGTCTCCACCCCCACTCACACAGCAGGACACACACTTTTCCCCATCTTCGCTGGAGGAAACAACATTTGCTTCAGCCACACCACAGAACTGCTCTGGACAGACCACCACTGCATCCATTTCTCCTTCACGAAATCCACAGCACACAATCGCAGACTCGGCCTCCCACACAGAAGCTCATCCTAGACAGAATCCTCTCCAACGCCCACAACTCAAAGGAACTCTTCACCATCATACAAGAATTCACCAAACCCAACAGCGTAACAGCTGACGTCCCTCCCTCCCAAGACTTTTGCAACAAACTCAGCTCCTTCTTTCATCTCAAGATCAAGATGCTCAATGACAACGTCGATGACCAAGACCATGACACCACCTCAACTCCCACCCTAAAGGACCCTTTCCAACAGACCCTTCTCATCTGGAGCCCTCTCACCACACAAGACACCTTAAAGACAATATATAGCATTCACTCCGGAGCACCTACTGGCCCCTGCCCACCGCACATCTTCCCCATGGCCACCACTGCCATCGCACCTGAGTTACACCGAACTATCAACTGCTCCCTCAAAACCGACACATTCCCCGACGACTGGAAACACACCGAAGTCAACCTCCTCCTAAAGAAGCCCTCCGCAGGCTCCACGGATCTCAAAAACTTCAGGCCCATCTCTTTGCCCCCGTTTGCCACCAAAGTAATTGAAAAGGCCATCAACACCCAGCTAGTACACTTCATAGAAACCACCAGCATTGCAGACACCTGTCAATCTGTATTCCACAGCTACCACTGCACCTAGACTGCTCTCATCACTGCCACCAACGACATCCGCGCCCTCCTCGACCAAGGTCACACAGCAGCCCTTATTCTCCTGGACCTATCAGCAGCTTTTGACACCGTAACCCACCACACACTAGCCACCAGGCTTCACGACACCGGCATTCGAGGAATAGCCTTAGACTGGATACGATCTTTTCTCTCAGGCAGAACACCGAGAATAAGACTCCCAACATTCCTATCAGAACCAACAGAGATCAGATGTGGAGTACCCCAAGGATCCTCCCTCAGCCCCACACTCTTCAACCTCTACATGGCCCCCCTCACAACCATCATCAGAAATTATGAACTCAACAACGTCTCCTATGCCATTGACACTCAGCTCATCCTCACCCTCACCAAGGAACCCGACACCAGCAGGCGCAATTTCCAAGAAGGGATTAAAGCTGTTGTGACCTGGATGAGCAACATCTGCCTGAAGCCCAACGTGGAGAAAACAGAAGTCCTCATCCTCGGCTCCACCCCATCCACATGGGACAACACCTGGTGGCCCCCCGACCTTGGAAACCCAACCACGCCAACTGACCACGCACGCAACCTCTGCATCATACTCGACTCTTCACTCACTATGAATCGCCAGATCAACGCCATATCCTCTGCATGCTTCAAAACCCTCCGCATGCTTCGCAATATGTTAAAGTGGATCCCTATAACCCCAGGAAAACTGTCACCCATGCACTCATCACCAGCAGACTGGACTGTGGAAAAGCTCCCTATGCCAGAATACATGAAAAATGACTCCACAAACTCCAGACCGTCCAGAAAGCAGCAGCCAGACTTACCCTTGACATCCCACAATATTACCACATCACACAACACCTCCAGAACCTCCACTGGCTCCCCGTCGAAAGAGGAATAACCTTCAAACTGCTCACACATGCCTACAAAGCCCTCCACAACACTGGACCCCAATACCTCAACAGCTGAATCTTCTTCCATGCCCCCAAGAGAAACTTCCACTCAGCCGACCTTGCCTTAGGCACCGTCCCTCGTTTCTGGAAGAACAGAGCAGGTAGAAGATCCCTCTTCCAACCTTGCAGCCAAGACCTGGAATGAACTCCCCCTTCACATCTGAGGAAGCCCGACACTGCATCAATTCAGAAAGGACCTCAAGACCTGGCTCTTCGAATGACCCAAATGGAGTTGCTCACACCCCCCTCCTTCAGTGCCTTGAGACCCTCACAGGTGAGTAGTGCGCTCTACAAAACCATGATTAATTGATTGATTGACATCCCCAAGGGAAAGGGGGGGGGTCTGGGAGCAGCAGCTTAAGCGTTTGACACAGCGGGCTCCATCTTGCCTTAGATGTTTTGGTCAATTTTCTTTCCATCACATTCCCCAGAAAAACTGGTTTCCACTGAAAATGTTTTAACAAAGGACATTTTCTAAATGTACCATTCCCCTGCCAGTATCTTGCAAGACCTTTTTACGTGAGGTACATGCAAACTTAATGGAATTTTATTACATTTTGTCAGAAAAATTATGCAATTTCATACCCTCCTAAGTGCAGTCTCAAATGTGCAGTATAGCCTAATTACACACACCACATATATATATATATATTACCTACTGGCAGTCGCCAGTAGGTAGTTATAGTTAGGACCTATTTTCCATAGGAAATCCGCAACATTCTATTTGGAATAACGTTGGCGCCGATTGACAAATCTTCGCAAAATTTTTCAAACTATTGGCCAGCTCCGGTCCGCTCCTATGCTGAACATTTCACGGTAATTCGTCAAGCGGGGGCCGAGGAAAAATGGGGGTTCCAAAATGCGTTTTCCCCATGCATTTTCCAATAGGACCTGTTGACGCAGCTACAGCCCGAACTGCTGAACGGAATTACACCAAATTTACCAAAGAGGTAGTCCTCGGTTCAGACTCGTGCCTTTTGCTTAAATGGTGTAAATCCGTTCAGTAGTTCCTGAGAAAATTAGAGTTAAAAAGATAGATATATCTGGGCGGAGCCTAACCACACATCTCATCGTGAGATCTGATTGGCTGTCAGTACTTCATCCAAGAAGTGTTGGCAGCCATCTTGTGACCAATATACATGATAGCACCTCATTAAAAAGCATTGCAGTTACTAGAAGGATTTAAGACTTTAGTTACATTATGAATCATTTGTTGATGGCACCATACTCATTTTAGGAATTGTGGTGTGTTCTAAGGTGATTTTACCATGTGAAAAAGTTTTTTGCTGTGATATCATGAATCATGTTTGAGAAAAAACTATTTTCTCATGCTTTTCCAACAGAGGTTTGGAAGGTGATCTGTAAGCTAAACATATTTTCTGTAAATTCACATTATCTTTCTCAGTCATGTGAGAATGAAGTCTGACATTCTCAATAAAACATGTACATCCTACAAGGGCAGAGACTGTCAGTTGATTATTTTGTGTTCTACTGCAGCTTCCCAGATTGTTCTAAAGAACAACTAACAAACGTATTGCCCACCTGAAGCCATCTTGATTGGAATAAAGTGGTAACTCCTAAAACATTTAATTTAAAAAGGAACAAAATGAGGGGTTCATTTTACCATATAAATTATGATTAGTGCTGCAGAAAGAAAAATTAGGGCACATTTTGACTTCTCAAATCCTCTTCTATTTCATAAAACAATTCTGACATGCAGACTGAAACATGCACTTTGAATACCAGCAGCAGACTTCCCTGGTGAGCAGTAGATTTACTACAGTGATCTAATGAGCAACTAGAGTGCTAACATTCAGAATTGATGGCAAATGTTTGACACATCTGAATGCCTTCTTGATGGAACCAAAATAAAAAACTGAAAGTATTCCTACTGAGGAGACTGCAGTAAATGAGGAAATTAGGAAACTTCATAACAAATAAATCTCCCAAGATGGCCACCAGAGACAAAAGAGCCCAAATGCAGCACAAATATCACCCAGATGTAGCCCACATGTAGCCCAATGACAGACGTGTGCAAAACACTTCTTTTTGGTGTATTTTCAGTTTTATATAGTGCAGACTTGTCAGGTATTGGAGTGCTTTACATGAGCATTGGTTATATCGCACGAGATCAAATTCATTTTGGTTGTAGACATGGGGAGATTAAGTGATTTGACCAGAATCACAGAATGTTGAGCTGAAGCAGAAACTCCAACCTGGTTCCCCAGTTGCAAAGTCTGCAGCTCTGGAAGTAACACCACATCCTCTCCCTTAGGTGCAACATTTAATCAAGTGGTCAACTGGATAAAAAAACATAAAGATTACAAATAATGTAAAAGTTCTTTGTCGCTATTTGAAAACTCAGAAAATATGTCCTCATTTTATTTTTTGGGAGCACTAACTATAATTTTGATGCAAATAAAACCCTCTCATATATGTAATTTCTAAAGGAAATGCTCTAGGTATTACAGTTTTGATTACATCAAGATGACATCAGGCGTTCCACACTTTTGTAATAAATATAGAATGTTAGCAATCTAGTTGTTCATTGGGATACTGTTGAGAGGCAGAGGCCAGGGCCCGGACTCTGAAAATTGAAGGCAGGTAGGAGAATGCAGAGGCAACAATTTGACCACACTGGGCAGGCAGGAAGGGTAGTGACAGCACAACAGACTATGGAGTGCAGTGGAAAGTGGGCAGGGGCAATAAACCGACAATACAGGACTGGCAAGAGAGGCTGTGGCAATATATTAGACCATTGTGGGCAGAATGAAGAGGCAGTGGTAGTACAACCATACATGCCAACAGACCCGTTTCAGCCAGGAAACGTCCAATGTTTTTAAGCTCAAATGGGTTTTATTTGATCTGTCTCCTGTCTACAATCTCCTCTTTTTCAATGTAACTCAAAGGGGAAAATCAATACCCCAGTTTTCTTTCAAAATCTCCCTCTTACCAAGTTCAAAATGTTCTCAAGTATGGTACATTGGATCATGGTAGGCAGGAGGAATTGGGGTAGGGACATGGACTCGGATAACAGAGGACAGGAGGGACATGGAGAGGTGCACCAAACTGACCCTACTAGGCAGGCATTAGGGTTTGCAGCAGCACAATACACCACACAGGGCATGCGGGACGGGAGAGCAGCACAACAATCCATAGAAAGCAATAGGGAGGGGACAGGACCATGTACATGGACAACAGAGAACAGAGGGGAAAGAGGCAATGGTAGCTAGCTGACCATAATGGACAGACAGGAGAGAAAGCTTCAGCATAACAGACCATAAAGGGCAGGAGGGATGGATCAGGGGCATTACCAAGGAACAGACAAGCCAGGAGGGAGGGAATAGGGGTCTCCACATGGAAACAGATAGCTGGGGGCAAGGGGGCAGGGCAGGAACAGCAAGATGACCATGGAGGTCAGGCAGAATGGGCACTAGAAACAAGACACACCATGGAGAGCAACAATGAGACTATGATGGCATACACACAGACCATGGAGGGAAGGTGGGAGGGGGTCGGGGCAGCTAGCTGACCACACAGGGAAGGTGGGGGGGCCATGGCAGCACTGAAGACCATGCATGGCAAGTGAGAGGGTTAGTGGCAGCACAATGGCTATGATGGGCAAGAAGGAGGGTGCAGGGGCATGCACAAAGGACCATGGAGGATAGAAGGGAGGGTCAGGACCTGGGCACAGACAAGAGAGTTCAGGGGAAGGGACCTCACAACAGACCAGGCAGGGCAGGTAGGAGGAGCAGTTGCAGCACAACAGACCAGGGAGGGCAGAAGGGTGTGGCAGTAAAATGGACCATGGAGGACAGGAGGAAGGGGATAGGGGCATGGCATGTGGATAGGCAGGGTGGAGGTGGCTGGGACAGGTTACAGTCATCTGACAATGATAGGCAGGTGGGAGGGGAGTGGCAGCTCAACAGAACACTCAGAGTAGATTGGAGTGGCAGGTACATGGAACATGGTGGGCAAAAAGGATGGAGCAGGGGCATGCACAAAGACATTGGAGGGCAGGTGGAAGGAGAATAGGGGCAGCAAGCTAAGCACAGAGGCTAAGCAGGAGGTCAATGATGGGCCATAGAATTGGGCAATGGAGGGCAGGAGGAGTGGACTGGTACATCATGCTAAATGGAGGGCAGTGTCAGCACATCAGACCATGCATGGCAGGAGGGAGGAGGCTAGTCCATGGATTCAGACAACAGAGGATAGGGAGGAGGTGGATGGGGCAGCAAGCTAACTGTTCAAAGAAGGTGGGTATTAGGAACTTTATTGTTTTTAAAATGTGTGTCTGTGCGAACTACTCAAAATATGAACAAGTATGTAGCATAATCTCACTTTTATTCAGGAAGAAGAGGACGTGTGTGACTGTGACTCCGGGCTCACTTGGCAGAAACACCCCCTGACCCTCCACCCCCATCACAAAATGTAATGCCCGTGAAAAGGGTAGATGGACGCAGTGTTATATAGAACATAGTCCTGAGAGCACGATTGAAAATGAAAACTAGATATAGTATATGGTATAAACTATGCACCAAAAAGTGTGATATAAGATGAACCGGGCGTGAAATATAATATGCAATACATTGTGCGCAATGACAGATTCATTGGAGAGCGCGAGATAGCACAGGCACTAGCGCGGGCTATGCGATATGCACCTTGGAGTGTAATATGCACAGGGCAGTGTTGTGTAACCTAACTAGTCTCTAAAGTTGTAATATAAAATATGTGCTGGGGAGTGTAACGTTGCATATGCACTGTGACAAAGATATGGATCCCAGATTGTAATATGTATGGCATAGCGCTGTGCGTTATAACATAGGCATCGAGGAAGGCACGTTAGATGGGGCAATATAACCTGTGCGAAGGCAAGTGTGGCATGACATATTCACGGGGTTGTGTTACAGTGCACATGGGCTAGAGAGTGTCATAGTATACGCACTAGCTGGTGGAATACAACACAGAGGTGTGTGGCACTCGGCGGGCACTGGTGGGTGTAACACAGCTTTGGGCTCAGCCAGGAGCACGCTGTGACTCTCAAGTGAGGTTTGTCTCCTTTCCAGAGAGTAAAATAAAAAGTATTACACATCCGGCGGTGGATGTGTGTTTTATTAACCGTGAGGGGGGTTTCTTGCATAGTTTGGTCGAATTTTTGTCGAATCCCCTTTGAATGGCTTGGTGTGCATGTGTATTAAATATGCCCGTCAATAGCTACCCATGTTTGCATAAATAAACGACACAGGTGTCTACTTGGAGAGCACCCACCGGCGGGGGTGCCGGGATTAGGCACGGTAGGGCATCAGACACGTCAGAGCTTCACTAGCTGTGTAAATACATTCCACGTGGATTCATTGTATGCATGGTCGTCTTTTAATGAATATCACACAAATCGTCATGGTGATAGGTACATACGGTTTGTCCGGCATGTCCTAGGTGTTTCTATAAATATATATTTTTCTAAAATAATAAAAAACAAAGGCCGGCCCCAGGGGATGGGGTCCCCGGGGCCATAAGTGGCCTGAGGAGGGGGGCAACGCAGCCCCCCTCCTAAAGAATTTTTAAAAAAAGGCCATGACCAGGGGTTTGGGGTCCCCGGGGCCGATTAAGGCCTTGGGAGGGCCAAATTTATTTTTTTCAACACAACAAATTAGGGTGCAGGCCCTGGGGGATGGGCTCCCCAGGGCCAATACATTAGAAAAAGAAGGGGGGCCACACTGCCCTCCTTCTCAAAAAAATAAAAAAAATAAAAGACGGGCATCGCGCTGGAGGCCACGCCATCTCCTTGCAGCACTCTGCAAACGCGCCCCCTGGCCAGTTGTAAGTTGGGGAATTAATTCCCCTTCAATACTGAGGGTCCCTGAGGGCAAACTAGCCCAACAGGTATCTCCAGTATGCGCAAGAGAGCTGCGTTGCAGACAGGTGTTCTGAGGCCATGCCCCTTTTTACACCTCTATGCAACGCAGCTCTGTGGCACCTACTGGAGGTACCTAGTGGGCTAGTTTGACCCTAGGGACCCTTAGGATTCAAGGGGACTTAATCTCTCAACTTAGAACGGCCACAGGGCACGTTTACGCAGTGGTGAAGGGAGGGTACGGGGCCTGAGGTGACGTGTGCAAACACGCCCTGTGGCGCATTTTAAGTTGGGGCAATAATTCCCTTTCAATCCTGAGGGACCCTGAGGGCCAATTAGCCCACCAGGTGCTTCCAGTAAGCGCCACTGCTCTGTGTTGCAGAGAGGTGGTGCAGGCCGTGCCCCTTTTTACACCTCTCTGCAATGGCGCTTACTGGACGTACTTAGTGGGCTATTTTGCCCCTAAGGACCCTCAGGATTCAAGGGGACTTAATCTCCCAACTTAAAAAACGGCCACAGGGCGTGTTTACACAGTGGTGAAGGGAGGGGACAGGGCCTGAGGTGATGTGTGCAAACACGCCCTATGGCGCGTTTTAAGTTGGAGAACTAATTCCCCTTCAATCCTGAGGGCCCCCGGGGGCTAACTAGCCCACCAGGTGATTCCAGTAAGCGCCACTGAGCTGCGTTAGAGAGAGGTGGTCCAGGCCGTGCCACTTTTTACACCTCTCTGCAACACAGCTCTGTGGCACTTACTGGAGGTACCTAGTGGGCTAGTTGGACCCTAGGGACCCTAGGGACCCTCAGGATTCAAATGAACGTAATCTCCCAACTAAAAACGGGCCACAGGGCGTGTTTACACAGTGGTGAAGGGAGGGAACGGGCCTCAGTTAACGTGTGCAAACAAGCCCGGTGGCGCGTTTTAAGATGGGGAAATAATTCCCCTTCAATCCTGAGGGACCCTGGGGGCCAACTAGCCCACCAGGTTCTTCCAGTAAGCGCCACTGCGCTGCGTTGCAGAGAGGTGGTCTAGGCCGTGCCCCTTTTTACATCTCTCTGCAACGCAGCTCTGTGGCGCTTACTGGAGGTACCTAGTGGTCTAGTTGGACCCCAGGGACCCTCAGGATTCAAGGGGACTTAATCTCCCAACATAAAACGGCCATAGGGCGTGTTTACACAGTGGGGAAGTGAGGGGACGGGGCCTGTGCAAACACGCCCTGTGGCGCGTTTTAAGAGGTAGTTTTAATCCCCTGCCCTATTATATACTAGG